>NC_090445.1:1171786067-1172129067 GCF_031143425.1 Pleurodeles waltl | reverse complement strand
AACAATGGACGCAGGCACAGGGTCCAACTCCAAGATCTAGTGTTGATAGACGGCCAAACACACTCTTCGCTTCAATGGTGGAACCCTGTAAATTTAAACAAGGGGTGGCCTTTTCAAGACCCAGTGCCTCACGTCCTTATCAAAACAGATGCTTCCATGATTGGGTGGGGAGCACGCCTCAACAATCACAGCATACAAGATCAGTGGGACAGTCAACAAAAACTACTTCACATAAATCACTTGGAACTGCTAGCCGTATTTCTAGCATTAAAAGCGTTTCAGCCACTTCTAGCCCACAAAGACATTCTTGTCAAGACAGACAATATGACAATGTATTATATAAACAAAACGGGGTGGGCACACTCGTCACAGCTGTGTCTCTTAGCACAAAACATTTGGCATTGGGCAATTCACAACAACATTCGCCTCATAGCACAATACATACCAGGCATTCAAAAACAGTTGCCCAACAATCTCAGTCGAGATCAACCGCAAACTCACAAATGGGAAATACATCCCCAGATTCTACAAGATCACTTCTACTGCTGAGGGACACCAAACCTAGATCTATTTGCAACAAAAGAAAAAGCAAAATGCCAAAACTTTGCGTCCAGGTATCCACACCCTCAATCCAAGGGCAATGCTCTATGGATCAGCTGGTCAGGGATATTTGCTTACGCTTTCCCCCCCCTCATTCCTTATCTGGTCAACAAACTGAGTCAAAACAAACTCAAACTAATACTTATAGCACCAACGTGGGCTCGCCAACCGTGGTACACCACACTGTTGGACCTATCTGTGGTACCCCACATCAAACTACCAAACAGACCAGATCTGTTAACACAACACAAACAGATCAGACACCAGAATCCAGCATCAACCTAGCAATCTTGAAAAACCAAACAATTGTTCGTCGCTTTCCAAAAAACACATGCAGGTAACCCCATATCCAAACAGGGCATTCCCAGATGGATTGTCAAATGCTTTCAAACCTGTTACCTAAAAGCTAAAAGAGAATTACCCATTACTCCAAGGGCACACTCCACTAGAAAGAAAGGTGCCACAATGGCTTTTCTTGGTAATATACCAATGACAGAAATTTGTAAGGCAGCCACTTGGTCTACACCTCATACATTTACTAAGCATTACTGGGTAGATGTGTTAGCAGCACAACAAGCCACAGTAGGACAGGCTGTACTAAGAACATTATTTCAAACAACTTCAACTCCTACAGGCTAACCACCGCTTTTGGGGAGATTACTGCTTTGTAGTGTATGCACAGCATGTGTATCTGCAGCTGCACATGCCATCGAACGGAAAATGTCACTTACCCGGTGTACATCTGTTCGTGGCATGTTGTGCTGCAGATTCACATGCGCCCCTTCCACCTCCCCGGGAGCCTGTAGCCGTCTTGGTTGCATTGAAATTGTATATTTAAATATTTTTGACTTTAATACTCTATGTACACATTTACTCCATTGCATGGGCACCTCTAGTATCCTTACTTTAACAACTCCTACCTCACCCTCTGCGGGGAAAACAATCTAAGATGGAATCGACGCCCATGCGCAATGGAGCCGAAAGGGAGGAGTCACTCGGTCCCGTGACTCAGTCTCCTCCTCTAAAAATACCTTGTAACACTCCAAGCCCAACACTATATAGCAGGAACAATGCACAGCATGTGATTCTGCAGCGCAACATGCCACGAACAGATGTACTCTGGGTAAGTGACATTTTCCATATATATATATATATATATATATATATGTGTGTGTGTGTATATGTATGTATATATGTATGTATATATAGGTCAGTCAAACACTCTGCAACGTCATAGACACTCTAAAACTGCTCACCTCAGATGTCTGTTTTTCAAGTTGAGTTTTTGGGCATAGGATAAACAGTGCCATCTGTGATGAGTTGAAAAAACAGCAAAAGCCTTTTACCACTCCAGGTACAGTTTTGGATTGGTACTGGGAACTTGTATGTACGTGTGTGTGTGTATGTGTGTATATATGTATATGTGTGTGTGTGTATATTTGTATATATAGATATCATATACTGTTAGGCACCAGTAGATAGTTAGGACCATGTTTCCATAGGAAAAGCATTTTTTGACTTGCCTATATCTTTGGTGTCGTTGGAAGAATCTTCACAAAATCTTCCAAAAGAAGTCTGCCAGTGATTCTTGTTGGGCATGGAAAGTTTGAGTGATCTGTCAACCGTGGGCAGTGAAAAAGGGGGGGTCAAAAAAGTGTTTTTCCCATTTTAATTCTCATAGGAGTTTTTAACACAATTACAGCTGGTTCCGCTGGATAGAATTAGACCCATTTGGCAAAAAGCTAGCTTTTGGTATGCAGACAACACATTTTCTTTGTTTTAAATCCATTCAGTAGTTTTTTGATTTAGTAAAGGAAAACCAAATTGTTATAACTGGGCAAAGCCTAAGCACAGATCTCATGGTTAGATCTGATTGGCTGTCAGCGCTTTAACCAAAAAGTGATGGCAGTCATCTTGGGACCCGTATATACATGATAGCCTCATTGAAATGCATTGTAGTGAAAGCCAAGTTTTGAGGGTCACAAAAAGGAGAACGTATAAATAGTGATAAAATGTTGTAATAAAAGTATAAATCATTTGTTCATAGTACCATACTAGTATTAGGAAGTATGGTTGTTCTAACGTGATTTCACCCTGCTGGGATTTCATGAATCATGTCTGAAAGAAAATTATTTTCTCATTATTTTCCCATAGAGGTAGTGGAAGGTGCTCCAGAAGCTAAAATGAGAGAATATTTTCTATAGAATCACACTATATTTTTCAGCCAGCTGAATGAAAACTTTGATACCATTTCACCAAGAATTTGCAGTTCTAGTAAGGACTTGGAGGCGAAGATTATGCTACTCTTTCTTTTACTACTCAAAGCAGCTAATCAAAAAACAGTAAACATCAACTACATCTCCTAACATCCTCAGCCCAAGACTTTCACCAATCCAGTCACGGCTAACAAAGCCCTATTAATGCGATCAGCACCATCTTGTGATCCTCATTCTTTGCTTGTCTGAAGACTTTCCGAACTTAGCAGTCAACGAAATGAAACAGACTCTGGAATGAACTCCAACAGAAAATGCTCCATCCATGAGCAACAACTCGACCAGCGAAAGATGCGAAGCACCAGCTTCGGAATGCAGATGCCCTCTTCAGTCTGATCCTTACCTAAAATGAAAAATAAGGCACCATAATCCCTGATTTATCATCTTTAACCCCTTCGCTGCCAGGCCTTTTCCCCCTCCTGTGCGGGGTCTTTTTTTTTTTTGCCTATTTGGAGTAGTTCTTGCTTAGGCCCTCATAACTTTTTGTCCACATAAGCTACCCACGCCAAATTTGCATCCTTTTTTTTTTTTTTTCCCAACATCCTAGGGATTCTAGAGGTACCCAGACTTTGTGGGTTCCCCTGAAGGAGGCCAAGAAATTAGCCAAAATACAGTGAAAATTTTGTTTTTCAAAAAAAAAAAATGGGGAAAAAAGGGCTGCAGAAGAAGGCTTGTGATTTTTTTTTTTTTTTTTTCCTGAAAATGGCATCAACAAAGGGTTTGCGGTGCTAAAATCGCCAGCTTCCAGGAACAGGCAGACTTGAATCCGAAAAGCCAATTTTTCAACACAATTTTGGCATTTTACTGGGACATACCCCATATTTATGATTTTGTTTTTTTGTTTTGTGCTTTTAGCTTCCTTCCAGTCAGTGACCGAAATGGGTGTGAAATCAATGCTGGATCCCAGAAACCTAAACATATCTGAAAAGTAGACAAAATTCTGAATTCAGCAGTGGGTAATTTGTGTAGATCCTACAAGGGTTTCCTGCAGAAAATAACTGAAATAAAAAAATATTGAAATTGAGGAGGAAAAAAAGCAATTTTTCTCCACTTTTTACTTTAACTTTTTCCTGCAATGTCACATTTTTGAAAGCAATATACTGTTACGTCTGCTGGACTCTTCTGGTTGCTGGGATATATAGGACTTGTAGGTTTATCAAGAATCCTAGGCACCCAGAGCCAATAAATGAGCTGCACCTTGAAGTGGGTTTTCATTCTATACCGGGTATACAGCAATTCATTTGCTGAACTATAAAGAGTCAAAAATAGGTATCAAGAAAACCTTTGTATTTCCAAAACGGGCACAAGATAAGGTGTTGAGGAGCAGTGGTTATTTGCACATCTGTAAATTCTGGGGTGCCCATACTAGCATGTGAATTACAGGGCATTTCTCAAATAGATGTCTTTTTTTTACACACAGTCTTATATTTGGAAGGAAAAAATGTAGAGAAAGACAAGGGGCAGTAACACTTGTTTGGCTATTCTATGTTGCCCCAAGTCTCCCGATTAAAAATGGTACCTCCCTTGTGTGGGTAGGCATAGCGCCCACGACAGGAAATGCTCCAAAACACAACGTGGACACATCACTTTTTTTCTACAGAAAACAGAGGTGTTTTTTGCAAAGTTCCTAGCTGTAGATTTTGGCCTCCAGCTCAGCCGGCACCTAGAGAAACCTACCAAACCTGCAAATTTTTGAAAACTAGAAACCTAGGGGAATCCAAGATGGGGTGAGTTCTGGGGCTCTCACCAGGTTCTGTTACCCAGAATCCTTTGCAAACATCAAAATTTGGCCCAAAAAACACTTTTTCCTCACATTTCGGTGACCGTTCTGGAATCTGAAAGGATCCACAAATTTCCTACTACCCAACAGTCTCCAGATAAAAATGATACATCATTTGTGTAGGTGGGCCAAGTGCCTGTGACAGGGAAGAGCCAAAAACATGTCAAAATTGAGGGGGAACCAAAGAGGGTCCAAAAGGGCAGTTTGGAAAAAACATTTTTAGGCTGACAAGTGTGGCAGAATTTCTATTGGTATAGATGAGACAATGCTGGGTGGTAGGAATTTTGTGGATTCCTGCAGATTCCGGTAGGTTCCATCACAAGTGTGGGGAAAAATTTGTGATTTCCAGCAAAGTTGGAGGTTTTCAGAGCATTGTGGGTAAGAAAATGGTGCGGGTGCGTTTGAAGCACATCACCCCGGACTCACCCAGATGTTTAGTTTTCGGATGTGTCTAGGTCTTGTGGATTTTTCTACATGGCAGCGTCCCAAAGTCCAAAAAGTGCAGCCCTCACCATTCCAAGTGGGAGGATTTTGAGAGTTAGCCAAGCGCTTATGGCCCAAATGTAAAACCAAAACCCCAAATAATCAAATGTCCACTTGTTTGCCATGGGATAAGATGTTTTAGGGTGCGGGGGAGAGCTGAAAGACTGTTACCCCCTTCAGTTGGGGTAGGGGCATAACCATGCCCATACTGGTTGGTAGTCACCACCCCTCAATTTTTATTTTTTTATTTATAATTCCCTGGCATTTAGTAGACTTCCTGCCCCCCCCTGGGGTGTGGATCAGGGGTAATTGCCCCACCTGCTCACTGGTGGGCAGGACAGCTTGGGCTCCATTTATTTGCGGTGGGGGTATGGCCATACGCCCACCCTCTTATTTTGAAAAAAGTTCTTCTCTGGTGTGCTTTCTGCCCCCTTTGGGGGCAGATGGGGATTCCAAAAATAAGCCGATCCACCCAACAGTAATGTGCCCCCATGGGTGCGACCCTTGCCCAAGAGGCTGCCCCCCCCCCCCCCCCCAACAAAACACACACACCAATCCCTGGTGCCTTTTGGTTTCTGCCCCCCCGGGGGCAGATCGCCCTAATAGAAATAGGCCGATCTGCCCCCAAGGGGTGCAGAAATGGCCTCAAATAAATTTCCCCCCAGGGGAACGACCCTGGCCTAAGAAGTCGCTCCCCATGTGTGAAATGGTGTCTAATTATTTGCCCCCTGGGGAGCAGCCCTTGCCCAAGGGGCCGCTCCCATTATGTGTACATATTTAAAAAAAATAAAATAAAAAATCCCTGGTGTCTAGTGGTTTCTGCCCCCCTTGGCCTAATAAAAATAGGCTGATCTGCCCCAAGAAATGGCCTAGAAACATTGTCGCCCCCAGGGTTGCTCCCCACAAATAAACACGAGGCACAGTACGGGTTAAATACAAATGGGTGGGTAAACATGCAATAGGCAATCCAATTCTGGAACATATCATATTTGCAATAATAATCAATATGCCTGGGTGGGATAATCTCCACCTTCGTGTCCTTAATAGAATTTAAAATGCTTGGCGTGAATGCAGGCAAATCTTTCATTCTATGTCCGGACGGAAGGCTCTGATTATGCTAGTTTAAAGCTGATTGAGCAGCACAGAGGCAATATCACCCACAGATTAATAATAAAACTGTTTAAATGTCGACCCAGAAGGCTAATCTGCAGATTTCATGATATCCTGAACTGCAGAGCCTAACTCCAAAGACGTGGATGTCATCGCTTCACAAACTAAATGAGTTCCAAAGTTTTTAGCATCAATGCCTGCTACAACCATTACCAATCTTAACCATCTTGCAATGGTTGCCTCTGCCGCAGGCCTGAAAGGTTTTTGCAGAAAAATCAATAACTGCCCTGCAAAATCAATTCTCAGTGCCTTAGAACATTCCTCATATGTCTTTAAACATTTATCCACACACAATTTATCATTAAGGGGAAAAGCATGATTTTCAATACACTTTGAAAACGTTTTAGTTATTTTTCTGTTATGAAAAGAAACTACCTTAGGAGTTTATTAACACTACCTGCAAGATCCAGAGCTCTCACATCCGAAGTCTGTCTGCAGGCAGTGATGCATGATAACGTGGCCAATTTAGCTGACATTTGCTTTCTAGTCAGCACGTCTTATCAGGTCCTCTCTCAGAAAGATTCAGGACCAGGTTTACATCCCTCAGAAAATGTGGGGTTGTTTTGAAATTCTGGTGCCTTTAAGACATTTACAGATGACAGGGTGCATGCCCACTGGGCTAATATTGATCTGTGCTTGCCCATTCAGCCAATACATCTGAGTGAATTGCAACACCTGTTTTCTTTTCCAGTAAGGCCATCTCAAGAATTTTTGCCAACTGGCCTGTGAGGTATAACATCTTGTTTTGACAGGATCGCCAAGCACAGCTTATTCCTTTTTTCAGATCTTTTTTGCAAACTTATTTTTAAAGGTCAACATGCTGGAGTCGATTTCTGGGGTCTTTGCAACATTATCGTAAATATCCGGTCTGGGGCATTTGGCCCCAAGTCTGTTGCACACCTCCTTGTCTAAGCTTTTGCGTAGTTTATTTTTGGGGGCGGGGGTTGAGGGGTGGGGGGGGGGGGGGGAAGTCTGCAACTGCCTGTGCTGGAACCCAATCAGCTGATCTGGGGTGTATCATACCCTAAGGTTTAAAATTAAAGGGTACATATATGGGCCCCCGCCATGTCACTTCTGTTGTGGACAGTGACGCAGAGCTGATCGACATCACCTACCGAAGCGCCGAAGTATGATTTTCTGGATCCATCTCACGTCTGTAGAATATTCTAAGGCTAGGAATATTCTTTTCAATATAATCACTACCAGAAAAAGTGTTGCATAAGGTAAACAACTTGTGCTTTTGGTCTGCTTAAAAAAAGTGCTGTGAATTTATATGGGAAAAACTCCTCGATTTTGCAATTGAAGGCTGTTTTGGATATTGGGGTTATGAGTTATATCTCTGAGTTTGAAAACTATTTCTGTGCAGTGTTCAGGTATTTGTGAAGTGTATTAGAACCCAGATGAAACTCCTTCTATGTCTTTGTTATCAAGCGTATAGATCTGAATTGCAATGTGGTTAAATGCAGAACAGCAGAATGGATGTTAAGATTGCCCCAGCTTAGATGAGCTATGTGGAGGGAACTGAAGGGCAGGTGAGGTATATTGCTGGCTTATTTTTCTCGGGTAATATGCCAACTTTTCTTAGCTTGGACAGTACTATAAGACACATGCTTGTGTGGATATAGTTGAAATTCTAATACGGATTGATATTTTCCAGTACTGATTTTAGATTTAGTCCCTGAAGTCAAATTTCAGCTTCCTCATGTCAAACACAATGTAACTGTGTCCAAACACTCCCCTTATTTGTAAATATCTTTTGCTTGCACAATGTGACCTTACTCTTGAGTCCTTTGCAAAGAAAAATGCATTTTTTATACTTGCATATCCCACACTAGCATGCCCTGCACATACTAGTATAATCAAAAGCAGCAATAAGACATAAGGGCTTGAAACCTCCTATAATGTGTTTAGTTGCTGAACGCAGTGAACTCTCAAGAGTCCTTATAGTGACGAATGGAGAATCCAATGTTTAAAAAAATAAAAATAATAATCAGTTAAGAATGAGAAGATCTTATCGTAAGATAACCTTTACTGTCCCAGAATACAAAATTTGCTTAATTTTAAACTGGTACCTCAACATTATATTGTTGTTTTTGTTGCATTATGCCCAGTCTTCACTAAATATATGTGCATGTCTGAAATTGAGAATAGCTGCTTACTGTAGGCGAGGAGCACTGTAAGATGACCACTAGATTAGCAAAGCCATGTGTTTGAATCCTTGAGAAGAGATTAACAATGTATTGTCTGCCAAAAAGCAGGATAACACCGGTGCTAATCAGGTGACCTCTGTTATGATTGGTGCCAGTGCTTGTTGTCTTACTGGGCATGCTTGAAAGTGTCTGAATGGACCTTTACAGCTGGGTGTAGTTGGTTCTAGGTTTATATCAGGAGAAGACATGTGGTGCTTGCGGATTTTGTCCTTGGGGCAACCTTTTGTACCTCTACCATGCAAGTATGCATGGAAATACTGTTTAATCATACATGAAGGAGAAAGTGGACGACCTTGTCTGACCAGGTTCACTGGCCTGGCCCAAAGTACTGGACCTGAGGGGGGGACCAAAGCCAGGGTGGCTTTGCATCGTAGAGCACCAGATGAAAGCTTCCATGTGTTACTTGTGTCAAGGAGCTAGTCTTCTTGAGGCACAAACACTGTTTAGGAGTTCCCAAATCATTAACCACATTTCCTTGCTGGGCAGTAAGTGGCTGATGCTCAGTATAGTCAGGACTATAATCACTGCAAATATTGGGCACTAGGGTGAGTGTGCATCATTGACATTTCGTCCCAAAGATTCTGAGCCACTCCAACACATCTCTGAATTGCCTAGCAAATGGATCACTGGTTTAATCCAACACTTTAGGTGAACTGAGAGGGATTTTATAGGAAACCATTTCCACTCCCGCCATACTGAGTTGTGCCTCGTTGTCTACTTTTCAAAGTAAGGACTCTACCTGGGTAGTATATCTGCTAATCCATGGTTAAGGTGCCCCGTCCAAGATGCAATGAAGAGAGAGAGATGTTACCTCACTAGTTTTAGTAAGTCTCTGTAGCTCAGTGAAAGAGGAACAGAATGCTAGTATGTGGACCTAGAATACATGTTTATTCTTGGCACTATAGAGAGCTGTACTTATCCTTTTGAACATTATGCACTGCTGAGACAGGTTGTTAATAATAATAATATTTGTGCTTTTTTGAAGTGAGACGTTTTCTAGGCCACAAATCAGGTGGAGGCACTTAGATTTATATTGAAATATGTTCTGACCAGCACGTCTGCTGTGCAATGTGGCTGATAGTCAAAGTGCTATGCTGCGGTCAACGCTGGCTGCATTATACACTTTTTTTTTTTTTTTTTTTCTTTGATCAATTTTGCACAGCGACCGTGGAGCTGTACAACCTAGCTAAAAATAGACAGTCACACAGCTTTTGTATATGCAAGAGCTATTTGATTTTGTCACATTTGTTTTATTTGCAGCAGGAGGGCACGAGACAGGGGCATTACATGATAGACAGCGGGAGGAAGGTGGGTTGGGCAACCAGCATTAGGTGGGTGGTTAGGCCAAGATCACAAACGGGGGGAGCGAGCAAGAAAGCACTTCAAGATGAGTAGCACGCTGTTTCGGATCCCAATGAACTCCATGGTAATGGTTAATCCAGAAGAAGGGGGATTGAATGAGTATGTACCTTACAAATCAGAGAACACAAGTATGCCATTGGTATGGTACAGAAAGGAGCTTGATAGTCAGTGTGATTTTGGATGAGGTATTGCTACTGTAATAGATATACATTAGAAACTCTAATATGTTTGGTTCTAAAAAAAAAAAGCATCTGGCTTGTTCTGTTGACGTAGTGCTCGCCTATTTTGGGCACTGTGACACTAAACTACACATCATATTGGTGCTGTGTTGGGACAAAATACATAATTGTGGGCCATTTAGATAATAATATTGCATTTAGAGAGAGGCTTTAATGCCAATAGAGGGTAAAATAGGAACAGACATACAAAATGTTAGCACTTATTTAAAAAGTCAGTGTAGGAAGCTCTAAAGCTCCAGGTTACCATGTGGAAGAAGAATCCAAATATAGCACAGGAAACCAGTGTAGTCACTTTATTCAATAAAAGGATCCACGACGGCAGGCAGCACCCTGTCAAGTCCCAAGCCAGTGACCAACTGTCAAGAGCTGGCTCTAGAACCCTACAAGGCACTGACGCATTCATAGAACAAACACAACATAATGGAACAGAAGAGTTAAAGGGAAAGAACATGTTAAAGGGAAAGAACATAATATTACATAATTTTCCCCCTTTAACAAAACCACTAAAGAAATACAAACTAACTTTAACATTAGTCAATGATATAGTCATCAAACCTGGAAGGCATTTTATTTGCCCTATTACTACGAGTATACTTCTGCACAGATGAACTACCAAAACTTGAATTTTTTGTGTTGGTACCCTGTGAAGACATTTCATTAGGCAACATGCTAGATTCTGTTCTTGTAAGGTCCACAACTTAATTTTGTAGTCCATCATCAGAGTCCCCAACTTCACATTGAAGTCCATCATCAGAATCTCTGTAATGTAGAGTACTGCCACTTGTAGGAGAAGATGCAGGAACATCATGATACAGCAAACCGTTGTAAAAATCTTCACTCCTATCTAAATATACTTCCTTGAATATCTGCACCGGTGATAGGAATGACACTGTTACGGTTCCACCGCCCCTTGCCCTCCAACAAAACAGAGCCTTTTGTCACCTTCAATACCTTCACTGGTAAAGAATACTTCGATTCCCCTTTTGTAACTCTTTGAGGTTTTCTTATCAGAACCCAATCATGAACATTCATATCCCAGTCTTTGACTTTGTCTTTTATCATAATTCATCTTTTGTATCAATTGTTTCTCCAATACCCGATTCCTTACATCACTTATGGCTACATTGGACTTACTAAAATCATCCATAAACGAATTGGCTAACCAAGTAGGTAAGAGCTTAGACTTTGACTCTCTGCCTCTGAGGAGACAAAAAGGTGAAACCCCAGTGGTAGTGTGAGGTGTATTTAGATAGGCCCAAATGTTTTCCTTGAGGAAATCTCTGACATTGCGATTACTAGCTACAGCAGTCTGAATGCCTACTTTCAAAATTCTATTGGCTCTTTCCACCAAACCATTCGAGGCAGGACTGTACAAAGCAACTTGCAAATGTTTGATGTTGAATTTTCCTAAGAAATTCGCCATTTTCTTAGAAGTGAAATGAATACCATTATCAGTCACTATCACTGATGGGGCACCTTCCAAATCAAACAAATTGGATAAAAACTTAATTGCAGATTCAGTGTCTGTACTCTCTACAAATGAATAATATATCCACTTCAAAAAGTAGTCGATAGCAACCACAAGATACCTCATGTCTCTAGCTAACAACAAATACGGACCAGAAAAGTCTAATGCAATTTTATCCCATGGCTTGAATGGTGGAGTAACAGTATACAAGGGTTTAATATTATTTTTCCAGTGCTTGTCAGACACTACACATGAAGGACAAGAGTTAACAAACTCAGCCACTTCCTTATCCATATTGCGCCACCAATACTTCATTTTGAGCCTTCTGCATGTGGCAGAAACTCCAAGGTGACCTTCGTGTGCTATCTTAATTAATTGTGGTCTCAAATCCTTTGGAGGTACACAAACAGACCCCCTCATACAGAAGCCATTTTCACATGATAATTCCATATCAAGTGGTTTGTATATATTCATTTCTCCACTATATTTTTTTTTATTCGGCCAACCATGCTTGACATAATAAAGAACTTGCGATAGGACCACATCATTCGCCATGGCCAACTCCCAATCTTCTTGTGTTAGCAACCCATCTGTAAAGAAATGGCTCCCTGTTGCAGTTACCCCCCACTTTTTGCCTGATACTGATGCTGACTTGACTGAGAAGTGTGCTGGGACCCTGCTAACCAGGCCCCAGCACCAGTGTTCTTTCACCTAAAATGTACCATTGATTCCACAGTTGGCACACCCTGGCCTCCAGATAAGTCCCTTGTAACTGGTACCTCTGGTACCAAGGGCCCTGATGCCAGGGAAGGTCTCTAAGGGCTGCAGCATGTATTATGCCACCCTAGAGACCCCTCACTCAGCACAGACACACTGCTTACCAGCTTGTGTGTGTGCTAGTGAGAACAAACAGAGTAAGTCGACATGGCACTCCCCTCAGGGTGCCATGCCAGCCTCTCACTGCCTATGCAGTATAGGTAAGACACCCCTCTAGCAGGCCTTACAGCCCTAAGGCAGGGTGCACTATACCATAGGTGAGGGCACCAGTGCATGAGCACTGTGCCCCTACAGTGCCTAAGCAAAACCTTAGACATTGTAAGTGCAGGGTAGCCATAAGAGTATATGGTCTGGGAGTCTGTCAAACACGAACTCCACAGCACCATAATGGCTACACTGAAAACTGGGAAGTTTGGTATCACACTTCTCAGCACAATAAATGCACACTGATGCCAGTGTACATTTTATTGTAAAATACACCACAGAGGGCACCTTAGAGGTGCCCCCTGAAACTTAACCGACTATCTGTGTAGGCTGACTGGTTCCAGCAGCCTGCCACACTAGAGACATGTTGCTGGCCCCATGGGGAGAGTGCCTTTGTCACTCTGAGGCCAGTAACAAAGCCTGCACTGGGTGGAGATGCTAACACCTCCCCCAGGCAGGAGCTGTAACACCTGGCGGTGAGCCTCAAAGGCTCACCCCTTTGTCACAGCACAGCAGGGCACTCCAGCTTAGTGGAGTTGCCCGCCCCCTCCGGCCACAGCCCCCACTTTTGGCGGCAAGGCTGGAGGAAACAAAGAGAAACAAGGAGGAGTCACTGGCCAGTCAGGACAGCCCCTAAGGTGTCCTGAGCTGAGGTGACTCTGACTTTTAGAAATCCTCCATCTTGTAGAAGGAGGATTCCCCCAATAGGGATAGGAATGTGACCCCCTCCCCTTGGGAGGAGGCACAAAGAGGGTGTACCCACCCTCAGGGCTAGTAGCCATTGGCTACTAACCCCCCAGACCTAAACACGCCCTTAAATTTAGTATTTAAGGGCTTCCCTGAACCTAAGAATTTAGATTCCTGCAACAAGGACTGCCTAGCTGAAAACCCCTGCAGAGGAAGACCAGAAGACAACAACTGCCTTGGCTCCAGAAACTCACCGGCCTGTCTCCTGCCTTCCAAAGAACTCTGCTCCAGCGACGCCTTCCAAAGGGACCAGCGACCTCTGAATCCTCTGAGGACTGCCCTGCTTCGACGACGACAAGAAACTCCCGAGGACAGCGGACCTGCTCCAAAAAGACTGCAACTTTATCCAAAGGAGCAGCTTTAAAGAACCCTGCAATCTCCCCGCAAGAAGCGTGAGACTTGCAACACTGCACCCGGCGACCCCGACTCGGCTGGTGGAGAACCAACACCTCAGGGAGGACCCCCGGACTACTCTACGACTGAGTACCAAAACCTGTCCCCCCTGAGCCCCCACAGCGCCGCCTGCAGAGGGAATCCCGAGGCTTCCCCTGACCCCGACTCTCTGAAACCTAAGTCCCGACGCCTGGAAAAGACCCTGCACTCGCAGCCCCCAGGACCTGAAGGACCGGACTTTCACTGCAGAAGTGACCCCCCAGGAGTCCCTCTCCCTTGCCCAAGCGGAGGTTTCCCCGAGGAAGCCCCCCCTTGCCTGCCTGCAGCGCTGAAGAGATCCCTTGATCTCTCATTGACTTCCATTGCGAACCCGACGCTTGTTCTAACACTGCACCCGGCCGCCCCCGCGCCGCTGAGAGTGAAATTTCTGTGTGGGCTTGTGTCCCCCCCGGTGCCCTACAAAACCCCCCTGGTCTGCCCTCCGAAGACGCGGGTACTTACCTGCTGGCAGACTGGAACCGGGGCACCCCCTTCTCTCCATTGAAGCCTATGCGTTTTGGGCACCACTTTGAACTCTGCACCTGACCGGCCCTGAGCTGCTGGTGTGGTAACTTTGGGGTTGCTCTGAACCCCCAACGGTGGGCTACCTTGGACCAAGAACTGAACCCTGTAAGTGTCTTACTTACCTGGTAAAACTAACAAAAACTTACCTCCCCCAGGAACTGTGAAAATTGCACTGTGTCCACTTTTAAAATAGCTATTTGTGAATAACTTGAAAAGTATACATGCAATTGAAATGATTCAAAGTTCCTAATGTACTTACCTGCAATACCTTTCAAACAAGATATTACATGTTAAATTTGAACCTGTGGTTCTTAAAATAAACTAAGAAAAGATATTTTTCTATACAAAACCTATTGGCTGGATTTGTCTCTGAGTGTGTGTACCTCATTTATTGTCTATGTGTATGTACAACAAATGCTTAACACTACTCCTTGGATAAGCCTACTGCTCGACCACACTACCACAAAATAGAGCATTAGTATTATCTATTTTTACCACTATTTTACCTCTAAGGGGAACCCTTGGACTCTGTGCATGCTATTCCGTACTTTGAAATAGCACATACAGAGCCAACTTCCTACACCATCTGAATCGGAAACAAGGTCTAAAACTCCCACCATACACTCCACATCTGGATTATCCGTAACACTAGTAGTGTGTGGCATAGGAAGTCTTGATAAGCAATCCGCTCTTACATTCTTCCCTCCAGTAATGTATTTGGCTTCTAGATTATACTCTTGCAATTTAGATAAGAGTCACACTAATCTAGCGGAAGCCTTACCAAGACCATCACCTCTCAAAAGGAATACTAACGGCTTGTGATCAGTAAATAACTCGAAATGAGTTTCCCAAATATGTCTTGAATTTTTGAACCGCCCAAACACAAGCTAATGCTTCCCTTTCAGTAGTGCTGTAGTTACTCTCAGCACTAGAAAGTGACCTGGATGCAAAAGCGATTGTACATTCTTGACCATTCTGCAACTGCCCAAACACCGCTCCCAGACCCTTAACGCTAGCATCAACCGTTATAAAAGATTTACAATTGGGAATATAAGATTTCAAATTTGGGCTAGATGCGACAATGTGTTTGATATTCTCAAACTCATCATTGACTTCCTTGTCCCAAACAAATTTGCACCCCTTTTTAAGTAGTGACCGAAGGGGTTGGACAATTATAGCAAAACCATTAACAAATCTGGAGTAATATTCACACAGTCCAAGAAAAGAACGTAACTTGTCTTTGTTTGACGGACAAGGGGCTTTCATAATGGCCTCCAGATTGCACATTTTAGGTTTGATGCCCTCAGCCGATATAGAATGCCCGAGGTAGTCTACACTTTCAACTAAAAAGTTGAATTTTTCAGTTTTAATAGTCAAACCATAATTTTGAAGTATGCCAAAGACAACATTTAGTGTGTGCTCATGTTCTTTTAAAGTTGCCGTATGGATGAGAATGTCCTCTTGGAATGGGCAAAACCCCTTTAATATGTCCAAACAATGTGTCCATCATTTTTTGAAAGACACTCGCCGCTGACGCAAGACCAAAAGGTAATCTGAGTAATTTAAAAACACCAAATGGAGTCACAAACGTGGTTAAATCTTGGGAATCATTACTTAGAGGGATCGGATGGTACGCCGAATGTAGGTCAATGGTCGAGTAGAATTTTGAATTTCCCACAGTGGCAATTAGTTCTTGTATATGGGGTAAGGGGTGACAATCCACTAAGATATTTTTGTTGAGAGGTCTCAAGTCTACACATAACCTAAGATCTCTATTTCTCTTCTTAGTAACTACAATCTGAGAAACCCACTCAGAAGCATTTGTGGGAGAAATAATATTGTCTGTCACTAATTTTTTGAGTAACTTACCAAGTTGGTCTCTGATTGACAGTGCGACTGGTCTTACTTTGAGAGACAGGAACAGCACCATCCTTGAGTTTGATAGTATGCTCAAAGCCTTTAACATTCCCAACTTTGTCAACAAAGATGTTGGGAAACTTACAAATATAATGTTCTGGAACAATGTTATTGGGAACAATGTGTAACACAGACTCACCCTTGTCTATGTATGGCTTCTCACCTAGCTTGATAGGATCCTCCTGCCCTGGGCACAGAATAATACCTAGACGTGCCAAGTCCTTCCAGCCTAATATGTTCTCCCCTTCACAGCTACGTAGATTTTAGTAACCGTAGACCTTCCCAACACTTCTAATTCAGCATCGAAAAAACCCAATAAATCAATGTCCTGATCCCTGAATGCTTTGGGTGCAATATCAGCTTTTTCTAAATTCTTAGTATCAGCCATAACTGAGAAAACTTTTTGTCTGCTAAAAATGATGATAGGAGCACCAGAGTCAGCCATTAGAGGTAAAACTCTAGAATCCTATTTGTGAAGCAAAAGTTGATCTTTGATATGTCCACCCCCACCCCTTCTGCATTGATTAGGGAGATCCACAGTAAGAACAACATTAGCTAGTCTGTTAACACAATAGGCTTCCTCCTCCGCATTCTCATTATACACATTACTGATTTTCACTTTGGACCCCGAATTCGAGTAAAAATTTGTTTGTTTGCAAACAGCTTGGAAATGGCCAATTTTGCGACACTTCAAACATTTTTTTCCCAGGGCAGGACAAACAGGATTGTTACCTAAATGATAATGAGAACCACAACGGAAGCAAACCCTACCGTACTGGGGTGGTATCTTTTTATGTTTAGTTGGTCTCTCCCTGACAAAACTTACAGTTGGTTCATCTCCCACTTGATTCACATTCAAATGTTCATTACGTCCAGACCCAACGCTCTGCCCACACACAACTTTGGATGAAACAATTGATCTCTCAATCGCCTTAGCTAGATCCATCACTTCAACCAAGGATGGGTTGCGACAAGCAAGTAGGCGTTCTTGAATTTTTCACATTTTGCTGCAAGTACACGTAAATTAGCTAAAAATGTGTCCACAGATTCATCTGCAGATTGTCTGCACATAGCAAAGTTGAATCTCTCCAGTAGAACATTTGAGTCATCAGAAAATTGTTTTTTAATCCTCTTTTCCTTCGATGTAAACATCCCACATCACATCACCAGAAGGAGGTTGAATTGTACGAAGATTGTCGAATATGCGCTGACCAGCAATTCCCAGATGATTAAATAGAAGCGCTAATTTCCTAGATGGTGAGAATCCAATGGCATCTATCGCTGACAAGTAGTTTTCAAAAATTCTCACCCATTTATTCCATTTAATTTCCGGTTTACCAGCTTTTTGTAAGAAAGGAGGTGGTTGCATGACTAGCTGATTCAACGCCATAATAGAGATTGTTTACACAAATGTCTATTCCAATATATGTAAATTAATTCACCACTTTGTCCTAAAAAAAATAACTTTCTCCAAACAAATAGTTCACTTGCATCTCAAAAAGGTTCAAAACATACATGCAATGGTGCTGCAACAAAAGAAAATGTTTGAGTTGCAAACAAACCAGAAAATTTGTCACAAATGTAATTTTTTTCCTTGAAGGAAACAAAGTAGCTCTAATCTGCACGTCCGCAGTGCCAGAAGTAATAGCAAACAATATGTTCTCAGGCCAGGAAACAGCGTTGTTCATTGCTAAGCAACATCCGACTCGCTCACCTGTACATGTGTCAGAATGAACGCGTCCTCAGGCCAGGAAACGGCGTCGCTGGTCGCTAGGCAACATCGGACACACACGCGCTGGAATGAACTCGTGCTCGAGCCTTCAAAGATAAACACTGCAAAGGCTCGAGCGCTTCCCGATAACGCCTCACTTTTCCGAAATATCCACTTAGCTCACCATATATGTAGACGGAGCTCGGGGCTAATCTTCAACGATGCACATTGGTGAAATTCTCCAAACTTAAAACGCTGTGCAGGCGGTCGGTGGATCACGCAATCGATCGATCGATCGATCGATGTTACCCCACTCCTGGTACCAGAAAATGTAGGAAGCTCTAAAGCTCCAGGTTACCATGTGGAAGAAGAATCCAAATATAGCACAGGAAAACAGTGTAGTCACTTTATTCAGTAAAAGGATCCACGACGGCAGGCAGCACCCTGTCAAGTCTCATGCCAGTAACCAACTGTCAAGAGCTGGCTCTAGAACCCTACAAGGCACTGATGCAGTCATAGAACAAACACAACATAATGGAACAGAAGAGTTAAAGGGAAAGAACATGTTAAAGGGAAAGAACATATTACAGTCAGATCATGTAACCTTATTGGAGATACACCCACAGGAAAAGGCGAGCAGTTTGACACCTTCAGTGTACCCTCGCTGAGGGCTGACACATGCTTGGGCTCCTTCCAGAGGCTGCTTAAACAGACAGAACACCAGCAATGGCTATTTTTAACTGAGGCTATGTACTCGTTGCTCTGAAGTCAGGCTTTACTCACCTGGCCACCACCGGTTCTGGCAACGGTGCCAGCAAATGGAAAACAAGGTTGCAAGCACAAGTTCCCCAGATCATCTTCTTGGATGTTACTCCTCAGGATGGGAAGTCTGCAGCAAGGATGAAAACGTGGGTTAAGTGCTGCTGCCCACCCTCCATAACAGGGTTTGAAAGACACTTATCTGAGAGGAAGCAGGCCCACATGGACCCACTACCTGCAGCACCACGATGGTGTATGTGTGCAGAGGGAGGACCGGGCCCCCCACCTTCCGAGTGCAGAACAACCCTCCCCAGGTGTACCTCTGCAAACAAAAACTGGTGAAACTGGATGCCATGCAACACAGTGCCGCTCCAGCTGTTGTTACATTATACATGTGTGATGCTGGAAAACCAAATAGGTCGAGTTTGTGCTATCTTAAATAGAAAAAACAATGAACAGAGGGAGGAGGGTCGTAAACAAACACAAGGCACTGTGAGAAAACAACAGCAGGAAGACACTGTCCGCCAGCCACTAATCGCTAACCATAAAGAGAACTTGGTCGAAGCTCCAGAGAACTGCTGACGCCGAGGAAAAGAAGAGGCAAAGTGCAACCTTTTAACTAATGATAAGCAAGAAAGGAAGAGTGACCGGGGAATCCTACCAATGGTAAGTAATTGCAAGGTTGTGGGTAAGATATATGTATATATGTATATATGTATATATGTGTATATGTATGTATATATATGTGTATATGTATGTATGTATATATATATATATATATATATATATATATATGATTTTGCCACAGCACAAAGGCTGTGCAGGCGAAACCTAAAAAAAGGGTCAGAGGTGCTTTGCAAGATTGTAAATACAATTTTTTGGGATCTCATTAGAACACCTTTGTGTTTGGGTTCTGCAGTCAAATGTGGATCATATTGCTGCATAATACCGTCTGACAAATATTTTTAAGGAGGCTAGAAACTGAGATTGGGAGGAGATGCATAATTCAAGCACCCACTGCATCTGCCAGAATGGATCCTTTCCCAGTGGCATACCAGACACATGCATTAGGAAACTTACTGATTCCATTAGAGGTTAGCAGCAAACTGACCCACAGTGTCAAGGGTACCATGGGGGTGGGTCGAGGGGCTAGTGAAGGTTGATTAACACTAAAATAAATATATAAATGATGGTAAGTAAATGGAATTCAGAACATTACCATGCTAAAAGTGCACTAAAAACATTCATTCTTTGTGACATTATGCAAACCACTAAACAATTTTGTCCCCTGGATTTCACATCAGTTTAACAAATACTGAGGATGATCGCCTGTTAATATTTTTCAAATACGTATGTTGTGCTTGTATCTTTAAAGTTGTCCCTGTAAATTGTGAATCTGTCTTTGGGTTTGCACCTGGGGTTGTTTCTTCAGTGTTTTCCATTGTGGACTAAGATAGAATAGAGGCTGTTTAATGTATTGCTAGTTGTTTTGTGTAGCACTGGACGGCTTATCCATGTAGTTTCAGGGTAGAGTACATGCAGTTTCTATTTGCTTGATGTGCTAGGGTGTCAACATTGTTTTTCCCTTTCTTCGTGACCTAACAGTAATGCTTTCCTTCATTTTATGTGCAGGTCCAGAGCATAATTCGTTCACAAACGAGCATGGGGATGCGTCACAGAGATCGCTCTACAACAGGAAATACACTGAAGACCAGCTTTAGCTCAGCGCTCACCACATATTTTTTTGGACAAGATCTCAAGGGAAAGCTGACTATCAAAAGCTTCTTAGAGTTCCAACGAAGACTTCAGCATGATGTGCTTAAACTCGAGGTAAATATGTAATTTATAAGAATAAACCTGGGTCATAGGAGCCAAAAGTATGTGCATGGGGGAAACATCTCTCATGAGTAAATAATCCCATCTAACACAGGGGGCAGTATGTGCATTTGTGTATGGTATCTTAAACATGTTCACACATTACACACTCAGCACAGTAGACATACATCACCCTAACAGTCACTGCATTTATACCTATTGGTAACTCACCTGTCCGAGTCATGGAGGCTTGGTTTGTGGATGCACCACTTTGTAACCTGCTGAATCAAGGTCTGTGAAGATAGTGTTCATAAGATGTTCCTGATCCAGTAGCTGGATAAACAATTATTGTGAAATCTGAGTTAGAGGTGTAAATCAAAGGATAACTGATATTTTGCACAAAAGATGCTAGAGCAGTGATGCACATGAAAGAGGAGCATACATTTATAAATAAATATGGCATTTAAAACGGGCAAAAACGGTTACAAAGTACAAATGATGTGATATAGCAGCTGTTGTCAGGCGATCATAGATCGATGGGTGGCAGTTGGCCAAATTGCTGTGGTCAGCCTTAGTGTTGGTCGCAACGTGGACACCAAGGGCTGTTGTCAACACAGCTGACAGGAAGTATAAAGATAAATCCGGGATCTAAAGACATACATGGTAACGAAATAGTGATGTGTTGAATACACAATATAACAAACACATAGGGACCTGTCCTTGATAACAAATAGGCTGAAGGAAAGACCCTTCAGCTTCCCATTACAGTGCCCTGTTATTAAGAAACGTGACAAAGGGTATCACAGTCAAAAATAGACTAAAATTGGAATGTAGTTGGATATAGGACTGCAGAGATACACCTATTCTGTCGCTTTTGAAGAAGGAGATATGTTAGACCAAACCTCAAAAGAACAGACTGTTTATTTATCAGTCTCTACTATTTGTTGTGTTTGGCCAGTCTTGGTTTTAGTGTAGTGCTAGGAGCTGGAGTAGAGGTGGTGGGTTGGACAACAGCACAGACCTTAGACAGTGAATAAAACAAGTGCGTGAGCATGTTAGTGTCCAGAACATAACCATACAGGTTGTAGTTGAGTAAAATAGGTCATCAAAATGAAACCAAATGAAACTAAAACTATTAGGGTGCAACAAACAACGGTTTATATATCCCTTATACTGTATTAGTGACATTGATAGCACAGTGACACACCTATCTGTTTTAGGGTTGCTTTGGAAACTTACCCTGTGCGTTGGCTGCCGTTTTAAGAAGTATTATTGACCTGCCAATGACAACCAGTTTCCTTATAATTGCGACTGTATGAGAGGGGAAGGAAGATTGAAAGGAATTAAATCTAAAGAGTATAAGGCTTAAATGGTGCTTTTTTTATAGGCTGTGTATACAGTGTGTGTGATTTGTCTAAATAGTGCAGTGTTGTATGAGTAGTTGTATCATAATGTTTAGGGACAATGAGGAGGGATGAAGGGCCAGATGTAGGTAGGTGGCAAATTGCGAGTTGCAATTTGCGAGTCCTTCCGACTCGCAAATTGCAACTCGCAATTTGCAATGCAGAACGGTGTCTCAGACACCGTCTGCGACTCGCTATGGGGTCGCAAAGACCCACCTCATTAATATTAATGAGGTGGGTCGCAATTTGCGACCCCATAGAGAGTCAGGGAACTCACGGGGATGGTGGCCTGCTGGGAACAGCAGACCACCATGTCCGTGACTGCTTTTAAATAGAGCAGTTTTTTTTTTTTCAAAGTGCAACCCGTTTTCCTTAAAGGAAAACGAGCTGCACTTTGAAAATAAAACCGAAACCTTTTGTTTCGGTATTTTTCAGAGCAGGTAGTGGTCCATTGGACCACTGCCTGCTCTGAAAAATTAGTTTTTGTGCCAGACACAAAGGGGAAGGGGTCCCATGGGGACCCCTTCCCGTTTGCGCCTGGGTTACCATCCACTTCAAGTGGATGGTAACTGCGCCTTCATTTGCGACCGCAATCGCAGTCGCAAATGAATATACATAGCATTGCGAGTCGCTAATAGGAAGGGAACACCCCTTCCTATTAGCGAGTCAGAAATGCATTTTGCGAGTCGGATCCGACTCGCAAAATGCATTTCTGCATTCCGGTGAGGCTTTTGCGACTTGCAAACGGCGTTTTTCGCCGTTTGCAAGTCGCAAACGCTTTGCTACATCTGGCCCGAAGTTCTTAACTTGCCTTATGTTAGGGTTGTCTGCACAGGCAGGTGACTTAGCAGACAAGGATGCATTGTGGAAGGGATACACTCCTCGAGGGTGGTGACACCAATCAGGGCCTTAGGTCGGTCTCCAGCATTTGCACCTTAATCCTGAAAATCTTCACTTGCTGCCTCTTATCCTGCCATTTCATCTTAATGTCTACACCGTGCATGCCTCCTCCCCCACTTCATTGTCTGAGTATATTACCTACTGCTTTTTGCTTACTGATATTGCACAGAGGCAGCCCATGTAGTTGTAGTTAAATTTGTGTTCAAAAACCCAAGCGATTGATGTCTCATCAGTGAAATTAATCTTCAGTGTTTTAGTCTGCATCTTGGAGTCTGGCTATGATTCTTGCTGCAGGAGGGCAGAGCTGTAAGGTAGGAGTTGTGTTAAAATGAATGTGTCAACTATGAGATTTGGGTTATTTGTATACTATCTGCCAAAGCCTCTCCATTGAAGGTCTCCACCTATGTTGTGGAGGTCTCTGCCCTGGTGTGGTCATGTCTGCCAACAGGTGGAACTTAAAATATGGTCATAAAATAACGTTTGGTAACTTTACAGTCGTAAATGTATTTTTTAGGAGACTCTGTATCCTCAGTGTGGAGGGTGGAGACATGTAGATCTACACTTTGGTGTGTTTTGCCACTCTGAAATGGTGAATCGCAAAAAAGCGGAGAGTTACACCTAGGGGAGGAATAGCTCTACAAGTGAGTAGATCTACACCTGTAAATTTACCTTTTATGTATGGGGCCAATGTCTTTGCGGAGTGAATACAAAAGGACTTTAAGTTTTCAGTGTTGTCATCGGCCAGGGGTTTTCGACCAGAGTCGATCATGTAGAATGACAGAAAATAAATATTTTTACAGAATGCACATTTTTTGACCAAGAAGTAGGTGGCACCCTCTGCCTTTGAGTTGCATTTGTTTAATAATCTGAAGAACTTTGCAAACCAGATGAACTTCTTTATTTTGCCTTATGCGTCCTTCTTACTTAAAGCTAGTTGTGGATGTGTCCAGTATATAACTGGACTTGAAACTGACATGTTCTTCACATCTTCTGCATCTTCTGGTAACTCAAGTGGCACATACATCAACCTGGCTCCCCCTTTAATATGTGTGTCTGTTATATCATGTAATGTTGTTTGCTGTCCTCGGGATATGATCAGGAATCTAGTGCAGCTTTGGTACATGTGGTGTTGCACCATAATATTGAGTTTTACATTTTTACAATTGATAACCGGGATATAGTAGAGGTAGTTTTATAGAGGTGAGTATAGGTTTACTGTACTTAACTCCACGCTTATGTTCCTTGATGATATGTTTTCAGTGTACCTAGGTAACGCAGTTAATCATACTACTGCTACACAGAATTCTGATTGTTGACAATATTCTTGTTTAACAATAGCTTTGTAGCCAACATTCAGACAATGAACTGTGCAGTCACTATAAGTAAATACATATTGTGGATCTTACTACTGGAAATGTTTGTGAACTTTCATTAGTGTTGGCTTGGCTAGGCATACATGAGTCACTGAAAACCACCTGTAATCTGCCTTCAGGCTAGGTGTTTTGACAGTTTTGCACCTCACCCAGACACTGATAAGAGACTTATGAATTTCTTTCAGACACATACCTGCTTGTCTGTATCCAAGAAACCTTGATGCTGGCCATAGTTATTTTCTAAGGCCCTGAAGTATTGAAGTATAAACATGTTTCTTTGCAAAATTGACTAGCTCTAACCTGCTTTGCAGATTTTCTTTTCTGTAACAAAGGAAATGTGGCAGTAGCCCCACTCCAAATGAGTGAGTGAACACTACGCTTAGGGAGACAGAAGCTTCTTGAGTTTGACAGCACCAAGTAATACATGAGGCCCTAAATCATTGTGGTTGCAATCAACAATAGGCAAAAGAGTTTAGAAAAAGAAATAAGTACGATAACCATTGACACTAGACAGCACAGGGAGGATGATGGAAAATGGTCTTATATGGTGTTATCAGAAGTATAAACAAAAAATGCATAAATCTGCTCTTACAGTGATTTTCACATGATCTTTTGACGCAGCCTTCTGAGACTACATCAATATCTTTTGGACGCAGGGCAGATTAACCAACAGGTCATCCTGTCTTCTTAAATAGTTGCACACTTGGTAAGAAATAATCATCTAGTTGTCTAGCATCTGTGGACTTTCTTGAGGTGCTGAGGCATTCTCTGAGGGGTAGTTCCTCTTGGTGTTTACCATCATTGTTTCACCTCTGAAATGAGGAGCCAAGCATGCAAGATCAACTAGCAGGCACCTGATTAGTACCCAACAGTATGTGCTCTGTAATCATCAATCCAGAATTCTAGGCTACCACCTGCTTGAGATTTGTGCCAGAAGATGACTTTTCTTTGTACTCTTGTCAATGTGTGGTCCTTATGGGCCACCCTACCACTTTCCACATCCAGAATTAAAGCTGCTTCATATTTACAGCTGTTGGTTGGACAATGAGTTGCCTTAGTATTGTAATGTTCTGATTTGAATTAGCCAGTTCAGGACAATCACCCAACTCTTAACTGCTGGTGGGACATTGCTACACAGGTGATGATGTCTGAACTGTGCTCAGAGGAAAGCTGCTTCACAGCAATAATCCTTGTGTTCCAGCATTTAAGTTATGTTACCAGCTGGTCAGTCCAGTTCACTGTTCCATGTTCTTGCGATGGGACAGCTCCTGCGTAAAAGCAGTCATGTCAGAGACCTTTTCTTAGTCCGCATGGCCACTCCCCAGTTTACTTAGCATTATGAGAATGAACTCCGTTTACATCAAATCACTGATATCAGAGATTTTAATATGAGCAGGAGGGAATGTATGGGCTACATTTGGTGTGAAAGGACATTAGGGGTCTTGGTGTGGACAAGATTGTATGACATACATCTGCAAAATGGCTAGATTTATTCATTTTTGTGTGGTGGGCTAGTGTGTGGGGTATGCAGTGATTGCACCTAAGGGCTTTGTGACTTACCTCGGGGTGCAAGTGCAGGAAAGTTGCTCAGGACTTGTTTGCTGGCCCAGATCATAATTCGTAACAGGAATTTCCTTTTGTTGAAAAGCCCTTGCTGAGTATCTGGACTTAAAGCTATTAGGCAGGAGTAAGATGCATGACCCAAGACAACCAGAACCAAGAGTCAACTAGAAACAGAAAACTAGTGCTGGAGTTTCTTCACAAAAATATCACTTATTTTATACAGAACCAGGCACAAAGTAACTTTAGTTATGGCATTGAGTTTCTGGGATTGAATAGATAAATGAATGCTCCGCAGTTTGAGACTGATGGCTTGTCTGCTCATCCAATACTCTGTCACGGGTGTCATGTCTAATGCTATAATAGGATCTGAATATTAGCAATTCCCCTAGTTTGACACCTTTCTGGAGAGCTACATACTGGTGCTGGTGGTAGCGGTAGGCAAATGTTCCAGGTTTGGAATGGCCTTTTGTGTCTGTGCAAACCTACTAACTTGCCTGTTTTAAGGGTTTTCACCAGCTCTTCTCTAATCTTTTCCCATACAGAGAAAGGTTGGAAATGTACTTCTGACAAGGGCAGAAGTAAAACTTTTTAGGGTTGGAAAAAGTGGTTAGAGGGAAAGTGAACTTGTAAACGATCAACAGATTTCCACATGAGCAAATCTACACATACATATTGACTGATACTAAAATACAGTTCACAAATATTTTCTAGGAGTACGATTTCCTGTTCTACTTCTGTAAATTCTTATGAATTCATGTAATACGGAAATCTGCACTAATGCAACGACATGTACCATGAGTGCACTTTTTTACTTTCTTTAATAATTTGACCCATAATTCGGTCTAGCATTAACCAAGACCTTTTGTTTTTATTAAAATTCTATTGCTCTCCCTCTCAGTGATTGATAGCAACATGCTGTTTCCCAAGGATTATATTGGCACACTAAGTAGTTTTGTTCAGTGCCAGTAACTGCAGTGGCAGGTGTGCTTTTGCTTTGTGCCATTGTTTGTGAAGACCCGGCAGCTTCCACAACAATAAAGTTTTACAAAAGCCATGTCAAAATAAGACATGCATTGCGAAAGCCATAAGCAGGACCACTGGAATTATGCAGCAGGAGAGAGTCAAATTATGTGGCAGAACTGAGTAAATAATGTGGCAAGAAAAGGCAAATTACGCTGCATAGTTCACTTAATTTGTCGTTTTTAAACTTGGTGACACTCTGGGCACTTGTTGCCCCTTAGTAGTACCAGTTTAACACCCAAATATAGCAATAAGCAAAAGAAAAGTGACCAATCCAGCTTTGCAAGGGGCCTTCTACTGAGTTGCAACACGTTTTCACATTTTTAGTAACTTTTGTACTGTTTGTAGACTTTAACAAAAAATGTTTTGATTCTATTTCAAATTATGCAGCAGCTGATGGATTATCCAGCAGAGAATCTATAATCAAGCAAAAATCGCCTCTGCTGCACAATAGCATAATTCCAGTGCCCGTAAGACTGACCACCAATATCAGACCTGTTGACTTTGCCAATGCTTGTTTATTTTCATGTTTCCATAATCTCCTGAAACTGGCTACACTGATTTTCCATTATGAATATTTTTTGGAATTACTGCAATGCAGCAACACATTTTACTAATTGATCTTGCAAAGAAATGGTGCTTAATATTTCACAGTACTTTTTGCAAAACATTTTTTCCTAGTTGTATTTTTGTGAATTTTTTTTGTTTTTTTAAACAAAATCGTCAGTCTTGCTTTCAAGGTGATTACATGCAAATATTTGCAGAAGAGAGAATTCTGTAAACATTATGAGTAGCCTTCTAGTGTTAAACTTTTGAAACATGTACACATTTTCTTACTGGAACCACGGTCAGTAGTGCAGATCAAGCTTACAACAGTTATTTACAACACTCACACTGATAATAAAGGCTTTGCGTTAGTGAACCATGAATACAAGTTAGAACAGCATCAACATATGGACACAAATATTACCTTAACTGCAGACAATTCCCTTCCTTGTCCCATAAAATAAACTGACAGCCACAGGATTTGTGCTGCAGGGGGTTGAGCTTACTTGTTCCAAGGACAAAATACATTTAAAAACTTGTCCTTCGTACCAAACAATATGTCCTGGGTGTCAGGCTATAGTAATTCAACACCCCTGCTGTGTGTCCGTTGCTGATGATGATTACTCTAAAACAAAAAAAGGCTATTTTTTTTTTTTTTTTACTCCCACCAAAGATTTTTAATGACTAGAACACAGAGTTATTAAACACAAAAGCATAACCCAATATACCCTTGTGGAGCCTGGGTAACTATCAGTAGGTAAGTAAGAGTGCCAACACCGGATTTACTTAAAAGCAATCTTTTCAGTAGATTCGTTTATGATACATTTATGATGTCTAAAAATGAGATCCAAAGTAAATTTAAAAAAAATATTTAGCCTATATAGAGTAATTCAGAAAAATAAATCTGAAATGCAGCTTTATATGTTTTCAAATTTATATTAGAAGGAGCACATATAGAACAAATAATCACAGGGGTTCAAAACGTAAATCTCAATGTACATTGAAAATGCTTGTTATAATGCATTTAAAGTTTTATCTCACAAATGACAATGTACTTATCGCCTACTCTCAATATACAACTAGAGGCTGTTTTTACAAAAATACAAGAGACTTCATAGGTGTTAGCAATTTTTTTTCAAATGAGGTTGGATTATACGTCAATGTTTCTCTCAAGGTCACAGCACACAAGATGCTTCACTGGAGAGCCCTCTTCCTCCCCACATTACATTTTATTTTTATGAACCTACTGTATGTTTGTCCATTAGTGGGTCTTACTGATTTATTTTTATTTTTTTCAGTTGGCCTGTTTTGTGGAAAGTACTCCTTAGAGGGCCTGTCTGATTACATTGTCCACAGCAATCACCTATATTCATATAATTACATTTATTTGTGCTTCACATGTGCTTGTTTTAAAGCACCGAAAAAGCAGCTTGACAGCTTTCATCACCATTTCATTCGTAGCCGACCATGTACTTGCAGCTATATCTGTAGATGTCACCGTTCCCTAACTTTCAGTCAATTTGGATCTCAAGTTCGTGTGTGGCGATTCAAGCTTATTGTAATTTATTCACGCTTATATAGTTTACCTCCGATGAGGCATTGAAGTGCTTTATGCCAGGCAACACGCTGCTCCAGAATCCAAGGTTAGTAGTTTTTAGTGGTTGTTGTTGATCATTGCACTATATATTGTGCTTTCCAAGAGACCATTCTGTGCATTTACTCCAGTATAATTTTGGCTACTAGTATTGTGGGGATGTGAGTTCATGCAGATGGAAGCCGGATTAGTAAATGAACTTGAAGATTTTAGATATTTCAATAAAGGGCAAGTTGTGATCTTTGAGGTGAGATGTGGGCAGTTTTCAGAAATACATTAATAAAGATTAAAGCAAACATACACACGATCCACCATAAACTGTACTCTGAGAGAGGAGGCATGTAGATGGAAAGTAAGAGGCAGTCATTCAAAGAAAAAAGGAGTGGCGACAATTGGAGGTTTAGAGTCAGGGTCAACATGTTCATGCAGGGTTTTAAGAACATTGAGTAGACATGTGAGTTAGTATGCATTCTAATGATTCAAAGCTTTAGAAAGAAACTTCATTATTTGCATGCAAGATATTCTATTAGGTACTTTTTGATAGGCCCTAATTCCAGAGGAACAGTCTGTCCACTGCTGTGCTAGTTCTAGACCACCACTTGAGCAAGGACAGTTGGCCAGGCCAGGCGCTAAAAGTGTAAAGGAATGGCTGGATGCTTATATAAGGGTTCATCAATTGTTTTAGACTGTGCTTGAATGAAGCAGCAACCTCACAATGAAAGCAAAGCCAGAGAGTATATAAGCATCAAAAAGGGGATTTCTGTAAATGTTGGAGCGGATGTCTCCTGATGTTTGCCTCCGTGTTAATTGCTAACGCAAAGTGGGATGCATTTCAATGCCCGTGTTTAACATGGCACAGAATAACAGTTGAGGATAACTTCTTAGACACTAAAATGTTTTGTGTGCATTCCGGTAGCTTGAAGTTGGGCACCTAGACACTGAAGTAAGGAAGAAGAACCGTGATACCTTTAGGAATTCCAATGGGCCTTCTGTTTATCTATGAGATGCAGATTGGTCTTCCTGAGCACTGCCATTTAGTAGAAGGCAGGGGTGATAGGTGGGACTACTGTTTTTGTTTTTCAAGTTGAGGAAGTTTCTAGGCCATGCTCATCCTTTGTCTGTCCTTGATTGCTGCTTCAGGAAGGGTGACTCATCTCAGTGCTTTGATCTCGCATGTGATTGTGCCCTTGTTGTGGGCACTGCAGATTGGAGCCAGCCCTAGTAAATCCTGCTGTGAGAAACGTAATGTTCCCAAAAATTACATCTTGAAGTCAGCCTGAGAAGGAGACTTGAAAGAGAAACCACCCTTCCAATGTGCAGTTGGCAAAATGTAAGCTAGGTTAGGGGTATTTACCTTGAAATAACCCACTCTTAGAGAGTATTGGGGGGGGGGGGGCCTGACGATTGACACCTCACAGTTATAGAGGTATGTCTTGTCCTCCAGCTATCCTGAAACCTTTGACTGGCTCCTCCTTCAGTGACTTGAGCTACAGCATTAGGACCTTGTGCAAACCGGCCATCTGCTGGTGTGCCATGTTGGAGAGAGGGCCACAAGGAGCTTCACAGGATCTTCAGCACAAACAGGGAAGGTTGGTGGGAGGCTCCTTGTCCCAGTTGCCTTTTAACATATAGGTGACATCCACGAGCCAGAGATTGAGTGCAGGGAATTTCTCTTCAACCAGACTTTAATCCTACATCATATATAACTTTCCTCCCTCTTAATCTCTTTATTTTCAAAATGGATCATGGTTGTCCGGTTATAAAAAAAAAAAAAGTCATCAGTCATGCATGACTATTGCACTGGTCCTGCTCTATGACCAGAATATGCTGGCAGCCCGGAAGAAGGACATTGGTCTTCCTCCACTCATGTAACTGAGTGTCAGGTGCCTTGTTGATGATCTTGCCAAGAAAGAGGTGTGTGATGTTACTATTATCCTAATGATTTATAGTTATTACCACCCACCAGCAGATAGTCATATATAAAACTATGCAAAGGGGTTTTAATGATTCAGTAAACTGTGAAAATCTTTCTTAGTTTTGTTTTTTTTTCAAAATTAATTTCTGACCTGGGCCTTTTTTACAATAGCAAACTTTCAATAATGCAGTTAGTAATATGATTGTAATGTCCTGTTGATGGATATAAAGCTGGCAGTGTAAGAATGCAGGTGTATGTTGACTTACTCTGCAGACCAAGGTGAAAGCAGGACTTTAGCTGGGAATTTTGTTAAAATTTGTTTTTGTTACTGTAAGCTATGTTGCACAGCAGCTCGCCTGCTGTATAACATGTAAAATTGTAAAAAAAAAAAAAAAAATCAACAAAGCAAACAGATTTCATATGGGCAAAACATATTGGCTTTACCAATGTTTGTCACATATGCTTTCAAACACTCATGCTTACCTGTTTTCCCTTACTTATGGTTTCTTCTTCGGTTTCTCAGTACATTATCAAGCATATTATTATATTTTTAGATAAGCACCACGATTGCAGACCTTAGAGCTTGACTGCAAAAGCAGCTGCAGAATGTGGTGAAATTTCATAATCAGAATTACGAATAAATCATAGTTCTTACATCTCCATGTATTTTATGTTCTTATCATACAAGTTGATATCGCATTATGGACCAGGGATCACCTTTTTTAAATGAATGTCTGCTTTCCCTTCCAAACTTTGTGATTAAGACTCATTACTGTAAAATTGGTTCATATTTGTGTTCATGAGGTTTGTGCACTACAGATAATTTCTTGGGGATGAAGCAGTTGCATGACCCACATGCTGTACTTAGGATTGTATTTATTTCCTTATATATTACTCTGTTGTGTGTAGTTCATGTACTGTTTAAGAGTGAATGTGTTCTCTAATTAGAAACATGGAGTCACATATTATTCCAAAATATTTGGGGCATAGTGTTACTCATTACAGTGGAGTTAGCGGGCATCCGGTATGTATTGTGCTCTATGTATGCACCTCATAAGCAAATAAATGAAAGATGTTCTAAAAAAGACTGGGTCTACATTTGCCTATACCCTGGATGCTAAAGACTTACTATTTGTAAATAGGTCACATTAGAATGTAATTGCAAACTGGATAAAAAGGATGAATATGTGTAGGAGGCTGGACTGGCTTGTAGTGAGTACCAAGGGGTACTTGCACCTTGCACCAGGCCCAGTTATCCCTTATTAGTGTATAGGGTGTCTAGCAGCTTAGGCTGATAGATAATGGTAGCTTAGCAGAGCAGCTTAGGCTGAACTAGGAGACGGGTGAAGCTACTACAGTACCACTTAGTGTCATATGCACAATATCATAAGAAAACACAATACACAGTTATACTAAAAATAAAGGTACTTTATTTTTATGACAATATGCCAAAGTATCTTAGAGTGTACCCTCAGTGAGAGGATAGGAAATATACACAAGATATATATACACACAATAGCAAAAATATGCAGTATAGTCTTAGAAAACAGTGCAAACAATGTATAGTTACAATAGGATGCAATGGGGAAACATAGGGATAGGGGCAACACAAACCATATACTCCAAAAGTGGAATGCGAACCACGAATGGACCCCAAACCTATGTGACCTTGTAGAGGGTCGCTGGGACTATTAGAAAATAGTGAGAGTTAGAAAAATAACCCTCCCCAAGACCCTGAAAAGTGAGTGCAAAGTGCACTAAAGTTCCCCTAAGGACAAAGGTCGTGTTAGAGGAATAATGCAGGAAAAACACAAACCAACAATGCAACAACTGTGGATTTCCAATCTAGGATACCTGTGGAACAAGGGGACCAAGTCCAAAAGTCACAAGCAAGTCGGAGATGGCCAAATGCCCAGGAAATGCCAGCTGCGGGTGCAAAGAAGCTTCTACTGGACAGAAGAAGCTGAGGTTTCTGCAGGAACGAAAAGGGCTAGAGACTTCCCCTTTGGTGGACGGATCCCTCTCGCCGTGGAGAGTTGTGCAGAAGTGTTTTCCCGCCGAAAGAACGCCAAAAAGCCTTGCTAGCTGCAAATCGTGCGGTTAGCGTTTTTGGACGCTGCTGTGGCCCTGGAAGGGACCAGGAGGTCGCAAATTGGACCAGGAGAGAGAGGGGACGTCGAGCAAGACAAGGAGCCCTCTCAGCAGCAGGTAGCACCCGGAGAAGTGCTAGAAACGGGCACTACGAGGATGCGTGAAACGGTGCTCACCCGAAGTTGCACAAAGGAGTCCCACGTCGCCGGAGACCAACTTAGAAAGTCGTGCAATGCAGGTTAGAGTGCCGTGGACCCAGGCTTGGCTGTGCACGAAGGATTTCCGCCGGAAGTGCACAGGGGCCGGAGTAGCTGCAAAAGTCGCGGTTCCCAGCAATGCAGCCCAGCAAGGTGAGGCAAGGACTTACCTCCACCAAACTTGGACTGAAGAGTCACTGGACTGTGGGGGTCACTTGGACAGAGTCGCTGGATTCGAGGGACCTCGCTCGTCGTGCTGAGAGGAGACCCAAGGGACCGGTAATGCAGCTTTTTGGTGCCTGCGGTTGCAGGGGGAAGATTCCGTCGACCCTCTGGAGATTTCTTCGGAGCTTCTGGTGCAGAGAGGAGGCAGACTACCCCCACAGCATGCACAAGCAGGAAAACAGTCGAGAAGGCGGCAGGATCAGCGTTACAGAGTTGCAGTAGTCGTCTTTGCTACTATGTTGCAGGTTTGCAGGCTTCCAGCGCGGTCAGCAGTCGATTCCTTGGCAGAAGGTGAAGAGAGAGATGCAGAGGAACTCGGATGAGCTCTTGCATTCGTTATCTAAAGTTTCCCCAGAGACAGAGACCCTAAATAGCCAGAAAAGAGGATTTGGCTACTTAGGAGAGAGGATAGGCTAGCAACACCTGAAGGAGCCTATCAGAAGGAGTCTCTGACGTCACCTGGTGGCACTGGCCACTCAGAGCAGTCCAGTGTGCCAGCAGCACCTCTGTTTCCAAGATGGCAGAGGTCTGGAGCACACTGGAGGAGCTCTGGACACCTCCCAGGGGAGGTGCAGGTCAGGGGAGTGGTCACTCCCCTTTCCTTTGTCCAGTTTCGCGCCAGAGCAGGGCTAAGGGGTCCCCTGAACCGGTGTAGACTGGCTTATGCAGAATTGGGCACATCTGTGCCCAAGAAAGCATTTCCAGAGGCTGGGGGAGGCTACTCCTCCCCTGCCTTCACACCATTTTCCAAAGGGAGAGGGTGTAACACCCTCTCTCAGAGGAAGTCCTTTGTTCTGCCATCCTGGGCCAGGCCTGGCTGGACCCCAGGAGGGCAGATGCCTGAGGGGTTGGCAGCAGCTGCAGTGAAACCCCAGGAAGGGCAGTTTGGCAGTACCAGGGTCTGTGCTACAGACCACTGGGATCATGGGATTGTGCCAACTATGCCAGGATGGCATAGAGGGGGCAATTCCATGATCATAGACATGTTACATGGCCATATTCGGAGTTACCATTGTGAAGCTACATATAGGTAGTGACCTATATGTAGTGCACGCGTGTAATGGTGTCCCCGCACTCACAAAGTTCAGGGAATTGGCTCTGAACAATGTGGGGGCACCTTGGCTAGTGCCAGGGTGCCCTCACACTAAGTAACTTTGCACCTAACCTTTACTAGGTAAAGGTTAGACATATAGGTGACTTATAAGTTACTTAAGTGCAGTGTAAAATGGCTGTGAAATAACGTGGACGTTATTTCACTCAGGCTGCAGTGGCAGGCCTGTGTAAGAATTGTCAGAGCTCCCTATGGGTGGCAAAAGAAATGCTGCATCCCCTTAGGGATCTCCTGGAACCCCAATACCCTGGGTACCTCAGTACCATATACTAGGGAATTATAAGGGTGTTCCAGTAAGCCAATGTAAATTGGTAAAATTGGTCACTAGCCTGTTAGTGACAATTTGGAAAGAAATGAGAGAGCATAACCACTGAGGTTCTGGTTAGCAGAGCCTCAGTGAGACAGTTAGGCACCACACAGGGAACACATATATATAGGCCACAAACTTATGAGCACTGGGGTCCTGACTAGCAGGGTCCCAGTGACACATAACAAACATACTGAAAACATAGGGTTTTCACTATGAGCACTGGGCCCTGGCTGGCAGGATCCCAGTGAGACAGTGAAAACACCCTGACATACACTCACAAACAGGCCAAAAGTGGGGGTAACAAGGCTAGAAAGAGGCTACTTTCTCACAATATGCAATATGTAAATTAAACTAAACACATACCTGTAAGTAGGAGAGCGAACAATCTATTAGATGTTAGCCTGAAAAACAATCAAGAACCTAGGACTATAACTGTACATCTATAGTATACTACTGTATAACAATATTAAAACTTCAGCATTGAATGATTTCCCTACCTGATCTTTCTCAGGAATTTTCAAATAATCGAATCCAGGAAATGACTCCTATCTAAGCAAAAACTTTATGTTGCTTTTGTAGATCTAAGATCTGCATTCGATTTTGTCCCAAGAGAGAAACTATGGGGAGTATTAAATAAAACCGGTATCCCAGGAAATTTAGTCCATTTAATTCAAAGATTACATGAAAAAACATTTGCACAAGTCAGATGGGGTAAGCAGGGGGAACTCACCGACAAAATAGATATTAGGAGAGGAGTACGCCTGGGTTGTGTTCTTGCCCCAACGCTATTTACATTATTTATCAACGAGGTGGTGCAAGTCGTTACCAACTGCCAAAATGATGCTCCATCCTTGAACAACCATACAATTCCAATTTTGCTATTTGCTGATGACTCCCTCCTGATCTCCAGAACTCCTATGGGTCTCCAGGTACTTGTGGATAAGTTTAGTTCGTTTTGTGGTGACTATGGACTTGAACTCAACCATAGCAAAACTAAACTTATGACCCTGGGTTGTGGCCCCACTAAGAGATACTCAATTTGTTATAATGGTACCCCCCTAGGTATGGTAAGCTCCATAGATTATTTGGGGGTGAGAATTAGCAACAATCTGCATTGGGGGGCCCAAATCGATAAAAGTTTAGGTATTCTGGCACAGAGATCTGGGGCCATTTTACGCTTTCACAAGTCTACCTCTGAGAGAGTGATTACTCCAACTATTAAAATTTACCGAGCAAAGGCACAGAGCGCTGCGGTCTACGGGTCTGAAATTTGGGTGTCCTCTAGCACTGGCAAGCTTGCAGTGGGGGAAAACAACTTTGTAAGGTCAACTTTGGCCGGTCCTCGCAGTACCCCACTGCTGCCTATGTTCTGGGACCTTGGCCTTTCACGCATCTCTGATGTAATTGCCCTACGACCATTGCTTTTCTGGGTCCGTGTATGGACCACCCCAGAGCTACCCACATACAAGGAGTCTACTCAAGACATTCTAGATAGACCAAATGTACTTACCATTCCCTGGTTTAACCACATCTCAAAATGGTTTCACAGATTGGGTCTTAGTGAGTTTTGGAGTCATCCAGAAAGTATAAGGAAGGATCAGAAGAATCATTTGAAAATTGTTTACTGGATATATGTCAGGGAAAACTACCTGCTGTGCCCAACACACAGCAGATTGACTTCACAATTCTTTGATTTTAAATGGTACCCGTATCTGGAACCATTTATGGATACAATTCTTGATCCATTAAGTAAGAGTCTATATATTCAGTTCAGATATGGTTGTCTGCCTCTTAAATCCTATGGCAGTACACGGAGTGCGACCCCAAGTCCTGATATTTGTCTGAGTTGTAATCACATTTCAGAATCTATTGTACATTTTATGTTTATATGCCCTGCTTATTTGATTGCGCGACGGAAGTGGTTACGACCTGTGTGCAGGAATATGGGGGTAAGACATTGTATTGTTGCCTTAAGGATCATGATAAGGGAAACTTCTCTCCCTCTATCTTGTGCGGTTAGCAAGTATATTGTAGCTGCTTGGCATATACGTACTAATTTTCTGGGGAAAAAATGATGATGAGGACCAAGTTTAAAAAAAAAAAAAAAAAAAAAAAGTGTTTTAGTTGCTAAATTTTAACTACACACCTAGACTGAAATAAAACCCCATGTTTATTTTAAATGTTAGGTATTAGGGGGTTAGGTGTTTTTTCTAAGGAAAATTTTACGTGTTTTAAGGCTGAAATATGTTTTTATTTTACTCTTATCCTTTTTTAACTTAATTCCTATTTCCTTTTTCATTCAATTGTTGGTTGTTTTGCTTTTATGGTTGAAAGTAACCGAATAAAGCTATGTGTTGATGATGATGACTCTTATCTTATTCCTGTAGTAATGATAAACCTCAGTGTAAGGAAATGCCTCCCTGGCATGGTTACCCCCTGACGTTCTGCCTTTGCTGCTGCCAAGTTATGATTTGAAAGTGTGCTGAGGCCTGCTAACCAGGCCCCCTCACCAGTGTTCTTTCCCTAAACCTGTTCCTTTGTTTCCACAGTTGGCACACCCTGGCATCCAGGTAAGTCCCTTGTAACTGGTACCCCTGGTACCAAGGGCCCTGATGCCAGGGAAGGTCTCGAAGGGCTGCAGCATGTCTTATGCCACCCTGGGGATCCCTCACTCAGCACAGAGACATTGCTTGCCAGCTTGTGTGTGCTGGTGGGGAGAAAATGACTAAGTCGACATGACACTCCCCCATGCCAACCTCACACTGCCTATGGCATAGATAAGTCACCCCTCTAGCAGGCCTTACAGCCCTAAGGCAGGGTGCACTATACCATAGGTGAGGGCATAGGTGCATGAGCACTATGCCCCTACAGTGTCTAAGCAAAACCTTAGACATTGTAAGTGCAGGGTAGCCATAAGAGTATATGGTCTGGGAGTCTGTGAAACACGAACTCCACAGCACCATAATGGCTACACTGAAAACTGGTAAGTTTGGTATCAAACTTCTCAGCACAATAAATGCACACTGATGCCAGTGTACATTTTATTGTGAAATACACCCCAGAGGGCATCTTAGAGATGCCCCCTGAAAACATACCCGACTTCCAGTGTGGGCTGACTAGTTTTAGCAGCCTGCTACACACCAGACATGTTGCTGGCCACATGGGGAGAGTGCCTTTGTCACTCTGTGGCTAGTAACAAAGTCTGTACTGGGTGGAGGTGTTTCTCATCTCCCCCTGCAGGAGCTGTAACACCTGGCGGTGAGCCTCAAAGGCTCACCCCCTTTGTTACAGCGCCACTGGGCATTCCAGCTAGTGGAGATGCCCACCCTCTCCGGCCACAGCCCCACTTTTGGCGGAAAGGCCGGAGGAGATAATGAGAAAAACAAGGAGTCACTGGCCAGTCAGGAGAACCCTTAAGGTGTCATGAGCTGAGGTCACTCCGACTTTTAGAAATCCTCCATCTTGCAGATGGAGGATTCCCCCAGTAGGATTAGGGATTTGCCCACCCCCCCCTCCCCTCAGAGAGGAGGCACAAAGAGGGTGTAGCCACCCTCAGGGCTAGTAGCCATTGGCTACTAACCCCCCAGACCTAAACACCCCTAAATTGAGTATTTAGGGCCCCCCAGAACCAAGCAAGAGAGATTCCTGCAACCTGAAGACGAAGGACTGCTGACCTGAAAGCCCTGCAGAGAAGACTGACACCAACTGCTTTTGCCCCAGCCCTACCGGCCTGTCTCCCCACTTCAAGAAAAACTGCAACAGCGACGCATTCCCCAGGGTCCAGCGACCTCTGAAGCCTCAGAGGAATACCCTGCATCTAAAAGGACCAAGAACTTCGGAGGACAGCGGCTCTGCTCCAAAGAAGAAACAACTTTGCAACAAAGAAGCAACTTTGAAAGGACTGCACGTTTCCTGCCGGAAGCGTGCGACTTTCTACTCTGCACCCGACGCCCCCGGCTCGACCTGCGGAGAAACAACACTACAGGGAGGACTCCCCGGCGACTACGACCCTGTGAGTAGCCAGAGTTGAGCCCCCCCAGCGATGCCTGCAAAAGGAATCCAGAGGCTCCCTCTGACCGCGACTGCCTGCTTCTAAGAACCAGATGCCTGGTAAAGACGCTGCACCCGCAGCCCCCAGGACCTGAAGGATCCGACCTCCAGTGCAGAAGCGACCCCCAGGTGGCCCTCTCCCTTGCCCAGGTGGTGGCTACCCCGAGGAGCCCCCCTTGCCCGCCTGCTTTGCTGAAGAGACCCCTGGTCTCCCATTGAACTCCATTGCAAACCAGACGCCTGTTTGCACTCTGCACCCAGCCGCCCCCGTGCCGCTGAGGGTGTACTTCTTGTGCTGACTTGTGTCCCCCCCCCGGTGCCCTACAAAACCCCCATGCTCTGCCCTCCGAAGGAGCGGGTACCTACCTGCTGGCAGACTGGAGCCGGGGCACCCCCTTCTCCATTGAAGCCTATGTGTTTTGGGCACCACTTTGACCTCTGCACCTGACTGGCCCTGAGCTGCTGGTGTGGTAACTTTGGGGTTGCCCTCAACCCCCAACGGTGGGCTACCTTGGACCCAACCTTGAACCCTGTAGGTGGTTTACTTACCTGCAAAACTAACAAATACTTACCTCCCCCAGGAACTGTTGAAATTTGCACTGTCTAGTTTTAAAATAGCTTATTGCCATTTTTGTGAAAACTGTACATGCTATTTTGCTTATTCAAAGTTCCTAAGATACCTAAGTGAAGTACCTTTCATTTGGAGTATTGATTGTAAATCTTGAACCTGTGGTTCTTAAACTAAGAAAAGCTATTTTTCTATATAAAAACCTATTGGCCTGGAATTGTCTGAATGTGTGTTCCTCATTTATTGCCTGTGTGTGTACAACAAATGCTTAACACTACCCTCTGATAAGCCTACTGCTCGACCACACTACCACAAAATAGAGCATTAGAATTATCTCCTTTTGCCACTATCTTACCTCTAAGGGGAACCCTTGGACTCTGTATGTACTATTTCAAAGTAAGAAATAGCATGCACAGAGCCAACTTCCTACACACATGTATCAATGCAATTCATTAGGTTGGGAAGAGTAAGTAGGAGTATTTAAACTTGAGACACAGCTCATTCCTTAAATTGGATTTTAAGGTCATCACTAGAATCCTAACATTATTGGAAATTAGAGTGGGTGGCTTGATCAGTTCTCATCACATGGGCTTTTTTAAAGTCTGATGTGGCAATACTCAAAGCTTCATGTGTTTAAATGTATTTTGTAAATGTTGAGAGTACATTTAACAAATGTTGTTGTTAAACTTTGATGCTGAAACACTTTCAACTTGGTGAACTGAAAAATCCTTCTATAATGTTGAAAACGTTTGACATTCCACTTAAATATGGAACAAATGACTAGGAATGAGAAATCGAAGTAGAACAAAAATACTTTAAGGGTCTCCGTTAACGAACTGATCGAGACACTTTGTTTTAGTGAAGTATTAAAAACTGGAGTTTTCCAATGGTCACATAGTTAAATAATGTGAATTCTGCTGAGTAGAAATATTGTTGCTGTAGCCACACAAAATAGATAGTAAGCTTAAAAATATTGTGTGAATGTGTGAGTATGAGGAAGAATGAATTCAAGAGGTTAATAAAACTGTTTTTTGTTGTTTTTTTTTAGTTCCTGTTAATATATCTGATGCATATATAATATTTTATCGGAAGCGGGAAAGAGGTTTCACAGTTCCTGGCACTCAAATATACTACGCAGCAGTATGTTGAGAGACGTAGCTTTAGGTCTCAGAAACAATAGCACTGCTCATAGCAATTCCAGAAACATGGGGATGGTTAATCCAGAGCCATTTCCTCTAGAAAATATCTCCCTACACATTTACCACCCAAGAGAGAAACATCACACAAGACCTCTCTTTAGGACATGGGAAGATATTTAATAACAAAATGATAACCTAAATAGATCTATAGCTAAAAACTCCAAGGAGAATTACATTCCACAATTGTAAATAAATAATACATGTAATAAAACAAGTGTGTGAGGGTGATGTGATATGTGGAGATTCACTGGACTGCCTTAAAAGTTTTAGGAATGGGAGAAAAGGCAAAAGTGATTGATAACAAATATGTTAGTGTGGCAGGATAAACTGTTTTCTGTTTCCTTTTTTTATATACCTTGGTGTGTGTGCTGGGGTAATAAAACGCCAGTGAGCCATGGTGTATAGTGACCTGTTGCACTGTGACATGGGATATTAGCTTGAGATTTGATTAAGAGGACTTTGTGTAGTAGCAAAAGGTGGCAGTTGTGAGCAGATATAGTGAGGTTTTGTGCATTGCTAACTATATTTTAAAAGCATTCTTTTTTTCTGTATTTTTATGTTTAATTTGATTGAATATTTTGGGGAATTTGATAAGTTAAATTACATTTTATCCACAATAAGCGCACTTTGTGCAAATTGACTAGGTTTAATACCTTAAAAGGACCTTTAGCTTTGAGTATTACATTCAAGTTGATTCTCCATGAATATGTGAGAGCTCCATCAAAATCAAGTAGCATTTGTAACTGAATGGTGGTACTTTGAAGGATATTTTTTAATAGACTGAATGTTGCTTTGACATTCGAAGTGAGTCCATAGACATTATTAAAGAAGTGGATGCTAGCTAAATCTGTATAAACTGATTATTTTCGAGATAAGGACAATCCGAGGACAAATGGACTAATGTGTGACATTCTTAAACTGTATGTATAATTACCTTTTGAATTTTGTGGCTTGCCTGTACTAATCAAACTCAGTGCTGGTATAGGTCTTACTCACGTACCAGTTTGTCTCGTGTATCGGTCTGTCCATTCATGGATGTCAGACTATTCCCTTTTACAATTAAAGTAGAAAAAGTTGTCTTATTTTCCAAGAATTTCAATAATTGATGTCCTTCTTTCTGCTTTGGAAAATAAGTAAAGTTCACAGCTTTTCTATTAATGGACCAATTGGATATTGATGCAGTTGATACTTGATTCCTTGCATATTAATTTAGGTGATGCTTTACATAAATAGAGAAATGTTGAAATAAAATTAAATAATAAAAATATGGGATAAAGTAACCAGTAGTAGTTTAGATATGCTGCTTATTAGGAATGGCAAGTCGTCAAGCACAGATTTTCTTATCTTGCCTTTTCCTTAGAATAAAAAAAAAAAAGCTCCTTGTGTTCACTTTTGCCCCCCCCCAAAGATCTCCCTAGCTCCCTCTTTAAATCAGGGTTATCAACAGGACAAGTAAAGTACTTCTGGTGTAGTTCTCATCTCAGTACACAAGGATGTTAAGCGCCTTTTTTCTAGGTATAGTGCAGATATAGAAATCCATCATTGCCAGTGATTGTCAAGCAATGAAGATGTGTGGTTTAGATCCTGAAATAAAAAAAGTAAAAGCTAATCATTACAGATTCAGAAATAAATTCAATAAAGTTAAATATTCACCATAAGCATGATAATATCATTTTGTAGCTGTTCCATGATTAAATCCAAATTTTATAAATGGTATTTGTAACACAGTGGTCCGGGGTGAATGGAAGATTGTTGAAGGGAGTAGCGACAGAGTAACATCAGCAATATGCCTTTCCACATCTATCAACTTTGTGGATGCTGAACCTCAAATCTCACCTACATATTTCAGCTCCAGAATCTCCAATAGGTTGTCGTTCGAAACTACACTCCTCCTGGAAAAATATAAGTTCCAGCAGAGTAAAACAAAGTAAATGAGGAAATATTAATTAGTAAGTTCTCAGTCAAGAATGAATCAGAAATGGATTTATTACAGAGTTATTTTCTAACTGCGGTTCAAGGAAAAATACCTGAAAATGCCATGAAGGCTTAGTTACAGAAACACAGATTGTAGCCCCACCTAAACAAGTTGAACAACATCTTAAGTCAACCTCATAAAGAATAAAATCTAATTCAAAGGGACAGCCTCAGGAGCAGCTATAGAACGTCATCCCAGCAACAGCTGATGCAACAGCAGCCCTAAATGTGAGTATAAAAATGACCCTTGTGTAAAAAATGGAATGCACCCCACAATGCTAAACTCAAGAGTTGGTATACACTAATCACATATTCTGTTGATAAGTTCCGCAATTTCAGCATGGTAGCATCATGGTTAGGTTTGTGGTGGCAAATAAAAAACAGCAACATAGTATTTTAAAGCTTTAACAATCACCTATTCCCTAAGGCAAGTGAAATCTTCCACCTTCTCTCTCAGCAAGTGCGCTCCAGAGATGATCAGCACAAAGTGAAACCTTTTACAAGCAATGGTTCATATGATTAACATGCCCTCCACAGAATTTCTAGCGGAAGACCTTAAATAACACTCTTTGGGTACATAGCGGAAGCTTAATTCCTAATCCACTCTTTCTTACACAATAGTCCATTTTCAGTCCCTGACATTCACTCAGTGCTCCTCGGAAACAAGAGGAAAGATGGTTTGCAGCAGGACACTGATTGGCATGGGCAATGAGAAGGACAAAGATGAGCAGAACACCCAAAAGTACATTCGTGTTAAATAAATGGCATCTCATATGAAAGTGTGGCATAACTATTTCACAGCATTAATTACACTTCAAAGTGACGCATTAAACTCATTTCAAGCGATACAGCATTAATTCATCAAGCACAACTCTATGCTTCATTGCAACCTTCAGATTTCAGAAATATTTTTAACTAACATTTCACAATTGTACATTGTAAAAATCTACTACAGCAGTGACTTCCACAGATCTACCCATTTTTCCATTCACGGGACCCACCCAGTCCTGTTACTGCTTGTTATTTTTATGTGGCACAGCCCCTTTCTGCTCTTACTTTAATTTATTTTAGGTTATCTGTGTCCCTGCTGCACTCTGTACCCCACTCCTTCCCAAACAATTTTGATGTTCACTTCCTCCCAACATTCTTGCTCACCGTGTTTTTATGTATCTTAGCCAAATTGAGTGAAATTTAGAGGAATTAACAGCTTCAACATATTATAGTTTAGCTTATTTTCCCTGATCACTGCCTAAAAGAGTGATATTAATATGATGCGTATCCATGTAATTTTAGTGTGGCATACCTGCTTGATAAGTAATCTGGACAAAACTGGAATGAATATCGAGAACTAGCCCATACATGGAGACTAATGTTTTTCGGTTAACTCCAGATGGACCTGCTTTCGTGATGTTATTTTCTCAGGTGCGGTAACTCTTCCTATGTTTTTAGGTCAAGCTTGCGAGAGCGTTTGCTAGCGCATGCGCTCTGGCTTACTAGACTTGTGTGTCTAGAAATGGGCTTTGAACTAGCCTACAGCTTACCATTTTAAGGTTGAGCCTGTAAGAGCACGTGCTAATGCATGCACTTCTGCTTGTGAGGCTATTGTGTTAAATAGTGGGCTTGAAATCTGCCCAGCTTGCCATTTGTTGGCATCACTATTGCTCTTTTCTGCCTTCTCATTGGGCAGTGCTTGTCATCAGTCACTTCCTTTTTTTTCTGTGGTGCACAGAGGAAGTACATATCAATTACCTTTCATTAGTGGCCCTCTGCTGCCCATCCGCCACAACTGGTAACAAATGAGGGATTAAATAATACACCGTGCACCTTCGATAAAATGAACGACCCTTTCCAAGTCCATATTGGTCTCTCCCAATGCTTTGTGCATGATTTGAACAGCCTCTAGATATGCCTACTACAGACATTGGGAAAGCATATGGAGAGGCAGCCAATTCAAGAGTACAGTCCTTTATCTCTGTGAGCATCAGGCAGTGCAGATGGATTGAAGATTGACGTGCGCGCAAGTACGCCAGAGGTCATGCAAAGGTTCACTGTCACCATGAAGCACTCCTGCTGCTGGCTTGCACACCTACTGGTGACAGCAGCAAGAAGCCGCAAGAGAAATTCAAGGGGTCTTTACCAGCCTAACATAAGGCCCCACCCTCACCCCTAAAACCTCAGCAGTCTTTCTGCTCCACTGCAGACTAAAGCATCACCATCGTAATGGCAAGCGAGAGCACATTTGATTCTTTTGGGTTTCGTTTGTACATATAGACCAGCACAGTGTGGCTAACTCCCAGTACCTTCCCACTTGCAATGGTGAAGAGCTCCACTTTTTGGGCTTGAGTAGACTGCCACCTGAAAAACTCTACCAGACCAAGACAGTTGTGAAAACTAGACATCTGGGGGAGTCCATTTGGTGTGCTTTGCCTGAATCACACACCATTTTCCCCACCCACAATATCCTGCAAGCTTGACAAAAAACACACATTTTACTCACATTTCTGTGAGGAAAATGTCTTGAATCTGCGGGGAGACATAATTTTGCATCCACATAGCATTCCCCCAAGTCTCCTGATTAAATGGCTCCTCACTTATGTGGGCAGGCTCGGAGCATTTGGCCTTAAGGGCTGCACGGAGAGATCAGCAATAAGGGTAGCTGCAGAATTTGGGGCTGTGCTAGGCTGCTTACAGACATTTTTTGAAAGTGGACAACCAGGGAATTCCAGGGTGGTGTGCCTTGTGTGAATCCCATGAAAGTTCCTTAATCCCAATTCCTTGCAAATCTCAAACTTTGCCTGAAGTCACACTTTTTCCTGAATTATTTCTGTGATGAAAAATTCCAGAATCCACAGGAATGTATAAAATTAGTAAAACCCAGCATTGCCTCGCTTGTGCTGATAAAAACGCTGTGCTACTTATGTGGTTGGGTCTAGTGCTCGCAACAGGAATGGATCAAACCAAGGTCAATAGGAGTCCCCACAAAAGGGCTCCCATTGACCTTGGTTTGATCTGTTACTTTTGCAGACACTACGCCCAGCCAAACAAGTGGGACAGCGTTTTTTTTTTTTTTTTATTTGCATAAGTGCGATACAATTTGTGGATTCTGGAATTTTTCATCACAGCAATATAAGGAAAGTGCATGATGTCAGGCAAAGTTTGAAGTTTGCAGGGCATTGTGGGTAAGAAAATGTTATGGGATCAACACAAGTCACCACACCCTGCATTTCCCTAGTGGTCTAGTTTTAAATGTAGTTTAGTCCACAGCTATCTACTTTGCAAAAAGCAGGGCAAGTTTGAGTGGAAAACTTTGATTATCTATATTGCATTTTACACTGTTTCCTGCTGTGGGCACTAGGCCTACCCCAACGAGTGAAGTACAATTTTTATCAGAAGACTTAAGGGAATGCTAGGTTGAAGGAAGCTTGTGGCTTTCTGAAGGCTGCAGAAGTTTCCATGCAAGAAATGTGAGGACATTTTTTTTTTTTTTTTTTTTTTTTTTTCAGTTTAGGTTTGCAAGGGATTCTGGGTAAAACAGCCTGGTGCGAGCCGAACGAGTCACCCCATTCTAGATTCCCCTATAAAAATGTGCAGGTGCTAGGTTTCCCTAGGTGTTGTCCCCTTAATTAGGGCCCAAAATGCACAGCTACCCACTATGCAAAAAACAGGTACGTTATAAGTGAAAATGTGATGATTCCATTGTGAGTTATGGGGCGTTTCCTGTCGCAGGAGCTAGTCATACCCAGCAAAGTAAGGTGCCATATTTATTGGAGGACTTGGGGGAATGCTGAGTGGGGAGAGGATTGTGGTTTTTTTTTTTTATCAGATTCTAGAATTTTCAGTGACAATGATATGAGGAAAATGTGGTGTTTCATCACCGTTTGAGGTTTGCTGGAGATTGAGTAAGCCAACCTGGTGAGAGCCATGCAAATCACCTGATCCTGGTTTCCCCTAGGTGTCTAGTTTAAAAAAATATACAGGTTTGCTAGGTTTCGCTAGGTTCTACTAGGTGTTGGCCGAGCAAGGGCCCAAATCAAATTGTGTCCGTTTTGAGTGGAAAATTGTGATGTATCCATGTTGCGTTTTGGGACAATTTCTGTCGCAGGCACTAGGCCTACCCGTACAAGTGAGGTACCATTTTTATCAGAAGACGGTGGGTACATAAATGGTAAGAACACATGTCCTACTATTCTGTCTTTCACTGCTTTTGTGCCTTCCAAATGTAAGCCAGTGTGTAAGAAAGAAGACATTTGAAAAATACACTCTAAATCATATACGAGAACAGGTCCCTACAAATTCAGAGATGTACATAGAACCACTGCTCCTAAACTCAATATCCTGTGCTAATTTCAGAAATACATAGGTTACCTTGATGCCTATTTTTCACAATATGAATTAGTCTATACTCCAAAGTACACAATGAAAAAACATTTTACGGTGCAGCTTAGTTCTTGGCTCTGGGTGTCTCGGGTTCTAGGAGAACATACAAACCCTGTCTATCTTCACAACCAAAAGGGTTTAGCAAATGTGATAGTATGTTGCTTTTGTGAATCTGCCGTTGTGACAAAAAGTTACAGATGAAAACATCGCCAAAAATGGCTGTTTTTTCTGTACTCAGTATTTCTTTATTCCAACAGATTATTTGGAAAAACGTGAGGGATCTACACCTATGAGCCCTTGCTGAATTCCACCTTTTGTCCACTTTTCAGAAATAAATAGCTTTCCTGGATCATCCATGGATTTCACACCTGTTTCCACCAAAAACTGAAAGTAAGTTGAAAACAAAAAATAGGAAAAAGGGGCTACCTCAATGGCTAACGCCAAAACTGTTTAAAAATAGTTTTCCTGATTCAGCTTTGCATGTTCCTGAAAGCTTGGTAGATGGTGACTTTAGCACAAAAGACATAATTACCACTTTTTTATTGATTTTCCCAAAAAACTGATAACATAGGTATATTTTGTCTCCTTCAGGGGAATCCACAAATTTGGCGTGGATACCTTATGTGGCCAAAAAGCTATGGCGGCCTAAGCACAAACCACCCCAAATGGCAAAAAAAAAGTGCTCAGCACTGTGATGGGAGTTGCGGGGAGGGAGAGGCCTGCTGATTAAGAGGTTAATGGACCTCAGCCCAACCTGAGTTAATGGCTATGGATTATAGCAGGGATGAGATCACAAGTGCCAATATTTTTTCACACTTAGGACTCTTCCCAGTGCTTCTGGGAATCTGCACGACACCCTGGAATAGCATACACAGAATAGAAACAGCATAAAGTGTTTGGACACATACAGTGCTCTGCACCCATCTGGTGCTCCTTCACTTCTCCCCCTCGCCTCCCTTGTTCTGCTTTAACCCTCAGGGTGCCTGGGGCGAGCTGGTCTTGTCCTGGCACGGGGTTCCTGTGTGCCGGGGGCGAGACCAGCTGTTCCTGCACCCGGCCCACACCCCCCAGTCGGGGATGAAGGGGAAAAGCATTTTTCTTCCGACCGGGAGGTGGGGCGGGAGAGACATGAAAGGAAAGGTCTTTCCTTTCCTTTCATGTCTCTCTGCGCATTTCAGCTGCCCGATAGTGATGTGTTCCGGCATCAGAAATGCCCACTATACACCAGGGATTTTTTTTTTCTTTTAATACTTACACCTAAGGGGAGCGGCCCCTTGGGCAATGGCCGCTCCCCAGGGGGGCAAAATATTTTTAGGCCTTTTCTACCCCCCTTGGAGGCAGATTGGCCTAATATAATTAGGCCGATCTGCCCTCGGGGGGCAGAAGCCTCTAGACACCAGGGATATATATATATTTAATTTACTTTGTTTTTATGTATGGGGAGGGACCCCTTAGGCAAAGGTCGCTCCCCTGGGGGGCGAATTGTATTTAGGCCATTTCCCAAAGGAGGGGGGGGGGGTGCAGAAACCACTAGACACCAGGGATTGGTGTTTGTGTATGTGTGTTTTGTTTGAGGGGAGCAGCCCCTTGGGCAAGGGTTGCTCCCCATGGGGGCACATTACTGCTGGCCATATCTGCCCCTCTTGCGGGCAGATAGGCCTATTTTTGGAAGGCCGGAGGCAGAAAGCCCACCAGAGACCATGGAAGATTTTTTTCTTTTTCATAATAAGAGGGTGGGGGTATGGCCATACCCCCACCCCCAAATAAATGGGGCCAAAGTTGTTCTGCCCACCAGTGGGCAGATTGGACAATTACCCCTGATCCACACCCCAGAGGGGCAGAAAGTCTACTAAATGTAGGGAATTTAAAAAACAAAAACAATAGTGGGGTGGTAGCTACCAACCAGTATGGGCCTGATTATGCCCCACCCCAACTGAAGGGGGTAACAGTCTTTCAGCTCTCCCCCAGCACACTAAAACATCTTATCGTACAGCAAGCAAGAGGAAATTTGATTATTTTGGGTTTTGGTTTCCCATTTCGGCCATGGGAGCTTGGTAACTCTCAAAATCGTCCCACTTGGAATGGTAAGGGTTGCACTTTTTGGACTTTGGGACACTGCCATGTAGAAAAATCCACAAGACCTAGACACATCTGAAAACTAAACATTTGGTTGATTCCAGGGTGGTGTGCATCACATGCACCTGCACCATTTTCTTAACCACAATTCCCTGCAAACCTCCAACTTTGCTGGAAATCCCACATTTTTCCCACATTTTTTTGATGGAACCTTCGTGAATCTGCAGGAATCCACAAAATTCCTACCACCCAACATTGTTTACGCCGATAAAAATTCAGCTGCACTTGTCAGCCTAAAAATTTTTTTTTTTTTTTCTTCAAACTGCCCTTTTGGACCCGTTTTAGTTACCCCTCAATTTCTTCATGTTTTTGGCTTCTCCCTGTCACAGGCACTTGGTCCACCTACACAAGTGAGGTATCATTTTTACCAGAAGACTGAGGGGAACTTTGGGTGGTAGATTTGTCCTGGTGCGTTGATCTTACACAGAAATGTGGGAAAAATGTGATTTTGTTAGCTAAATATTAGGTTTCCTGAGGATTCTAGGTAAGAAAACATTGGGGGATCCACACAAGTCACACCTCCCTAGACTCCCTTGGGTGTCTAGTTTTCAGAAATGTCTGGGTTTGGTAGGTTTCGCTAGATGGCTATTGAGCGCAGGACCAAAAATGCAGATGCCCCCCCCCCCCCCCTGCAAAAACAGATAATTTTGATGTGTACAGATAGTGTTTTGGGGCATTTCCTGTCACGAGCACTAGGCCTACCCACACAAGTGAGGTACCATTTTTATTTGGAGACTTGGGGAAACTCTGGGTGGAAGGAAATGTGTCGCTCCTCTCAGATTCTAGAACTTTCTGTGATCAAAATGTGAAGAAAAGTGTTTTTTTGGCCAAATTTTGAGGTTTGCAAAGGATTCTGGGTAACAGAACCTGTTGAGAGCCCCACAAGTCACCCCATCTTGGATTTCCCTATGTGACTAGTTTTAAAAAATGCACAGGTTTGCTAGGTTTCCCTAGGTGCCAGCTGAGCTAGAGGCAAAAATCTACAGCTAGGCACTTTGAAATTTGACGTGTTTTTTGCAATGTAAAAATGTGATGTGTCCATGTTGCGTTTCCTGTCGCGAGCATTAGGCATACCCACGCAAGTGAGGTACCATTTTTATCAGGAGACTTGGGGGAATACAGAAAAGCAAAACAAGTGTTATGCCCCTTGTCTTTCTCTACATTTGTTTCCTTCCAAATGTATGAGTGTGTGTGAAAAAGACATCTATTTGAGAAATACCTTGTAATTCACATGCTAGTATGGGCACCCCGGAATTCGGAGATGTGCAAATAACCACTGCTTCTCAACATCATACTTTGTGCCCATTTTGGAAATACAAAGGTTTTCTTGATACCTATTTTTCACTCTTTATATTTCAGCAAATTAATTGCTGTATACCCGGTATAGAAGGAAAACCCATTGCAAGATGCAGCTCATTTATTGGCTCTGGGAACCTAGGGTACTTTATGAACCTACAAACCATATATATCCCCGCAACCAGATGAGTCCAGCAGACGTAAGGGTATATTGTTTCAAAAATCTGACATTGCAGGAAAAGTTAGAGTAAAATATTGAGAAAAATTGTTTTTTTTTTCACCTCAATTTAAATTTGTTTTTATTTCAGCTGTTATGTTCTGTAGGAAAACCTTGTAGGATCTATACAAATGTCCCCTTGCTGAATTCAGAACTGTCTACTTTTCAGAAATGTTTAGCTGTCTGGGATCCAGCATTGGTTTCACACCCGACTCTGTCACTTACTGGAAGGAGGCTGAAAGCACACAAAAAAGAACAAAATGGGGTATGTCCCAGTAAAATGCCAAAATTGTGTTGAAAAATTGGGTTTTCTGATTCAAGTCTGCCTGTTCCTGGAAGCTGATGAATTTAACACCACAAACCCTTTGGTGCCATTTTCAGGGAAAAACCACAAGCCTTCTTCAGCAGCCCTTTTTCCCATTTGTTTGTTTGAAAAAAAAACAAAAAAATTTTTTTTTTTACTGTATTTGGCTAATTTCTTGGTCTCCTTCAGGGGAACCCACGAAGTCTGGGTATCTCTAGAATCCCTAGGATGTTGGAAAAAAAGGATGCAAATTTGGCGTGGGTAGCTTATGTGGACAAAAAGTTATGAGGGCCTACATGCGAACTGCCCCAAATAGCCAAAAAGGCTTGGCACCTGATGGGAAAAGGTCTGGCAGCGAAGGGGTTAAATGAGATAGGGTTCAGTCAGTGGTGGTTAGGCGGGAGGAGATCCAAGGTCTGCGACGGGTACCCATACCTGCAGACTACAGCACATTCTAACTGTTCCAGACACAGTTGTCGACCAACATTATGCTCCATGTGTTTTGTGCCTTGTTCTCCCTATCTCCACCCCCTCTAACTCACCCCTTAATGTTGCAGTACTGTTCATGGATGCTGGGGAAAGCAACCGTAATACACATGTTTGTAACTATTATTCTGAACTGAGGTATGGGAGCGCAGGAGCATGAGAAGGCAATGACTGCTCTGCCTCGGATTTCTTAAACTTGAATCTGAAATTGTCATGACTTTCTGTTAAATATTTTCCAGTTGTTCACATAATGAACCAATCACTCTTACTGAATCTATTGTAAACCAAAATATATATATATATATATATATATATATATATATATATATATATATATATATATATATATATATATATATATATATATATATATATATATATATATATATATATATATATATATATATATATATACACAGACACACACAGAAGCCTTGGTGGTGGTCACCAAACATTGATGTATGACACTGATCCACCAGCCTGTAATACACCTAGGTAATGCTTATATAAACCATAATAAAAAGGTTAAAACAAAAGAAAAAGGCAAGTGTGACGTTCTATAAAGGTCTTTAATATTCCCTATTAGGCAAGTTTGTGCGTAATATTTTTATCTTGACAAAATATGAGCATTGCACCTGGCCCTTTTTGCAGGGTCATCCTCCATCTTTTTGCCTTCTTCCTCCTAATTTTTCTGACCAGTTTTCATTGGATTTAGGACTCTGGGCACTTTACCACTGCTAATCAGGGCAAAAGTGCATATGCTCTCAGTGTACATTGCATTGTTGATTGGTTTATTCCTGATTGCCATATTTGATTTACTAGAAAGTACCTAGAAAAGTGCACTAGAGGTGCACAGGGCCTGTAAATCAAATGCTACTATTGGGCCTGCAGCACTGGTTGTGCCACTCACATTAGTAGCCCTCTACACATAGCTCAGACCTGCCACTGAAGTGTCTGTGTGCAGTTTTAAACTACCAATTCGACCTGGCAAGTGTACCCACTTGCCGGGCCCAAACCTTCACTTTTGATACATGTAAGGCACCCCTAAGGTAAGCCCTAGGAATCCCCATGGGCAGGGTGCAGTGTATTTAAAAGGTAGAACATGTACTGGTGTGTTTTACATGTCATAACAGTGAAATACTGCCGAATTCGGTTTTCACTGGCCTATCTCCCTCAAAGGTTAACATGGGGGCTGCCTTTAAATAACTTTAAAGCGCAGATTCCATATGAGGGCAGAAACAAATATGGAGTTTGGGGTCTCAGAACTCACAATTTAAAAATACATGTTCTGGTGAAGTTGGCTTTTAGATTGTGTTTGAAAATGCCACTTTTAGAAAGTAGGCATTTTCTTGCTTAAACCATTCTGTGACTGTCTGTTTGTGGATTCCCTGTCTGGGTCAGTTTGACAGTTGGGCTGTTGGCGCATTCCCTCTAGAGAGTGACACAAAGGGTGCTGGGGTGTAGCCTGCATATCCTGATGAGCCATCTGGGCTAGAGTGGAGGGAGGAGTGGTCACTCACACTTAGAAAGAGGTGTGCCTGCCTTCACACTATGCAGTCTCCAACCCCTGGAGTTTGTCTGGGGCCGGGCTCGGGGAAGGCAGGATCTTGTCAACAACAGAGACTTTCCTTTGATGTTTGCCTACTTCAAATCAGAACTGGGTATAAGTAGTGGACCCAAAACCACAGACTTGTAGAATCTTTCTGGAATCGAGAGGAACCTCTGCCCAGGAGAAGAGCTGAAGGAGGAGTACTGTCCCTTTCCTGTGTTGCTTTGCTGGACTGGCCTGCAGTTGCTGCTTCTGCCTGAAAAGAGTGCAAAGGGTGAACTCTGCTGTGTGCCCTGCTTGAGAGAGTTCTCCATGGGCCAGCAGTAGAGCTTGCCTCCTGTTGGAAGTCTCAGGGACACCATAGAGTTCAGTTTCTTAGACCTGCAGCACTGGAAACTGTTTTGTGCTGTTCAAGAGGAGAAATCACTGCCGCCAACGAAGCAGCTGGGCTAAACCGTGACCTGCCAATGCTGCATTGGGCCGCACTGCCCTGCTTCGCACTGCGACTTCACCGAGCTGCTGCGACCTGTGGGCCCCGCACTCCGGCATCGCCTGCTCACACCGCAGCCTGGACATCCCAGATGACGGTGATCCTGCTGACACTGGCGCCACCACGTGCACCGTGGCCTTTGGACACCGCTCGTGAGGCACACAAAGCACGGTCCTGTCCCACATTGCAGCCCCTGTCCCCTGACGCCAGCACTATCAACTCCAGTGTCGTCACCAGGCATCCCTGCCTACACCGTGGCCTGTGGACACCACCCATGAGGGTCATGAAGCACTGTCACGTCCCGCTGGCTTGAGCATACCGACAGCGCTTCAGCAATGACGCCGTCGCTGCCTGCACCGTGACCTGGTGACAATTTACGTCTCGCCGCCCCCGCTTCACACCGCAGCCCTGGTCTCACCAACATCGCTGGAATGCAGTCACCGACCTGCTGCCTGCACTGTGACCTGTGAGCACTGCATGTCTTCCTGCTTCGCACTGCAGTCCAGACGACATCCACGCCAGTGCTCCAGACTTCATTAGCCCAGAGTTTGATCTGCAACACAAGTAATTTCAAGGGCCCGACGACTCCGAAACCGACACTGCAAAGCCACTCTTCGGAGCTCACGATGCCCTGCAGTTCCAAAGGTACTGTTTGTAGGTCCTCCTGACACTGTAGCTGCCCCGCAACGCTGCGGCTGGCCTGAAATGTTTTTGTTGATCATGACGCCGTGATAGCCCCAGGTGGAGCTATTGACTTCAAAGAACTTTTTTTTCTTTTTTTCTCCCCAGTAAATCTTGCAAAATTAATATATTTATTGTAACTGTATGTTATCTTTTTATCATAATTGGTCTTGTTTTACACAGATAAATATTGGCTATTTTTCTAAAACTGGTGTGGTGTCCTTTTGTAGTGTTTTCACGTACTACTGTGCGTTATGTGCAAAAGCTGTACACACTGCTTCTGAGAAGCCTGACTGCTAATGCCAAACTACCAAGGGGGTGAGCAGGGGTTATCTGAGCGGGTATTTCCCTTATCCTGATTAGTGATAGTCCCTACTTGGACAGGGTGCAAACCCACTGCCAACTAGAGACCCCCATTTCTAACAATGAGACATCTAACAGTCTCTTTGTCTTAGTGCTCTATTTGACAGGCTCTGACGCATTACTTAAGACGAAATCATTCCCTTGCTGTGTCGGTTTATAGCTAGACACCAATAGGCTAAAAAAATAACATATATGAGTAAATTAACAAAACCGCAGTAACAATCACTGGCAAAGTCAATAGGTCTTGCCTGTGGGTGAGCTACTGGCTTTGACAGTCACATTGTGTGGGGGTGGTGAATGGGAGAGTGCTTGGGGGTAGTGAAAGGGAGAGTCTGTGGTGGTGTAGAGCATGACTGAAAAAAAAAAAGCAGTATGACTTGGCCAACGTTCTAGTGTTTATTAATTTATTTAACCTTCGGGGCAGATTGGCCAGACAAAAACAGGCCGATCTGCCCCCAACGGGGGCAGAAATAGTCTAAAGACAATTTGTCCCCCAGGGGAGCGACCCTTGCCTAAGGGGTCGCTCCCCTCACGTGAAACTGACAAAAAAAAAAACCCTGGTGTCTAGTGGTTTCTACCCTCTTTGGGGCTGATTGGCCTAATAAAAATAGGCCGAAATGCCTAAAAGTAAACTTGCCCACAAGAGAGTGACCTTTGCCTAAGGGGTCGCTCCCAACACATATAAAACCAAAAAAAAAACACCAAAATGATCCCTGTCCCTAGCGGTTCCCCTTCCGTCCCTGCCAAGGGGAGGGGGGGTGCCAGGCTCCCTGGGAGAGTGCTAGCGCTTCCCCATGGGTCGCTGTCTGGATGTAACAGTTACGTCTTGTGCACCCGAGCGGTGCTGCAGATGACATAACCTTTACATCCAGGGCACCTGAGAGGTTAAGCATCGTTGCGCACCAGTGTCTCAGCCCAGGTAGCGTATTGCCTTTCTAGTGCATGGCAATGGATCTGCGAACTATAAATAACGCTAAATCTATGAAGTGTTTCGAGCCACTTCCGGCCTTCCTGTGCCTAAACAAACCCAGGAGACCATTCTCCAGAGTGTGAAGGTCGTCACGCCCTGTGATACCTTTCAGCGCATCCAACCTTGCAACATAATTCTGCCACCACTAGGCAATTCCAGAAAATATGTGCCATATTGGCTTCTGGCATTGGGAAAAATTTGAGGTAGACCCAAAGATTTTGTGTAATCTGGCAGCTGTGAGGTCTTGTGTACAATATTATGATGGATGTACTCAAACTTAGCTTTGTCCTGATGTTTGCGTGGCTATAGCAGTACTCTGTCCCACTTCTTTTGTGCCAGATCTCTGCCTGTATTGTACTCCCAGTACCTGCAGGTTTGTAAGAGGGGGTCCGTGAAGCGAGTGCCAGTGCCGATATTAGGCATGTTATAAGTCGTGGCCCACACCAAGTGTGTAAGGGGTGAACCAACAGGGGTTGTTCTGATGCCGTGTCGACAATCCTCCACATGCGGCCCTTTTCTGCAGTCGGCCATAGGCCAAGAATGGTCTGCCACCAATACAGTCTGTAGCTGCTCTAAAGGAATGAGCCCACCTTTTTGGAACAGGGTGCCTAGGGTACCTACCCTGGCTGCCTCCCATGTCATCAGTTTTTCCCACCCGGCCAGGTCCCTGAATGGTCTAATTGCACTGATGTGGACCTCAGGGGAGTATGGTGGCATAGTCTGCATTAGATGCAGACTTTTGTGGAAGCTGTTAAGTAGCAGATTAGTGGCCTCTCAGGGGACTTCTGCTTGTGGCAATTAGGCCTCCCGCAGCATCCATTGGGGCAGTCCGTAGAGGGTAGCCCCAGTTCATCTAGCTGTTGACTCGCCAGACAGTGAGCAGGCCATTGCAGTTGTGCTGCTAAATAATAGTGTTCAAAGTTAAGGGCCCCCAGGCCCCTTTTTCGACTGGTAACTGGCACCTTTTACAAAAGGTTAAATAAATATCTAACAGAACTGGGCATGTAGGATGTAATGCAAGAGTTACACATCATTGACACAAAATATACATTCTACTTGGATGTCTACCAGACACACTCCCGCACTATGCCCTGTATAGCAACGTACTAACAGCCTGAGTGCACTCTGGATATCGGTACAATCGCAGTTCCTGACTCTGCTTCAGTCTCAATTTAAGTGGAATGGCACCTTTATTCCTCCTTACTTTGAGACCACTCATATGTGATGAAATTGAGCAACACATTGATGAAAACTGCCAACAAAGGGGTTGGGACTATGGTCCAGATTGGTATAGTCTTGGACGCCTTCAAGGTGGTCATTTCCTGCGTGCAAACAATGTTCTGTTTACATTGGGATGCCCCCCTAGCTTTCACTCAGCAGTATGTGGCTGAGGCACTAAACCGGACTCTCTGGTACGAAGAGGTTGTTATGTTAAGCCAAACACATCCTTTCCTGTGGTGTAATAACTCCATTAAATATTTCGGGTCAGGACTGCTAAGACCCCCAGGAGTTTTTTCAATTCTAATTATCAACAATTATTGGCAGCCGTAAAAGCCGGATATGGAGTCAGGGTAAATTCTGATTTCATTGACCGTTGGGATTAACACTATAAAGATGATGATCTGCCTACTTTGTTTTTGTCAAACCGTTTTTATTGAATTTCAACAGGCATGTTGTCCCACATAGATTCTTTGACATTAAAATGACAGTAATCCAATAAAACCTACAGCTCTTATTATGTTCAGTTGCTTCTAGCAGGATACAGCTATAGCAAAACAAAATAGAACAATTTGATCCCTGGTTACAACCTCATCATAGAACCTGTCCCCAAACTAAAAAACCCTGTTTGATTGTAGCTGATATCAAAACAGCAGAGTGGACAATGGGAGAGTAAACGGGGAGTATCTATGGATGGTGTATGTGATCCAGAAACATGGCAGATGAGTCTTCAAAAGGGATTACATTTGAAAATAGGTGGTGTGCCCTTGTGAAAGTGGGGCAAGCTGTGAGTGGGATAACCTCTGATGAGAACTTCACCAGGGGTCCCCGTCTTATCTTAAAATTCTTGTAGTTGTTTGAGACGTGGGCCATTCTTTCCATCATCAGGCCTCGTCAGAGTCTAGCATGTCACTGGGAAAGAGAAGGAGCTGTGTTTCTTTTTTTTCCCCCCAGTTTGCCACCATGTAAGCCAAACAAGGTAAAGCCTAATGTAGCTGGGATCAGGTAACCCAATATGGTTTTGATCTGCGACAATTTCAGAGCGGACAATCTCACCAAAAATGTTTTAATTCCCCAAGTAGCGTGCAACCCCTCCAGAATAGCTTTGAGGTAGTGTGGCAAATTAACTTTAGTTTGGTGGGGTAGAGGTACCAATACAATATTAGTTTGTAGTGAACTTCTTATTCCCAGTGAATGGTTAAATTTAGCAATGTCTCCCCAGAGCTTCTGCCCTATTTATCTGATATGAGGTTATTCAATATGGTGGTCCAAAATTTGACATGGCGTGGTTGGGTAGCAGGTGAGGTATTTAATAAATGTGCATGCAGAAAGGAGATGGTACCATTTGCACCCGTTGCCTCTCAGGGGATCCCTTACTGATTTAAAAGCTCCACTCAGGAGAATCTCCTCATAAGCCACTCCTGTCAAACACCTTCAAGAATTGCAGAGAAGAATCCTGAGCCTCATTCAGACCATAGACCGTAGCCAGCATGATAGGGTGACCCTGTAGGTTCGTAATCAAAATCAAATATCTGCTGTCCTTATCTGCCTTAGTGTCCATAACTGTAAACGGGAGATCACATTTAATGAGCTACGCTCAGTTGCTGAATAAATGCAGAGCAATAAGATGCTGTGGGTTGGTCCCGTCATAATGTCCCATGATTCTTCTTCCGGAGCTGGGTTTCTTGTATGTCAGTTGCTTGCCTCCAAGGCTTTTCTTAATTCCCCCTTTTTATTTGGGGTTTTAAGCCATTAACGTTTAAAGTGATGATGATAGTTGTGTCAGACAATAGAGACCTAGATTAGAGCTATAGATGTAGTCAGATAAAAAGGTGCAATTTACGATGGTGAGAGCCACCATACCATCCTCTCTAAAAACTTCAGCATGTGAATAAGATGTAATATCCAACATAAGAGGGTTTTAAATCCCTTCAAGGATAAGTATTTTGGGGGCACAAGCCTGCCTCCTCCATTGCAAAGTGGGGAACATGTCCTCAAACAGCCTGGAAAGACTCTTCACGTTTTAGGCCAGCCACTCGTCTGGAGGAATCTATCAGCGGCGTCCTCTACGCCAACCCACCCAACCAAGGGCCCTTTTGTATGTTTGTAGCTTATTCTACTCTTATTGATTCCTATCTTCAGCGGTAACCCCTGTGTGCTCTTCCAAATGTCCCAGTCCTGCAGGAGAAACACAGGTCTATAGGAAGAACAAGAAATAAGGACAAAAAGCACCAAACTAGAGAAGAGACCAAACTCGAATAATTTTGTGGCGAAAGGGTCCACCAACACTTGTCAATTCAGCATGTAGGGGAAGGGCCTGAATGAACCAGGAGAGCCCTTGTGAGAGCAATCTCTCTTCCCAATGGCACAGCAGGGGAGCAAATACACGTACGCTGCCCATTGACAGCCAGATTTGCGCCTGCCTCAGTGCCTTTAGGAAAAGGGATTGTTCTCACAAGGGCTCTCCTGATTCATCCAGACCTTTCCCCTACATGTTGTTGAAAAGCTGTTTTGGACCATTACGGCCTAAAGTTATTAAGGTTTATTTTTGTTTTTTTTTGCCCCCCTCCCATTCGGATTGACAGCACCTGCCCAATAGAACACGCTACTTGTTCTTAATGTGTTCATCCCTTTCAAATGTACCTTTTTGCAGACAGTCTTATTATCCCACATACAGCATGGTTGAAATTTTGGGATCTGCAGCATGCTTTGTAAATCCTTTTATGCTGATGATGCCCCTGCAATTTTCTTTTATTGGTCGAAAGGCTCTTGACAATACATGGCAAAACAACTTCCTTGAAATGTTGATGGTTATTTAAGAGCAGTTTTGAATATTACTAAATTCCCTGTACTTGTATATGCTCCCTGTAATTACTCCAAACAGCAATTTCTTGGTAATTATTTTGTCTACCGCTTTTTTTATTGATTACAATGCCAGGCCTTCCTTGTTTGTTGCTTTCTTCACTTGGACCCTGTGATCACTTACTTCGCAGAGCACCATTTTGCTATGTAGATCTTTTGTGTCTAACTTATGATTGCCATATTTCTTAATGTAATCCTATATATAAACTCATTCATAGCAAATAACCTCTCCTCTAAATGTTATTCAAGTGCATTATCGCAAAAATTACTCTTCACTATATACTTGGTAAAACTAATTTACCTATATAATGGCACGTGGGAGGATTTTTGTTTTTCTTTAGAATATTATATACTTTGTCGTGCTAGGGTTTACAGATACTTTCCTGTGGTTGATGCAGATCTTTTTAGGTTTGTGTCCTTTTGGATTTTCGTGTAAACCAGTTTTGCTTTCCACTTTAAATCTGATTATCATACTGAATTACTGAGAAATCTCTCTGTAGTTTTGATATTGCCGTAGTTCCTTGGCTTTTGCTGTATTGTATATCTATAAAATCTGCAGGTAAACATTTAATTTCCTGTAGATACCCCTCTATTCTGTAATGTAACTTGACATGGGCTCTCTCAAAGAACATGCTCACCCATACATTTTGAGTTAAGCAGCTACTCCATAAACATTTTTAAAGCATCGTGAATCCAATTAAATCTGGCACTGTTTATTTGCAGATTTGAGGAATCTTTTTGGGCAAGGTGTTGGCGTTTTGTTTGTTGCCCTGTCCCACCGCAACTCTGGATAGAAACTTTTTTTACAATTTGTACAAGAATGCTGAAGGGAAGATTGGATGTAGAACTGACTCACTGTAGGGTCTTTTGTACTCGCAGTACAAAACATCCTCTTTCCAGTGCTGTAGATGACTCACAAGACATCCCAGCTCTGTTACTCTTAGGATATGCTGCTTGGTGAATGTGGGTGAGTAAAGGATTGGTATTTTGGGAAGTTAGGAAGCTTGCTATGGGTTGAATCCTGGGCATGAGTGGGACGTAGTGGCTTCCAACTCATGCTTCATTTGTTGTATGAAACGAAACCAAAAATCAAGTGTTTCTAATTTTCTTTCTTGGCTCATCTATAGAGGTGCTTGTATACTCGTTAAATTTTTTCTTCCTTTTTTCATGTAGAAACATGACATTTAAGGACCACTGTGCGAAACCTGCCTTAATGTATAATTTCTTCATGAGTCATTGTATTTAGTTCTAGACAGTGGATTGTCCTGTTGCTATTTAGTCTTCCTTTATAACTTTGCCAATGTGTTCTGAACATTTTCCTGTAAGGGGTGTGATAGGTGGCTGTTTGTTTTAAAATTCCAGCTTTGTCTTTTTACTGAACTGATTTGTGTTTTGATAATGACACTGATTATGTCTTTAAAGAATAGCAATGTAGGTTTATGAACTGTAAAGTTTACAATTCACCTTAAACATCTTTGTACAAGCATCTGGTATCTGGAAAATAAAGCTATACAGTTAGTGATACCTGCAGCAGTGGTGCACACAAACTAAAACAACTTTAATATCAGATCTACATACAATGGGCATCTTTATCCCAGAAGAGACTATTTTCACAAATGTTGTGCCCGGCATATTGGTTTTGCAAAAGTTTGGTGACAATAGTCCATTTTATTCTAATTTCACCTATTTTGACACAATACTTTTCAATTATTGCGAGTTAATTCATTTGTCACTCTTCATATAGGCCCTGCTTTCTTTATCTCTTAACTGTATTGTTTGTTTAATCCTAAAAAAATGTGATGGAGTTAAGCATTGAGTTGTGGGTGTTACAGAAAGGACACCAAGGTTAATTTAAGAAGCCCTTTGGTTTGCCTTTGTTTGTGAAAATCTGATTGGGGTGTTGTGGGAACTAATTAAGTTAAACCTCTAACCTTTCTCCCGTTGAAGCACTTCTAGTGAGTTGCATCTCAAACGATCCCAAAGCAATACAGAATTAAGGATTGCGCCGTTACCCACATGTGGAAAGAGCTGCTTTCCAGCTCATCTGCAGCGACTGACAATGTTTGTACTTTGTTCATCTTATACTTTTCCATGTCACAGGCAGGGAAACTACCCGGTAAGGTTGTTTAGCAGTCTTAAAGTTTTTGACCACAAAATGTGCATCCCAATAAAAATGGGACAACATCATGAATCAAATATAAAGTAAGAATGCAGAGGTATGTAATTGTTTCAGTAGGCATACAATTTCAATAGAGGTATGTTGTCCTTCATGGCTGAATACTATTTTGGTATTCCTTCTTGTCACAGCAGCAGAATGGCAAATAAGAGGATGTGGTTAATGTAGTTGTAACTATTTAGTGGTTATTAAACCTTTAATGCAGATGGTTATTGAACTAAAATGTTTATTCTCCTCAATGAGCCTCAAATAATCTGAGTGCTTGTATTTGCTCTGATTTGCAAACCGTTTGATGTGGAATAAGATTACTATGATACTTCATTACAGAAAAGTAAAACTCTTTTTGTTTGTGGGAATGCCTTGGAGGAAGTTGTGATCCATATGGGACGAAAGGCTAGAGCGAATGCAGCATTTCTTGCACATATTTTCTCAAATTTTGAACAATTTCCTAGCTATTGTGAAGTGTAGTTGTCAGTCATATTAAGGACACAGAGGGGTGAGGATTATGCATTCTCTCTTCTCTTTATTCTCCTAGAGCAGCCAACACACTAACATTACTCAATATCCTATTCTACCTTTCACATGAGAACTCTAGAATTCTTGTCCTTCAAACAACCACTCGCAGCCTATATTAGTCTTTGTATCACTGCCCACCTCTCCTTTCTTGCTGCAATATCTGCTACTTTTTCTAGATGCCCTTAGCCTTATTTCTGCTTTTCCCTGCACCTAATAAATGGAAAAAATATCCATTTACGGCATATCTTACAATTATACATTGTGTACTCAATACAGTTTGCATTAATCACATCATGCTTAATGAAGCATACAATAATCTATATAACATTACTTTCAAAAACCAAAAGTATTTAAATTTCATCAGGTGGGTCATCCTGTCAGAATATGTGCCAAACATGATTTTGGTGGATGGGATGATCCTTCTCCTGGTGTCCTTAATAGAATTAAAACCTTTCCTCAAAATAGTCAGGAAATTTCTTATTCTGTGCAGTACTGGAAGAGAGGCTTGTGCTAGTTTAAAACTTGCTCTCATCTGCAAACGGCTTAACGTAAGTATTTGAATGTAAAAACGAACGACCAGGCCAAAGCCTTCGTACTCTTTTGAGACGAGCACCCACAATGAAGGCTTTGGCAGTCATTACCCCTCTCACAGAATGTTTTCCAAATCTGGAGTTGTCACTATTAGCCTCCATCGCCCATCTCGCAATTGTTATTGAGGAAACTTCAAACAAGATTTCAAGGCAGTAAACAGTTGTGGACCCCCAGGAGTGAGTTTGAAGTCCCATGGAGTGGCTTTTATGCCTTGTAGCACCCATACTTGAGGTGAATCTCTGAGCACTAGACACAGTAAACGTGAGCCCTTGAGGTATCAGCATAGTGCTTGAGATATCTAGAGACCAGGCAGCAGAAACCCTTCTACATGAGTCCAGGCATTAAAGCATGGCCAACGTACCTGATACCCAATCCTGGTCAAATAGTTATTGTGAAAAGAATAGATTCAAGATCCTGTGAACATTCCAGAGACAAAAGTATCTCACTACAGAGAAACGAGTTCCTGACCCATCTCAATATCGTACATTTGTTAAGCAGTTCCACTGTTGTCATGCCATCCTCCAAGATATGTCCAGCTGCAGTGGCTGATCTGAAAGTGTTTAATGACCTGCAATCTATATCTACAATACCACTTCTGAAAGAATGTTCGGTATACGGAAAAGGTTGGACTCTACACGATGCAGACCCCATTCCAGACACCAAGTGGACCATCCTCGCCAAAACAGTCTGTGCAGTTTGGAGATACTGTCTTCCTAATACTTCCAGATGAGATGCTCTGCCTGTCCTTAAAAGTTAGGAGCTGGCCAGTGTTCTTGTGATCCTCCATGTCATAAGCCTGAGCGATCCTTCTACTGGCTTGCAGATCTCTCAAATGCGCCTCTCGCTGGCATGGCCTTAGTCCTGCAGAAAAGCTTTGGTCGCCGTGGCTTCTGGGCGCAACCTCCAGATGAAGCATCTCTGGGTTGGAGCTTCAGCTTCTGAGATTAATAGCTCGGTTAGACATAGGCCCCATCTTTTCATTAACACCTGAAAGCTCTCCAGATGCAGCATGCCCTGGAGGTTCCTGGATTGCCTGTCCAGTCTTCTTGTTGACATATGTCCTCCTCAGTTACTGTGGATACATTAATGTTAATACAGTTTCATCAGCCAAGTCAGACTCCTCTCTGGAAAGGACTCTTCGAAATTAATTTTGAAAGTTACTTAGGACTCAATTAGCGGCGCAAGGTCATGGTAATAGCAGAATGTGTGCTGTGCAAGTGATTTTAACACAATAATGGTCTGAAATTGTTTGTGCTGAACCTTTTCACACTAGAGCACATTTTCACTTTACTTCTCTCACTGATCGTACCATTTAAGTACAATCTTAGGATTGGGCAGGATGCCAAGGATGTGAAAGTCGTCGCATTGCATCACTTGATGTCTGCTGGATCCTTAATCTCCAAGTTGGTAGGGACTTAATTTGGCCGCAGGAGCATGCCAGTGAGAACGAGAAGAATATATTGTAATGGGAGAATTCACTTTACAAGTGATCCATTTAATCTCCGGATTGATGCACGCTCAAGACCTAATTGTTCTGACGAAAGTAAGGGGCTCAGGCTCATGTGATGGTCAAGCTAGGGCATGTAAACAAAACAGAGTTCCTTACACTTTTTGTCTTACCCAGCAATATGAGTCACATTTCCATTGTTTTAATCATGTTCACTAATCCCATGCAGTGTGACAGTGTAGCAACCAGGGGTGTAGCTTTCACCGATGCAGCAGCACTGTCGACCTAGAGGCCTAAGGGGCCTATTCAGCCCCGATAACTTATCTTTTTTTGCTCACACGGCTAGCATACTGGTATTCTGATTTAGGACGGGCTAAAAGTGGCTGAGACTATACTTTGTTTTGCGCCAAACCGCCATCTGTGTTTACTGGTATATTATTCATGCTCCTATTGCGGTTGATTGTCACTTAACATTTACTTCATATTTACGGAGGCAAAGGACAATTACTGATTTGCAAAGTGATGCTGGCAGGGACATGTTCCCTCCTTTGTGTTTCATTCAGGTATCGTTGTTCAGGCATGATCCTTAATGTCCTAATGAAGATCCAGTAATAATACAGGAATTGAAATGTCATCAACTTTGATACACTGACTCTATTCAATTTTGTAAATCATTTTGGGTGCAGATATATCTTGTTTATTTAAAAAAAAAAAAAAAATCTACGATTTTTATCTCATGAATATGCCTGAGCCATGTCTTGAAGTTTTTTTGGTTTGTTGTTGGCTCTTGTGGAGGTCTTTTACCCCCACAGTTTCTTTTAATTTTGTTAATAAAATACTGTTTTTAACAAGTGATTGAAACCCAGAGCAATGGTACAATCTTTCCCAGTATGAGTTGGTATTATTTTTATAGGGGTCTTTTTGTTACATGAAAATGTTTTATACTTCAATCAGCAGCTGGGGGCATTTCCGTCCTTGCTCTAGGGCCCATGACACACTCTACACTATTGATGGCAACCTAAACACCATAAATACCAATGTTACCAGAGAAATAGTAATTGGTTTCTGTCAGAGTATTTCACTTTATTTTTGTAAAGGATTTCGTTTTGACAGTCCACAGTACTTATTGATCTGTTTCCTGTGTAGCTTGGTTATGGCAATAAGGATTCTGTGGGTGTCTCTGTGGAATTGCCGTGTTGAGGGCAACTTGTATATTAATGTATGAACATGTGTGCTTGTGCACATAGTGCCTTTCGAACTGTGCACAACAGTTACACAAAAAGTACCTAATTGAGATCTCTTGTAGCTTATAAAAGGGTTGCAAACTTAAGAATTATACATTAAATAAAAAATAAACTACCTTTAGTAACAACATGTACATGAGGTCAAAAAGAAAGTGGTTCGGGTGTGACCAGATTCTTGGCATGGCCAAAGGCTATATTCTGTGCAGTCCAGCCGAAGCTTTTGTGCAAAGTCTGCATCGCCAAAAGATAAGGTCCCTGCACTCAGTATTGGGTACCTTCTGCGGCCCTTATTATAGTATACTTTTACTCAAGGGCAAAGTATATCTTATCAAAACAAACACCAAAGGTTCACTGCTTTAAAAACGAATGCAGATAAGTCTTGTCTCACTTTGTAAATGAACATATTAAAACATTCTAATTGTTACTTGAAGGGGGGCGGAGCTTGACTGCCTAAGATGGCGGCCGCTTAAAGCTGGAGCTCTGAGCCGGCCCGCCTAAAATTCTGACAATATCAGGCTGTTGGGGGCCCCTGTGATAAGTTGAGCAGGGGAGACCCAGGAGACCGTGTCTCTGGAAGAGCCGGGTGCCGCTGTGAGCTACGTCGGCGCCCCGGCTGGCCTACCGCATGGGCCTCTGGACCAGGGTGCAGTTGCTGGAGCGGAGACACAGGGAGTGCATACACGTGCCGCCGTACCTGGCGAATTCCTGGGTGCTGAAGCGGACGGTGGGGAGCGGTGTACTGCCCCCGGCTGTGATCGGAGAGGCGCTGGTGGTGGGGCCCAGCTGGCCCTCAGAGGACCCCTGGGAGAGTCTGGCACCGTTGCTGACGCTGCTGGCTATGCGGGCATGTCTGGGACTGGCGCGGCCCCAGCTAGAGACGCGCTGTGCTGCACTGTGCGCTGCTGAGGAGGCACTGGGAGTGAGGCCGGCTCGGATCCCTATATAACAGCTATGGCAGTGCTGCAACAGAAGGCGTACCCTCACGGGAGTGAGGAGCATGAGTCACCTGAAATGAGGTGAGGAGACAGTGAGGTGGTCGAGAGGGATCCCTGGACTCGGGGAGGCATTGGTGGTGGAGGGCCCCCCCCTGAAGAGTGTGGACAGGGCGGGGTGTCCCTTGCCTCTCCCTTCCCTACAAACGTTAGAAGGTCTGATCTGATGGTGCCTGGCGTGGGCCCAGGGCTCTGGATGCCCCCATAACATACCCCGCATGGCAAGCGGCCCGTTCAGGTGGAGATGGGAGATGCCAGTGCGGAAATGGCTGTGATGGCGCAGACCTGACCCACATGTGAAGCATCAAGTGGGGGAACTACTTTGCTGTGTATGGGTGGTCTGCGAATGGAGGATCGCTGGTGCTTTATGCTGCGAGGCTCATCCACATTACTGGACATTAGACGGAGGTGAATCCCAGCTGCTCCCAGAGCCTAACTAAGTGAAAACTCAGGCACGAAATACAAGGAATGCCCCAGGCGGACCAGGGGCATGTCCGCCAGTTGGCTAGTGGTGACCCTGAGGAGAGTGCAGTGCCCACCACGATGCAGGGTACCCTGAATAAGATCCTTGGGGTGATTGAGGACACTAAGTTCTCTGAGTCAGGAAATTGGAAAGGTCTCCTCTGAACTAAGTCACTTACGAACAGATCATCATAACCTTGTAGACCGGGTGGAAGCTACTGAAACATCTCTGGAGGAGCTGCAGCCCGCACACCGGGCCCTCTGGGCTCGGGTCACCTGCCTATCTGAGCAGGTTCAGGTATTGGAACGTCTAGCGGAAGACACGGAGGGCCACAGTCGGCGCAATAATATATGAACTGTTGGAATGCCAGAAGGCGTTGAGGGCACTGATGCAGTGGCCTACCTGGAAACCTGGCTCCGCACCATAATGAATGCCCCCTCACACCCTTCTTTGCCCTGGAGAGAGCGCGCGAGTCCCGACTTGTAGGCCAGAGCCGGGAAGACAGCCCGACCAATAGCAAAGATTATACAATACCGAGAGCATGACCTGCTGTTGCAGATGGCCTGAGAGACGTGCCCCTTCCAGGTGGAAGGTGGCCGTACCACTTTTTTCCCCAGACTTTACATTGGCGGTCTAAGCTCGACATGCCACCTTCCTGGAGGTGAAACGAGTCCTGCGGGAGGAGGGGCTTTGTTATACTTGGCTGTTCCTATCTAAATTGAAGATTATACTAGATGATACCACACACTTCTTTCAGGAACCTTATGACGTATGGACATGGCTGGAGTCCTACAGATCGGGCACTGCGGGCTCCAAGCAAGTGGAGCGCAAACAACCTTGAAGTCATGGCAAGAGAAGACGCTCCAAAGACTCCCTAGGTGACAGCCAGGTGACAAAACCCACCAGACAACAGGACCACCAGGGGACGAGAGCTGTGCTTCAGGCGGCGGCCTCCCTGACTGGAGAGAGAAGCTCCGAGGATGCCCAGAGATCGGAGCCTGAGTCCATGAACAGAGAGGACTCCACAGATGTAGAATCAGTGCCTAGTGTGGCGCAAGGCCCACGTGATGCCTCAGATGTCAGATGACATTGTTAGAGTATGTAGGCCTCCCGGACTCAAAGCCCTGTTGCTCCTATACGGCTCAGAGGCGGCCCGGCTGGGCACTGGTGGACCATTTTTGTGCTCCATGTCCGCCCCAGATCACTCGCCGGACAATCCAGTAGGATGATATCACTTGTTCATACTGGTTATTATGGTTTGGGCAGGCAGCAGTTGCTAGTCTGCTCTTGGGATGGGGAGTTGGGGATTGTTAGTATTGCCTGTTTTAGCCTGTGGTCCCTTATACATATGTGATGTGCTACTGCAATGGTCATGGAGCTGCATGAGAGGGAGGTGCAAGCTCCCTGACGAACCTCTTGGAGGATATGGCTGTGACACGTCCTTTCTGTAAAATACTGTCCTGGAATGTCAGGGGTATGGGTTCGATTGCAAAACAACACAAGATTCTTTCCTATATGAAGCGCAGGGGGTACAGATGGCCATGTTGCAGGAATCTCCCCCAGGTGGAAGCGGATCACCTTTGTCGGCGTTGGCGGGGAAATTGTTGGCAACCGCATACTCTGCCTATGCAAGAGGGGTGGCGGTGTGGGTGAGAGCAGGGGTCCTCTTTAAGCCCATTAATATTGACACAGGTAAGGAGGGTCGATATATATTAGTGGAGGGGTGACTATATGGCAGGCCGCTGGTCCTAGACAGTATATATAGCCCGAATCAGGTCCCTCTTCAGTTCCTACACACTATCTGCCCGGTTGGCACGTTTTTTCTAATGTTCCGTTTCTGCTTGGGGGAGACTTCAGTGGGGTACTGGACCCTGACCTGGACCGCTCTACCGCCCCGCTGCCGGGGGCAGCCGCTGTCCGAGTGGCCAAGGGCATGTCGACCTGGATCTCACATTGGGACCTTGTAGATATCTGCCGCATTCAGAACCCTCTTGGTAGAGACTACTCATACTATTCCCACCTCTGCCATGTCCACACTAGAATAGATAGAATGCTCTGCTCAACCTCTCCTAGAGTATCGGCTATGCATTCTGAATACTTAGGCCGGACTGTATCTGATCATAGTCCGCTATTAATCCATCTAAACAAGATGGAGGCTCGCAAACCTGTCCCGACGTGGCGCTTACACCCAGCAGCGATGGAAGATGATGTATTCCGCACATCACTACTAAATAGGTTGTCAGAATATTTGACACTCAACCCAGGCTCGGCGTCCAGTAGGGGCATTGAATGGGAGCCCTTAAAGGGTGGTGGTGCGGGACCATTGCGTTGGACAGATGGTGGGCATACGAAGGGACTTTGAACGGGACATTTCGCACTTAGAGGATGACTGTCACTTCTATATAAATGACCTAGATGGTTCACCAGAAGCACAGGCAAAACTACTGGAGCTCAGGGAGAATTACTTATCGGCGCTAAAACGCCTCAGATGCCATGACTACAGGACCTATCTGGTAAAAGTGTATGACGAGGAAGGGAAAGCTGGGAGGCTACCAGCGTGGCTGATTCGCCTGGAGATTGGGGGACACCGATCACCCACCTCTTGACTAGGGAGGGAAATATTATTTACACACCTGCTCAGATCAATGCTGAGTTCACGGCTTACTATAAATCCTTGTATAACTCCACTCACGTGGACTCGGCTACCGTAAGAGAGATCTTTTGGTCTGCACTGCCCCGGACTGTTCTGACTGAGGATAGGCTGGGTGTACAGGTCTCTAGGGTAGATTAAGGCAGCCATTCAAACGCTAGCGGCGGGTAAGACTTCGGGTGCTGACGGCTTGCCCTTGGAGTTCTATAAACTGGGCAGCGATGTCCTGGCCCCTAGATTGGCGGAGATGTAGCTGAAGCCAATGAGACCAAACTATTGCCGGCCACGACCAGAGAAGCCATAGTGATCTCATTACCCAAGACTATGCAGGTTGACAGAAGGGTTACTGACTTCAGGCTTTTGTCCATACTCAACACTGACTTCAAGATCCTTAGTAAAGCCCTTGCTGCAAGACTGCTGCCCCACATGAACCCTCTCATACATGGGGACCAGAGTGGGTTCATTCCCACCCGCACTACCTCCAATAACCTTTGTAGGTTATATTCCCTACTCTGTGATGATGCTCATTCCCCTCATCTGGCAGAAATGATTGTCGGTGGATTTTGAAAAAGCCTTCGACACGGCGAGCTGGGAATTTCTGGCTGTCACTGTCGCAGCTGGGCTTGGGCTGGGCCTGGGGTGACTGGGTTAAGCTGCTTTACACACAACCTACGGCCCAAGTGAAGACTGGACGAGCGTTCTCCTGTAGCTGACATGTATAGAGGAACCTGGCAGGGATGCTCTCTATCCCCCTTGCTCTTCGCCATTGCCATAGAACCCTTAGCGGCGAGACTCCCGAGATGGCCTATGAATGGGGCATATGTCGACTTGGAAGTTTCCATATAGTCTCCCTGTATGCAGATGATCTACTTATCTACCTCCGCAATGGACTAGAAACTTTACCTCAGGTGTTCCAGCTGTTAGATGAGAGTGGACCATGCTCTGGCCTCCGACTAAATAAACGAAAGACTTCTGTCTTCCCGGCGGTCTGTGGAATGAACTGACCGTCTTCTTGTCCGGTGGAAGTATCTTGGGCGCCACATACCTTCCGTTATCTGAGCATTTGGATCTACCACGAGATGCAGGACCTAAGGGAGGGTAACTTGTGCCCAGCGATTAGGGCATTGCGGTCCAGTGTCACTTCTGGTGCTCCCTGCGCTTGCCGACTATGGCCACGTATCTCTTATTAAGATGGTTGTGGTGCCCAAACTGCTATATTACTTTGCTAATTTGCCTATCACCCTTCCGCCCTCTCTCTTGGTTTTGACCACTGGACATGCAGATTAGGGAACTGATTTGGGATGGTGGATGACGAGTGGCACTCACCACTCTGAGACTGTGCCGGGGGGGGTCCCCGACTTTGAGTTTTATTTCCTGGCAGCCCAATTACAGTGGCTTGGGGAGTGGGGTTAACAGAGCTGGCAGCAGACTGGGGAGATCCCAGCAGCACTGGACTGGACTTACCGCATGTGGCATTAAGAGGGGAGTGTTGCTAACGACGGCTCTCGACAACTGGCGGAGAGTCCTTAGACAAACACACATGGAAGTACCTTATGCGCCAGCTATGCTTCTAGTGGGAATGCCACATAGCAACCTCCTCTCTTGTTTTACAAAACTACAACTACACTGCTGGATGGCCACAGACCTGCACACGCTGGGCGCACTGTACAGTCGGGGATCGCTGATCACGTTTGATCTTACTGAGCAGACTGGTCTGCCTCACGGGTGGTTCCTGACGTATAAGGCGATAATAGGATCTATCCAGGCCCTCTGGAAAGGTATAGAGGGTGAACTTCCCACACACAAGGTCTTACAGACTATGCTGTCTATTGGGGGGGGCTCACATTTGGAATCCTGGCTTTACAGGTCACTACTGGCAATGGTACATAACCCGCTGGATGCTGTATGGGCTAGGTGAAAGAAGGACCTAGATAGACATCTCACTGATGGAGAATGGGACAGGATTCTTGGGTACGCCCCCTTGGTCTCTCAAAACATCTGACTAAAATATACACAGTATAAATACACACATAGGACTTACTTAACCCCGTGGCGACTGACGCTGATATATGGGGGGCTGGGCTGGGTTGGGTTGCCCTTGGTACAGATTGTTGGATGTAGGATTTGGACACATGACATGGTAATGTCCACAGCTGCAAGAATTTTAGAGGGGAGTCATCCATAAAAATCAACCATACACTGCATAGAGACTAAAGACTACAATGGAAACCTGCCTCCTGGAGTTATTCACTCAGTCACGCCCTAAAAAAGTGGGCAGCAGATTTCTTGATTTGGCTCTGGTGTTGGCTAAGCGTCGAGTATCAATGGCATGGAAACAACCTGAGGGCCTACAGACTTGGACACAAGATGTCACGAGGTGGGATAGAGCGGAGGAGAGATCCTTGAAGAGGGAAGAAGGCAAGGGGATGAGGCGTAGGCCACTGGCCCCACTGTGGTCGGAGGTGATGGAGAGTTGGGACAACAGTGCTGCTGGACTAGACTCTGATCGTGAGAGTGATACCGGGAGCACTTCAATGGGTTTATAGGAGAGGGATGTAGAGAGTGTACCCTTGTATTATCTCCAGGACCCCCAGGGGAACGCACACTCTGCCCATGTACAGACTCCGGGACAGTGTACGAACTAGAATTTGTATGTCTATTGTCGTCAAGCAGCTTGCTTGTACAAATAAGAGGAGCACGGGCAGATTATCTGTTTTTTCTCTTAGCTTTGTTATACTATTGGCTTCATTTCTGATTGACTCTCTTAATAAGCGTTGCAGATATCGAATTGGATTGGTAATCCCTAGAGAGCATGAATACGTACTGCTGAAGGCATTAGACAGTGGCCTTGAGGGTCGTGAGCACTGCCACTCCCAATCCTTCACTGCCCTAGATGACTGTTAAAAACCACTGAACAACTGAGTAATACTGACATACTAACGAATGGGTGAAAACTCTAGCGACAAAACGGAACTACTATGCTATGCTGTAAGTTCACTTTGCCTGTGAAGCCTTAATGTGTCACTTGTACGACTGTCAAGAAGTATGTCATACAACATATTAGGCATTGTGTTATACCTGCTTGAACTTCATTTGAAATGCCAATAAAACAAGTTTAAAAATAATAATAATAATTGTGACTTGAAACTTATATTCTGAATTTTGACAGTAATGAACAGTGCAACCATAGCTTCTCCTACTGTCTGCTCTAACCCTTGCACATAATATTCATGATTTCCCAAATTGATGCGTTGATAGGAGCACTGGTAATGTCAAATATCACATAGTTATTGACATGTTGACATTGCTACACTTCAGTTATATCGCTTTCACCATTATTGATTGGTGGTTTAAATGCAGGCTGATCTAAGGGGACAAGGACACTAAGCACAGGGCACGGGGCCAAGGCTAGGTCCCACCTCTAAAACCCTTTGAGCGTGCCCTGTTCAGTCCCCAGGCAGAAGAGCATGCTCATGATTTGTTAAAGCCATATACTGCACCCTCTGGGGCCAGGCCCAGCATTGTCTGTCTGTACCCACTCCCTGAGCGTATTGGGCTCAGGGAATGGCTTTCTGCCATTCACCAACTCCTTTTCCTCTGCCCCCAGAATTTGCAAGGCCCATGACCTTCTGCTGTGGGCATAGGCTTGGGGACATGCTGGCTTCTGTATGGTGATCAATGAGGTTAATAGTGATGCAGTGTGAAATGTCAAAAGTGTTATCCCTGTGGATGCATCTTGACTGTTTAGAAAGTGACGGGTGCTGTATTTATATACCTAACACTGTGTAGCCCGAGCCTCATAGCATCAAAAAACTGATGAAACAAGGCTATATTACCACTCTCCATACCTAAATATGGAAAACGCTTGCAGCTTCAGTGATTGCGTATATGATGTTGACGGTAATGTGGTTTGTAACGTCACTAGTGTTGATGTCATTTTTTTTTTAAATAAATACGTTTTTATTGTTTTAGGAAAAATGAGAAAGTAAATGTATAGCATACACAAATGCTTAAACAAAATTAACATACTGGAATTGATCCAAACAACATACATTAAATACTTTAAAAGCTCAGTCATGATCAACCCGGTCCACTTCAAACACAGTGCACGTTGCTTGTGTCTCATAATGGTAGAAAGAAACTTGGTCTCGGACTCATGCATGCCTGCACGCGTGGAGAATGAGACGGGTTGGGGTCCTGGGCCTCGTCTCTGGTGCAAGTTCCCCAACCATGTGCAGAGCTCTGCTTTACTCTCGTCTCCTGCCAAGGCCTCCCATTTCCCCCATATTTTGTCGTATTTACTTGGGCATCACCTGGCCTCGTAAACCAATCTCTTACGTTGTGCACACCAGTCCACCCCGCCTCCATTTATTCAGGGATGGTGCTGCTCCCGCTTTCCACTCAGTCATAATGTCTCTTTTGGCTACTAGGCATGCTATTCCCAGGAAAGTCCGGTCTGCTCTCCTCAGGTCCATGCCTCCCATTACCCCCAGTAAAAACGGGAGTGGAGCAAGTGTCATCTCCACCTGCAAGACCCTGGAGATCTGTCTTTTGATTGCTCCCCAGTAGGCCTCTATAATTAGGCATGCCCACGCCATATGAAAGAAATCTGTCTCTGCATGATAACATCGGGGGCAGCCAGCCGTGGAACGGAGGCCTGCCTTGTGTAGCCTTCCAGGTGTTAGGTATGCAGTGTGTAGGTAGGTTTGTAAGAGACAGATTCTGGTGGACATTACAAGGGCTCGAGGTGCCATCAGGGCCTCTCCCCACTCCCCCTCCTCGACTGGTCCCACCCATCCCTCCCATCTGCGGCGGAGTCCCTCAAGGGAGCCCGAGGTGTTAGCTATCAGTGAGTGATATCTGCGAAACTCCACCTCTACCCAGGTTATCCATTAGTATCTTCGCTTCCATGGGGGCATATTCAGGAACATGTTCACCTACTTGAGTGTGTGCCATCCGAGCGTGGCACAGCTGAAGCCATTTGTGGAATTGTTTTACTTAGTGAGAAGAGTCCCCGGAGCTCCTCAAAGGACCTAATGTGCGATTTCTTTTTTTTTTTTTTTTTCCCCCCCCCCCCCCCACCCCAAGACATCCCCAAGTGTAGAGTTCCCTATATTATCCCATTTCTGGAACCCCTTCAGTCCAGCCACCTCAGCAAGTAGTTTTCCGTGCCATAGCGGGGTCTGCTGGGTGATTCGATTCCACCACCCCGAAACCCTTTCGGCGTCTTGCCACCCCATCAAAATCACTCTAGTCACCTCTGGGATGGATCGGAGAATCGGGCACTCATTGAGAGTGTCAAACCCTGGGGTAGCCCAGTGTGTGGAGCTCAAGTCTGTACGCAGGGTCTGACCAGCCTCCTCCGACCCAGTCGTTGATGACGAGCAGCTGTGTTGCAAGGTGGTAGTAGTACATATTTGACATTCCCAACCCTCCATCGTAGACCTCTCGTTGACATGTGGTGAGTGCCAGTCTGGGCGGGTGCCCTTCCATAAGAAGTGGCGAATCACTGAGTCAATTTCTTTAAACCATCTCTTGGGGATTGGGCATGGGAAGTTCTGCAGCAGGTAGAGGAGCCTGGGAAGGACCATAATTTTAAAAAGCACAATTCTCCCGAGCAGAGTGAGAGGGAGGGTTTGCCAACGCTGAATGTCAGCCTTGATTCTGGCAGTGAGTGGTGTGACATTAAGCTCCCACGTCAGTTCTGGAATATGAGCGACGTGGACCCCCAGGTATTTGAAACTATTCCGTCGGATGGGGATGGTCTGTTGCCAGTCAGTACAGTCCCTCGCAGGATGTAGTAGGACCAGCAGATTTGCGGGTATGTAGTGTGAGGCTGGAGGCTTCTGAGAAGAGGTCCAGGATCTGTAGGATACGCGGACCGCTTGTGGCTGGATTGGCAATGTATAGGAGAACATTGTCGGCATAGAGCGCCACTTGGTTCTCCGGCCCAGCAGGCCAAGACCATCCCTCAATCAGAGGGTCCTCCCAGCGCAGTTTTGCCAAGGGCTCTATTACGAGTGCAGAGAGCAGTGGGGACGGAGGGCAACCCTAGCGTGTACCACGGCTAATGCGGAATAGATCCGATACAACTCCAGGAATATAGTAGTCCCACTAGCCTTTGGAATCTGGGGGCAATCCCGTTGCTCTGTAGGACTTGGTCAAGATATGACCAGTCCACGGTGTTGAAGGCTTTTTCAAAGTCTAGAAGGAGTAGGGCCTTGGGAGAGTGGGTCAAGACTCTGCGGTGTGCCAAGGCCAGGTGCAGGCGCCTAATACAGTGCCTAGTACTTCGGGAGGGCATAAAGCCACATTGGTCGGGATGGATCAGTGATGGGAGGGCTGCTTTCAACCTTGTGGTGAGAATTGAGGACTGTATTTTTACTTCATTGTTTAGGAGAGAAATGGGCCGGTAGTCCGAACAATGCCGTGACAGAGGCTGAGTTTTGGGGATTACTGTGATCGTGGCTTGATCAATGCCGGGAGGGAATCGACCATTACTCTCTGCTTCGTCGTACATGTTAAGGAGATGGGGACCCAGTATGTTGAGGCATCTGTTGTAGAGCTCCGCTGGGAAGCCGTCTGGACCTGGGGTTTTGCCCGAGGCCCGGGTGGCTATTGTGCCCAGGACTTCCTCCAGACTTATTGCTTCATCTAAATTATCTCGAACTGCGTGAAAAATCGTGGGGAGAGTGATGCCATTGAGGAGGGGGGGACTCCCTCTCTACCAGCGGCGTTCTTCGTATAATCGCGCATAGAAAAAGGCAAAACTCTGCACAATTTCTCTAGGTGTCTTGGCGAGGGTCCCGTTTTCATCTAAGATTTCCGATATGATCCTGTTGGCCATAGGTCGCGTGGCCAACCAGTGTAGAAGTTTCCCATTTTTATCTCCCCAGCCGTACACTCTGGCCGTTGATGCCCTCCAAATGTGTTTGGCAGACGCTCAAACTAGGGTTTTAATCTCTTCATGCACCTTTATGAGCTGTCGCAAGCAAGGGGCGGAGGGAGTGGCGACATGCCAGCACTCGAGGCGCATTGCACGAGCCTCTAGCTCCGCTACTTGGGAATTTCGCACATGTTCCTGCACGCGAAGGAGGTGTTTGGTGTGCCCTCTGTCGCCTTACACATGGCCCAGATTGTACCTGGGGATTGTACCGACCCCAGGTTTTCATCCAAGTATTGTCAGATGATTTCTCAATGCCGTTTTGTAGTCCTCATCCTGCAAGTACCAGGCATCAAAGCGACAGCACTGGGCGGCTGATTGGGTCTGCGCCGCCCAGCCGGATTTGTATTGTTGCGTGGTCAGAGACTCCGTGGGGAAGTATCTCGGCCCCAGTGACGCTGGTAATGTCCAGCGCGGGCGTAAATATGAGATCGATTCTGGCATGTATCCCATGGGCTGCTAGTGTGTGTGTGTGTGTGTGTGTGTGTGTGTGTGTGTGTGTGTAGTGTCTAGCTCTGGGATGCCAAGTTCTCCAGATCTCGCCGAGGCTGTCAGCCCAGCCCCTCAGGGCTGATGCCCAGCTCGATCGGCTAATAGTAGCGTTGCCGAAGACGTCTAATTCGGGGTCTAGAACAGCATTGAAGTTGCCTCCTACTAATGTGATACCCTGGGGGAGATTGTCCACATTCTGACGGAGGGCGACCAGGAAGGCATCAAATCCCACCAGGGGAGCATATATGCTTATGAGGTTGAGGGGTTGTCCGTGCAACAACCAGGACACTACAACGTATCTACCTTGTGGGTTGGGTTGCATAGCTACAATAGTCATGGGTAGTGAGCAGTGAAGCAGAATAGCCACCCCCCTGGAACATCTAGAGAAGCCAGAGTGGTAGACCCTGTCGTAACCCCTCACCTAGCGAGCATGGGGCACCTGGTCCCAAGGAGGTGTGTCTCCTGTAGCAAAACCACAGACTGGGTGTGTCTGTGGAGAGTGCTGTATACTGCAGACCTCTTAATTTTGTCCAAGAGGCCGTTCACGTTCCAGGAGAGTATTTTGGTCAGTGAGGGCAACGCGTGAGAGGGGTAGATATGTCTAGGTGCCAAGCTTCATTTTGTGAGTGTCTGGTTGACTGCCTCGAGCAATAGGACAAAAAAAGGAAAAGAACAGTAGAGGAAACCTACAAAAACCTTGTTGCTAAACTTCGGCGTAATCTTATTATCCCCCAACCTCCCCCCTCCCCATACTTCCACCCAAGAAGCATCTGCCGCCCAAATACCCAACTTAAACAATGAAGCCAAAACGACTGACGTTGGAGTGGAGTGGTGGACCCCTCCTTTGAGACGAATCGCCTGCAATTTATGAATGGAAGGCAGAGTCAAACGTAGCGTGCCGCAGCCAGGTCCTTACTTTCAGGTAGATATTCAATTTGGTCCGAATGCGCCGGGTCTGAACCGGGTCCATCAAGGCTCTGGCGTCACGAAACCGGTGCAACAGACCTCATCAGCCATGCGCTGGGGACTGGCTCAGTTGGTCGTCAACCGTCGCCTGAGCTGGGTCCCGGTCTCCCAGAGCGTCCATCGGCACCTCCCCAGACCCGGGGCCAGGATCACATTCTTTGCTCTCACCCGCCGAACTCTCAAGGCCTTTCCGACCTTCTCGTCTGGATCTAGTGCACTTTCAGCTCCTTCGCTGCTCCACCTGAGAGGGAAGTAGTCCTCCAGGGGGATCTCCAGCCATTCCCCTGGGGCCCCTCGGGACCCCAGGCCGCCCTCAGTCAACCAGTCCCAGGCCTCCTCCGGGGTATCAAAGAAGTACGCCTTTCCGGCCATGAGGACTTTTAGGCGTGCAGGGAACAGGAGCATGTAGGAAAGCTGCATGGCCCTAAGTTTCTGTTTGACGTGTTCATAGGATCGGCGTCTGTTCTGAACCTCGTGGGTACAGTCCAGGAACACCAGGATCTTGTGGTTGTCCCAAAGGAGGTCGGTTGAGCATCTGACCTCTCTGAGTATGTTGTCTCGGTCCTTGAAGTTTATGAAACGGGCAATCATCGGCCTCCGGGGACTACCCGGAGGAAGCCGAGGGGCCAGTGCTCTGTGTGCCCGCTCGATTGAAAACCAGGCCGACAAACTCTGGTCGGGCATCCAGGACCTGATCTAGTTCTCAAGGAATTCAGACGCCTTGTTGTCCTCTTCCCCCTCCGGAAATTCCACGAATCGTAGATTACGCCTTGAACGGTTTTCCGCGTCCTCGGCTTGTCGATGGAGCTCCCCGGTTCGGGTTTGTAACTGAGCCACCTTGGTTCTGAGTTCAGCTAGTTCGTCATCCACTTGTGAGACAAGATTCTCCACCTCTCTGATGCGACCCACTGCGTTTCTGAGGTCTTGCCTGATAAGGCCCATGTCCTCTCGTACCTCTCCTATTTTAGTTTCCACAGCCAATTGTGATGACTGGATAGCCAGGAGAATTGCGCTCACTCCGTCTGACACAGGACCTCCGGAGGGCACGCCGCTGTCCCCCCGGGAGGTCGCCGAGGTGGTAAACCGGCCGAATTTTATTTATTTTTTTTGCTGCAAGGCCGGGGGTTGCTTATTTGCTCTATACTTCCCCATTCTGCTCCCGGGGTGCCCCCTGTATCTCCTCATGCCCTGCGGATCCGAGAGGAGACTAGTCTCTGCCACCTCACAGCCTCGGGTGTCTATGGGTCCAACAATGGCAGTCTAGGGGAGCAGTCGCCGGGCCCGGCTCGGTTCCTCTGTGCAAGGTGCGCGGTTCGTGGCCTGTGTGTTGAGTAGGCACTCCTCTGTGAATCCCCCTCTGGTTCTCCCCCTCAGAAGCTGGTGATCCCCAGCCGACCACTCTGACAGCTTATTGGTGATCCGGTTCGGCGCCGCCAGGTGCCAGTCACCCTCTGGCACCACTACAGAGAGGTGTAATATGTTACGGCCCACCCTCCGATCCCGCACGGCCACCCCACGGTCCGCTTCTCCGGGTCCGCTTTCCTCTCAGGTCAGAAAGGGGCTCAGATCTCCGGCTCCCCTTTTATTCTCTGGCATAGCGTGTCTATGGCGAGGTGTCTGGAGGGATCTCAGAAAGAAGGGGGGGGAGCCAGTAGTAGCAGCGGAGCCATCCTTATTGTTTCAGGGGGCTGTTCATAGCCCAGGGAGAGGCCCAGAGGCAGCGCCCCAGGGGCCCAGCATCATCTCTCCATAGCTTAGCACACGGCAGCCCGGACCACCAGCCTCCCATATCCATCGATCCCAGTCGCCAGGACCACAATCTTCACATTCTTCCCAGCGTGGGGCTCCACGGCTGCACGCCCCCGCAGGGAATAGATCCCGGTCAGGAGAGGGGGCCAGGGACCATGCCAGGCCGCCTCTCGTGTCTCCCCGTCACCAGGGCCTCCGACTCCGTGCTTCAGGAGTCTGGCAGCACCAAGGCAGGACCGGCCGCTGCCGCGATCACACTCATCTCCAGCCATTCCAATGGAGATGTCTTGCCACAGGGCACCCTGGCGCACGATCACCACTTCGGCGGTAGGTTCAAGTTCAGGGCAGCCGCCCCACCTGGGCTGCCCGCCCTCAACGCCTTCTGGATCTTGGGTGGGGGCACCAGGGACACCCTGCGGGATCAGCACTCGGGGGTCCGGCAGTGCTTCCCCTACCGGGGCCCCTACAGAACTCAGCCAGTCTGGCCCCAATGGGCCAACCTCCACTCCGGCCAGCCGCCTCCGTCCCGTGGGCCCCGGCTCCAGTGCCGATCTCAGTCCAGGAGGTACTCGGGCAGCAAGTGCATTTGTGCTCCAGGCAGCTGGGCCGCCTACTTCACAGCTGCCGGGAGGGAGCAAGGATGCCAAGCTCTCCCCGCTCCTCCATCCTGCGCTCCCCCTGTGCATCCGGTGTTTAGCTCCGCATTGCCGCGGAGGCCGCAGCGGAAGGCCACGAATCGCACCTGTCCCCCAGCTACAGTCTTGGGCAGCTCGCAGTCGGATTCGGACCTCTATTCTTTTGGTTTCTTCGCGAAAGGGGAACACCCGGGGGCCAGCGGGTAGATGTTTTTGGGTGAGGTAAGGGTCAGCCTTCTCAGGCGGATGACGGAGGGGTCCAGAGCGCTCTGAGTGCGACTGCCATCTTGATGCCTGAAGCCACGCCAGATGTCATTTTTTATATCTTCTGCGTATCTAGATAATAAAGTAAAACCTGTCCCCTAAAATCTGGCTTTTGCTGCACTCACAAATATTGCATGCTTCTTCTGATGTTCTCTTAAGAAACCGTATAACTTTAACATTGCACTAGTACTAATATAGCGTTCCTTTCTTGCAGAGTCCCCTACCCCTAGGTAGTGACTTGGACATCGCCCATTGTAAATGAACCTTTTAAGATCCATAACACGACATGCCAGTGCAAATAATATGGTTTCCCCTGTTCAACAAAAAATAATCTTTTCCTGAAACCTTAGTTTCCATTAAATATATATTTTCTCCTGCATCTTTCCCAATATGTAACCAAGCCTTTTCTAGTACCTAACTTTAAAATTGTTTCTCTGCTGCATTGTCTCATCTCAAAAATCGTTATTGCTTTTTCCTTTACCGTCTTTAAAAACAAAAAATAATCTTTTATCCACGCTTCCTTGACCCTTCCTCAAATTGCCTGGTCTCTTCTGCAGTCATGTGTATAAAATCTGGTTTATCATACGATGCCCTCTCATTTATGCCCTATACAATAAAAACATTATTTCCTCAAAATTATATTTTCTGTATTATAAACAACAAATGACGTGGCGGTTTGATGGGATGTTATACATTGTGCACCTCCTCACTACATTATTTAATTACTCCTTGATTCCAAAACTTCGTTCTTTGCCCAAGTAGAAATCAGCAACGCACAGTATGTTTGCTTCTACATTACAATTAATAAAATGTTTTTAAAACATTTTTTATAACAAGCAGAGCAAAAAACACTGTATAGCTAGCATAGTTAACATTTTTCCTAAATTAATACTTTAAAGAGTTGACAAAACATGACACAACTTGAGCATAATCCATTTGCCCTACGGACGTACTTAAACATACATTTTGTCATGTCCTCTCCCAGCAAATCCTGGCCATGTTATTAAATAGGTTAATTTCCTCCTTTATTTCCCCTGGAGGCCTATTCTATTCTCACTTTCTCGTGCAAGTGTGTGTAGATATTGACGACTAGGAGGACCTTTCGCAGTCTGGCTGACTCCTTAAATGTTGAAAGAATCAGCAGTTCGTAGGATGATTTTCATATAGCTTTCAACAGAAAGAAAATGGTTTCTGTGCTTAATTTAGTCAGTAAATAGTGCCTGCTTCTTTCAAACTTTCACCTTCTATATCACTGGTATTTGATTCATCATATCAGTTGTTCGACTACTCGCAAATAACTCATCCTAATGCCTGATAAGAGATCCTCTTTCTTACGAATGAATGTTTGAAGCTTCTACTCCTCATTTTTATTAAAATTCAAACACCCAAGCTTTCACATTGCGAACGAGGAAGTTCTACATGGCCACCTGCAAAGTTGCTGCGCCCTAAAGTAGCACATTGAAGACTCTTAAGTGAGGGGATGGAGCTTTATTTTTAAGAGTTGAAAAAATATGTAAGTGAAACAGCGACACCGATGTTCATTAAAGTTACTTCTGTCTCCCCAGTCAAGTCTCTCCCCTTCCGATGTTTTTTTTTTTTTTTTTTTTTTTGGCATTCTCGACTCCTCTGTTAAATTTGTAGCCTCGGGAGTGCCAACAAAGGACTGTCCTCTTTGTGTAAGCTCACAGATGTTTATTTGCTTGGAGGTTCGTCAGACTTTGACCACATCACTTCTAGAGGCCTTGTGTTTTGTAGGTGTGCACTTCTTCTCTGTCTCAGTTGTCAACATTGACCAGGTAGGCAGGTGGTGCTATAGGGCTAGCTTCCTCAACCCTTGAAACTTCAATGCCGTTTTCGGGCTCCTAAAGTCATCACGTTACAATCACAAAATTACCTCAAGGCAACAGCTGGACTTTGCTCGGAGAGAGTAACTGTAATATATTCAAGTCTGTTTAATCTTTTTCCAAAAACACCTCTTTCATATCTGGTGAACAGGAGGTTTCACTGACAGTAGATTACAAAAACAGTACCTACATGTTGTAAAATAACACGCATAGACTACAGAGGGCACATCAGCTTATCTTTGATAACAAGGACCTAATCTAAATGAAGTTAAACGTGTAGAAGGGTAAATTAAAGTAAAAATCGCATAGTCTACATTTATGCAAGATGCACCTTTCTTCTCCATAAGTATTGATGTGTAGTGGTCAAGTGTTTAGTACCTGAATGAACAGAGGTATAACGTAGCCAAGGTTCTTTGACTCTGTCAGAGGGTAGGGGACTGCTTTAAAATGACTGGTAAAAGATTGTTCCTGGTGGTATAAATGACAGGATATTCAAAGATGCTTCATAGAATAGACACATCTGTGTTGACCACCATTTTATTTTCAGTTGCGGGTTATTTACACTGACTGCTCTCTGTCCAGTTTTGTTCTATTGCACTATTTTGTACCAACATTTGAGATCAGGAAACCAAGGTGTTTACTCCTTAAAATCCATCAAGCTTTGCTTTTGGAAAACTCACTGACTACTTAATCTGAAACTGATAAGGTAATCAACCAATGGCATAGCTCTAGGAAAAACCTATATCTGCTTTGGAGAAGAATTATAGTAACATACTGCAAAACCTTACCTGGACATTAAAAATGTTGTGTTCAAAGTTTTGTGAGCAGATTCATGTTGCTACTGGGTGTGCCCGTTCTATTTTATTTTTTTTAGGTTGAGGTTGGGCTGTATTTTCAAGACATGTTGTATATAATTTGTGGGGTTACAGCCCCACTCCCCATTGCTTTTAATTTGTTTCTTTCAGTGTGCTTTACAATTCCCTGCTTTCAAGTGTTAATCTTTCCTGTTTGTCCCTCCTTTTCACCGGTTGTTCTCTGCCACAGAGAAGTGCCCCATTGCTTGTAGGCTTCCACTTCAACCATTTTAGCAACGGTAACAGGGACTACTTTTTCCTTTGACCTAAGAGCGCTCCACATCAGCCCTCAATGTTTTCAGTCCCTCCAAGCTCAGATTTCCATTTCCGTAAACAATTCTGTAAGTCCACAAAGGTTTTACACCAAGGACTCAGTCTCTATTTGTTGCACCTGTCACTGTAGGTTCTTGATTTCACCTCAACGGTTTAAGGAACTGCGGAGAGGGGTCATCCCTTCTCACCCTCCATTTGGACAGCAAGTTACAAATATCAGTTGAGGAATAATTGTTTTCCAGCACCAAAATGTACCCCTCATTTACAATACATTTATTTTTGAATGTCAGTGGTAAGTTTAGCATAAATATTGATGTCCACATCAAATATCATCAACAAATAGTCCAAATTCAGTCACATGAAGCGGAAGACGTCTGCAGGAGTCCATTTAAAATGTATCCTTTATTTGTATTCATCTTTTTCAAATAAATTCATCCCTCCAAGTAGCCAATCCATTTTGTCCCCCTCCGGGTCTTCTTCAGGACTACAAAAAATAATACCACTAAATTTAAAATCCAACACAAAACCAAACAAATATACATTAAACACTGATTCATTATTCATATTGGATACTGTGCTCTGAACAGAGTTACAAATAATACATTGATCTGACTCTTTGTATATTCCATCTTCCCCCAAATCACAATACATTCTCCATATTATATTCATTGCACCTGTTTAGATTAGCCATGCTTCTTCCCTTCAATATTTAATTCCAAACCCAGTGTATTTTACATTTACCATCATGATACCTTAACCCCTTCGCTGCAAGGCCTCCTGCTCCCCTCCCAGGTGGCGAACACATAAAGCTACCCATGCCAAATTTGTGTCCTTTTTTTCCAACACCCTAGGGATTCTAGAGGTACCCAGAGTTTGTGGGTTCCGCTGAAGGAGACCAAGAAATTAGCCAAAAAACAGCTTAAAGTTCAATTTTTTTCAAAAATGTGTGAAAAAAGGTGCTGAAGAAGAAAAAGTGAGTTTTTTCCCCCCTGAAAATGGCATCAACAAAGGGTTTGTGGTGCTAAAATCTTCCCGGTTTTCAGGAACAGGCAGACATAAATCATAAAACCATGTTTTTCAACACAATTTTGGCATTTTACTGGAACATACCCCATTTTTACTATTTGTTGTGCTTTCAGCCTCCTTCCAGTTAGTGACTAAAATGGGTGTGAAACCAATGCTGGATCCCGGACAGCTAAACATTTCTGAAAGGTAGACACATTTCTGAATTCAGCAAGGGATCATATGTGTAGATCCTTTAAGCTTTTCCTACAGAAATAACCACTGAAATAAAAAGAAATATTGAAAATGAGGTGAAAGAGCCATTTCTGTCGATGTTTTCTTCTATAACTTTTTCCAGCAATGGCAGATTTTGAAAGCAATATACCGTTAACGTCTGCTGGACTCTTCTGGTTGCGGGGCTATTTAGGGCTTGTAGGTTCATCAAGAACTCTTGGTGCCCAGAGCCAATAAATGAGCTGAAACTTGAAATGGGTTTTCATTGTTTACCAGGTATACAGCAATTCATTTGGTGAAATACAGTTATCAAGGAAACCTTTATATTTCCAAAATTGGTGTTGAGAAGGAGTTATTTGCACATCTCTGAAATCCGTGGTCCTCATACTAGCATGTGCATTACATGTCGTTTCTCAAAAAGACTTCTTTTTACACACTGTCTTACATTTGGAAGGAAAAAATTTAAAGAAAGACAAGGGGCAATAACACTAGTTCTTCTATTCTGTGTTCCCCCCAGTCTCCTGATAAAAATGGTAAATCACTTTTGTGGGTAGACCTAGTGCCCGCGACAGGATATGCAACATGGACACATCATATTTATACATTGAGATCTGACGTGTTTTTTGGAAAGTGCCTAGCTGTGGATTTTGGCCTCTAGCTCAGCCGACACCTAGGGAAACCTACCAAACCTGTGCATTTTTTAAAATTGGACACCTAGGGGAATCCAGGATGGGGTGACTTGTGAGGCTCTTACCAGGCTCAGTTACCCAGAATCCTTTGCAAACTTCAAAATTAGGCCCAAAATAACCAAAACACTTTCTTCACATTTCGGTGCTGCAAAGTTCTGGAATCTGTGGGTAGCCACAAACTTACTCCTACCCAGCAGTCTCCCACATCTTGCGATAAAAATGGTACCTCACTTGTGTGGGTAGGCCTAGTGCCCGCAACAGGAAACGCCCCAAAACACTATGTGGACACATCAAAATGATCAATTACAAAACTTCTTTATGGGGGGGGGGGGGGGGGGGGGGAGAAGAGAGGTGTCCTGGGCTCAGCAGCCATCTATGGAAACCTACCAAACCCAGACATTTCTGAAAACTAGCCACCCGAGGGAGTCCAGGGAGTTGTGACTTGCATGGATTTCCCAGTGTTTTCTTACCCAGAATCCTCAGCAAACCTTAAATGTAGCTAAAAAATCAAATGTTCTCCCACATTTCTGGGTGGGATCACTGCACCAGCACAGATAGGTGGGCAAAGTGCCTGTAACAGGGAAGAGCCAAAAACATGTCGAAATTGAAGGGGAGCCAAAGTGGGTCCAAAAGGGCAGTTTGAAAAAATAATTTTTTAGGTTGACTAGTGGGGCAGAAGTTTTATCTCTATAATGATATGTACTTTCATTATGTCAAACTGAATCCCCACTCATCAAAATGGGATCAGTCTTCAAACCCATTGCCCATCTTTTTCGTTTCAGACGTACGGATTTCATGCCCACACTGTATCACAATTTGACTCCCTTGTCTTTTCAGTCACAGAGGCCGACTTCACTTTGAAGCTTTAGCACTAACTCACCCCGAACGCTACAATATTGTCAATTAGGAGTCCTCCTCACGTTACATTGTCCATCTTCACATTATCGTTCTATTGCTAATCAAACCAAATCGTTATTATGGGTCCAGAGCCCTCTTCGGTTCCTAAGAACCCTATAAACCAGATATATAATTAGAACTGTCACACTTCAGAGTTCCTGTATACTAATCCATACGGTCTCATTTACCCGGACATACATCATTGACTCGCTATGAATGTCCCGCATTCTATCAACTACGTTCACACAGTGGAGGGGCAGCCAAATATTATCTATGCTAACATCTACCTTCAAAGGCACCTGATTTTTGATGTGGACCTCAATACTGTTGTAAACATGCCTGGTGGAATTGCGAAATACATGTATTCTAATTGAGGGGTACATTTTGGTGCAATGCTGTAATTCCCGTCATCTCCTCACATTAGCTGTGCGTTCAAATACCGAGATAAAATATAAGACGCTTCAGGCGCTGTTTTCAAGGGTGGCTCTTGAATTTTCTCTGACTTCAGAGTGCAAAGATTTTCCCCAAACCCCTCCCACTTCGCTTCTTGTTTGTTTAGCGAGCCTCAGTCACCAACCAGACCTTCAGCAGCCCATCCTTGCAGCACAGTTAAGGGCAGGGCTTGGGCAACTCCTGTCATATTTCCTTTGACGCTTGTTTATATTATGTGAACTTGAGCGACCCGAAGGTGTTGGGGCACTTTACATGAGCACTAGTTACATTACACAATGTCGGATTCATGTTTGGGGGCATTTTTATAAAGCACGAAGGTATTAGAGCGCTTTGCAAAAGCGCCAGTTGCCTACATTACACAGGGTTAGGTTAATTTTTCTGTTTTTAGGTACGCACAGATAGTGATGCGGATGCCGTCCTTGTTTATCTATTATTTCCCCTCTACCTGACAAGTGGGATCATTTTGTTGTTGCTTTGTCCACTGCCCTATACCCAGGGGACTAGGACAGAGTGTGGGGCCCAGGCTGGCTGGTAAATGGATGGTGTGAAAATTGTTTTGAATGGAAAAGTCTGGAGAAGGGCGCCTGGTGAATAGAGACCTGAGGGAGGAGGGATGTGACGTCTCAGCCATTAGAAAGTACTTAGCCTCTTTTTTTTCCAGAGACTGTTCAGTTCTTCAGTAATGCAGTCGTACACAGAATATTATAGTGACATTGAGGCACTTATCTTTGTCTGTGCGTTAAAAAGCCTTGGAATGTGTCTATAAATGTTTCCTTAGGCAAGCATGTATTCCTGAATCAGACTGCACTACCCAGTGTGTAGTAATTGTATAGCTCTTGACGGCACAGAAGGATGTTTAGCTGCATGGATAAACACTTAGAAGGTCCCAACGGCGAGACCTATTCGCTATGCCAATGCTTGTTTTAAATAGGAAATTAAAAATATATTATGCATCAAAATGTGGTTACTACAAAATGTTGGTGTATTCAAAGAGATCCTAATGTGAAGAGCTCAGTATATACCAGTATAGAAAGATAATAGAGTGTATGCACGCTCTTTAAATTTGTGTGACCTCATTAGGCTAGAGTGAAGGGTCTGAAAGCAGTTTCTAAGCATTTGTGTTTTTTTTTTAAAATAAACTGTCTGCTAGGAGGGACCTTAAACTAGTTTTGAATCGGGTATAAGTCAGGACTTCAAACTGGGCTGAGGAATAAAAATGATGTTATAGAGGCACTCAAACTTACTGTTGATTCACTTGCAGTTTGAGCGACAAGACCCAGTAAACGGCAAGATCACTGAAAGGCAGTTTGGCAGCATGTTGTTGGCGTACAGTGGAGTGCAGTCAAAGAAGCTCACAGTCATGCTCAAACAGCTGAAGCAGCGGTTCAAAGGTGGAGAGGTATGTTAAACTTGGTCAGAAGATATCGAGTGGACTGACTATGTTGGGATCATGAAAGTTCCGCCCATAAGAGTGAGAATTTGCTGAGAAAAGTAATGAAAAGCGTGATGAGCAGTAATGTGGTTTGCCACTGGATTGAGTTTGAGAAGGGGACATTAAGAGGTCCGCAGGCCTCTGGGTTATGGGGTATATCAAAGAAGTTTCAGGACCAAAATAGGCTGGGTCCTAGCACAGGGTCTGGTAGCTCAGGTTAAGCAGATTGAAGAAACTGTTCTGGAAAGCACATTTCAACCAGAAATCCACCTCTTGCCTTTCTCAAATCACTGAAATACACCTCACCTCCACTATTTAGCTTCTGTGACTACTCCTTGCTCGTTTCTTAATTTCAGAATGCCCTGGAATGGAGTCAGCAATGCACTTTCCAAATTAATTATTAATTAATTCAACTCATATTGCAGCTGGCAAACCTTGATCTTGAGGTTTGAGAGCTGCAGCCTGGTCAAAATGTGCAATCTACCTTCATCACTGGCACTATTACACCAGAAATATGCCAGCCAGGGGAGCTTTAGAAATATTGATGCTTGGTGTATAATATAATGTAAGTGACTTGGTGTGACCGGTTGCTTTGATCTAGATAAGTGGGTCAAATGTGTAAGGCACTCCGACGCATGTAAAGAGCGGGGATGAGCATTGTTGGAACAGTGCATATTTCTCCAAGTGTCTCCGATGGTTGTCATGTCTACCCTCACTCCAGCTTCCTGCGCTGATACGAAACGGAATGAAGTCTGTGCAGCACGACATACAATTACAACAAATCTCTCTTCAATTCTTGGTTAGAAATTGACTTCAGTTCACTTAGGCATCGATAAGTCTTCCCATTGGTGAGATTCTCTTAACTAGACCAGAGTCACTTTCATTGTGGTCCACTCAGGACCACTCATCTGCCATTGCTTCTCCCAAGCAGTTGCTTTTCTAGAGGTGAGCCAGTTTGGCCCACTGCCCGGGTGTATTTGTCCTTGCTTCACTTTTTGGCCATCGCTGAAGCTGTTGAATGTGCCAAGAGACAGTGCAAAAAAATGACGATGCATCTTACCACAGACAATTATTTGCCCAGCTACCTTCCACTCACAAACCTCATGGTTGTTTAAAACGTGAAATCTGACTTAGCTACACATACAGGTACACATATATACTATCTATAAAGATATATACATTCACATACAAAGTTCATTTTAAACATATGTATGTGTGTGTATGTATATATGTGTGTATATATATAATGTAAATAATCTGGAGGCCTTCACTGGGTCGTTATAGTTAGGATTGTGGTTCCATAAGATAAGCCATTTTAGGTTGCAGCCTACTAGACAGTGCAACTGTCTGGTTTGCTAAAGATGACTTGGGAACATTCTGAAAATTGACCTAGGAATACATTCTGCCCCTGTGATCGCCATTGGCTTTGTGTTCTGTAACTTATATTTTCTTGCTTTCCAATTGCTGGCTTTATTTTCATTTGAGTTTGTTCTTTCCCCTGCCAAAACCTTAATTACAGTATCCTTCTGAGTGCTCCCTTTATGTAAAAAGGCCTGTAAATAGGTTTGTTTTTGTTACATTTGCTGTGCATTCAAAGAAAGAGGTCAAATGCCAGGTGCTGTCTTCCAAGGGTGCTTATTTACCTTTCTTTCTCAGACTTCAAAATGATAGGATTTTAGTGACTCTTGCTGGATACTCGGGGTAGGAAAGAGCTTTTTCTAGCACACAACAACATTTAAATAAACTGTGTAAGTATTTTGGAATTGGAACCTATCATAATTATGAAAGCACAGATGAAGCACATTTTTTGTTATTTCTGAAGTGTGTTGGAAACAAATGCTTTAATGTGATCAAACAAATCATTACACTAAATGATGCCCTAGGGTATGGTGCCCCAGGTGTATGAAGTCCATGGGCCTGAAAGGACAACACTATTTTGCGCACACCAAAGGCTGTGCATGAGATATGTTTGGCAGCTAGGCTTTTTGGCCAACCCACTGCTGTGCACAGCCTAAGGCTTTTTGCATCTAAGTTTGGCTGCCTGTTGGGGGGTTGACCAAAAGGCCTGGCCTAAGCCATGCGCTGTGGCCACCCCCCGGCTGTGCACCGCCAAAGGTCCTGCGTGGCAAGGGGTTGACTTAATGTACGGCCACAAAATAATACTTCTGTTAACAAAAACCTTGAAATTCACAGAAGAAACCAAAGGTTAAAATAGTGTTATATTTTTTTAAATAGCTTTTATTTATTCAGTGTAACAGTGTAAAGAATACAACACTTGTGCAGTTCGATTAAACTTGGGGACAGAAAGTATTATAAACAATTTCCATTATGCATTGCCAACCATTACATTTCACACCAGTTAAGGCACAGTATGTCACATAGGAGACGAATGCTCAAAAAACAAATATTATTAAGTTTAAGGGATGCTTAGCTGCACAGCAAGCAACACATTGTACTGAGTCGTGTGGGATCTACGACATCTTCACTGCGTCAAATTCTACATCTTCCTTACTTAAGTCTACCACCTCCGAGGCCATAAACGTTTCACCTAGGTGTCTACGTCATCCTGGAGGTTTTCGTTGGTTCAGCTACTCTTCATACATTGCCAGTGACCACTGTGCCACATCCTTGTCCCAGTGGTCCGCCGAAAGTGACACTTGCCCCCGTCCACATGATAGAAACTGGCCTTCTAGCCAACACCAGCACTACCTGTAGGACCTTGAAGGCAGTTTTCTTCCCCTTGGACCTCAGTAAGCTCCCAGCAGGCAAAAGTGGGGAGTAGGTGCACCCCACAAGTCCGTGGTGTGTACAAGTCTGTCCACAACCAGTGTCGTGTAAGTGAGTACTCACAAGCCAAGTCCATAATGTCAGCCCTGAAAAAACTACAGTGTGTGCCCAGTTCTTTCTCCATGGGCTCCACCAAGTCTGACTCCCAAATCTCTCTCAACCTCAAGGCTCCATGGGCTGCATCTGCTACCATGGCCTTGTATAAAAGCGGTACCAACTGCATCCCCGCGCCACAGCACATGACCCCCAAGGTGCCTGCTAGTAGAGGGACCACTGGGTATGTACCCTAGGTGTGTTGGGCAAACTCAGCTAAACCCATACAGTGTATAAAGTGCACTAGTCCCTCTTCACATGTGATCTGTATATCCTCCAAGGAGATAAATGTCTCGTCCTGGTATAAGTTACCCCAAATGTGTCAATCCTCCTCCAGCCACACCTGGAAGGACATACTGGCCTCCATCCATCAAAGCAGGGTAAAGATCCAAATCGGTAGCTCCTGGAGAAAAGGCGCCATCAGAAGCAGCACATGTACTAGTCTCTGCCACACTTGGACTGTCTGCCTGACCACAAAGGGGAGGTCCATTGATACTCCTGACCCCTCCATCAGTAGTACAGGCAGGTCCTCCCCCTACATTCTCCTCCATTGAACCTTTTTTGCCCAATTACTTCCTTCAGCCAGCCATGTGACCGCATGCTGTATTACGGCTGCAAAATAATAAAACCCCAGTTGCAGTACCTCCAACCCACCCTCTTCATAACTCTATAAATGTTTGTCTGACCACAATGTTGCCCTTAGCTGCCCACAAAAGTGAGGTAAGTAAGATATCCAACTGTCTCAAAACTCAGACGGGCGGGGGCAAAGGGAGGTCTGTATCGTATAGAGGCAACAGTGGAAAACACTATCTTGGAGATAGCTATCCTACCCATAAGTGACAGTGGCAAGGTGTTCCAGAATTTAATCCAGGGCCGTAGTGCATCCAAGACCCTGCTATTATTTTGCATCTAAGCCTTCTTTAAGTGAGCAACCATAATTCCCAGGTAGCAAAAGCTATTCAGCTCTCATATGAGTCATAAATCCGGAAGGTTATCCCTCGGGGTTCATACTAACACTGCCAATGGACACAACAGAGATTTCCTTCGATTTAATCGCAGCCCAGACACAGTCCGAAATTCCTCCAAAATACGCACCAGTTGTTCAAGCCACTCCCTCGGCGCCCTGAGATACAATAATGCGCCACCTCTGTACAGCGTCACAAGGTGCTATGTCGTGCCCTGTCGAGATAGGTCCGTCCAGTCAGGCAGGATCTCCAAGGGCTCCAGTGCCAGCACAGACAACTTAGCCAAGTATCCCTCCCCATTGCTCAACATTCCTAGCAGTGGGTTTCCACTCTAACCCTAGCACTGGGATGCTTATAGAAGAAAATAATCCAGGCTTGACATTTCGGAGCAAATCTGATAACCTTTAAGACCTCCAGTAGGTATTCCCAGTCAGCCTTATCAAACGCTGTTTCTGTGTCCACTGCAACTAGGGCCATTTCCTCAGCCGTCTCCCTCCTCTTCATGCATAATGTGTCTGAGTCTCCACAGGTTCGTGCTAGTGTTCCAGCCTGGAATAAACCTCCACTGGTCCTCATGCAGCAACTGGCCTATAAGTGGGCTAAAGAGGCTGGCTAACATTTTACAGAGGATCTTCACATCTGTATTTAGCATAGTGAGCGGACAATATGCCACAGGGTTTGTCTTGTTCCCTTCAGGCTTAGGCATCATACGTATTTTGCCCTCTCACATGGTTGGAGGCAACACCTCAGTGCCTCCAGATAAACATCCAGGAGACTCTGTGTGACAGTAGCTGAAAAAAATGGTAGCACTCCGCCACAAACCTGTCTCCTTCATGAGCTTTATGCTTTGGGAACAACTTTAGGGCAGTCCTCTGCTTTTACAGCATAAGGTCAGATTCCAATTCAAGACTCTCCTCTGCCCCAATCTCAGCAGAGTGAGGCACCCAAGGTGGGCCTTGATCCTAGTCTTGTTGATATCCAGGTTCCTCCGGTAAATGACCCCGCAGGTGCTGCTGAGATGTATTCACAACTGCAGCCTGAGAGACCAACAAAGTTCCATCCACCGCCTTCAAATGTATGACAAGGCAACAGTCACTCACTGCTTAATGTCCATGTGGAAGGCCTCCCAGACTTGTCCCCCTCCCTATGCAGGCACTGCTGATACTGCTTCAGGGTAAACCTATCCAATCTGTCCCATGCATCCCCTGTGTAGTGGCGGAAGGCCCATCTTCTCCACCTCCTGCCCTGGGCCGTCAAGTTCTGCTTGTCCTTCCTGGAGCTACCTCTGCAGTTGTCTTCACACCCCATACAACAATCACATACACTGACAACCACAGCACCGCCCTCATGGTTTTGCTACTCAGACGCCCTGCAGGATGTATGACCCCAGTTGTGGTCCAAATATTCAGCAGTGTCTGAGCCAGAATCTCCTTGCTTCTACATCTGAGAGTAAGTCATCTGGGAATATCCATAGCTATGCTCAGGAGCAGCACCCCATTTCACTTCATAGCAAACATGGGTATGGTAAGACAAATACCTAGCTAGGTAGGACACAGTTACTCCGTCTAAGAGTATTTCAGCCATCAACACTCGATTCAATCTGTTATATGTGTTATGAGTGAGGGTATGGCAAGTATAAACCTTACGTTGCAGGTATTGTGACCTCCACTCATCTGATAGCTTCAGGTTATGCACTGCATCCCTCAGTGCCTCAGACATTCATGGCTTCACACCCTCTAGGGGGGAGGGACCCTGTCTAAGTCATGATCCAGCACACAGTTAAATTCGCCAATCCAAAACAGAGGCACACCCTGACCAACAAATGCTTGATTGCTGTAAAATAAACCATGATCATCTGTTTTGGATGCATCGGTATTAAAGTGGGACGTATTCCACCCATCAAATGAGCCTTGTAGCAGCACATAGCAGCCTCCCACATCTGCCTTTGAATGTCAGGGGAAAACTGAGCCCCCGGCACGACCCAAATCAGCAGCCCCTCCCTGCATATGTGGAGTAAGAGGCATGATGAGTCTGACCCTTCCACTTTAGCTATTTTTTTCCTCCTCCTTCTAATCACTCAGATGGGTCTCCTGGAGAACATTGAACTTTTACGATGTTTCAGGATACATAGCCCAGCCCCTTGGACATTCCATGTAAGGAATCTACCTATCCGCTATGTAAGCGTGCTAGTACTATAAGTAACTTTCCCTTAACTAGCAATGCAAAACTACCCTACACAACTGCTACAACACTTACCAGAACAAAGGAACCCCAACTGTAACCTGCCCCCCACCCTCAGACTAGTATAGTAGAACATAATTGCCTACAAGCGTCCACCCAGATAATGTGACAGGACAACATTGGTACCCATGCCCTGTCCAGCTGGGACAGGGCCCTGACCACTATGACCCAACCCGCCCAGCTAGCCTAAAAAAACCAAGACTAATAAAGAGGGAAGGAGATAGAAGGATGGAAACACACAAATCCCCCCTGAGGGGGGACCTGATCATCCACCCCCCATCAACATGGCCCTTAGGCATCGCCCATCTGCGGCCTTCCTCTGGCACTATCAAACATACTAAGGATGCCCAATAGGAGGTGGTGATGAGCTTCCACCAGTAGTTCTAGAGGTCCTCAGCTGGGAAGCGCTGTAAGCATACACCTAATAGGCACACCCAGCTCACCCAGCCGAATCCAGGTATTGTGATTATCCAAGCTTATTCTCAGAATGTTTCTATAAACTCTCCAGAGCAGTCAACCTTGTTGCAGGGTCTTTCCCATCAAAGGCCCTGTGCTTTTATCCACTGAGCCCTTCAGCGAGGGGAGAGGGTTCACCCATAAGACCTGTGCATGTCCACCACTTCCATTATCTGCATGGTTCGAACTTCCTGAATCGTGATTCTGTGAGCATCGTGGCACACAGCTGCTGTCCATCCCTAGCGGGTCGCCCCCCCAGTGCCATGCGCACAACCTGCACTTGGCCGCTGTGGCTGCACTGCTTCATGCTTCCTGGAGAGGGTTTGCCCCATATTTCAAGCCAGTCCCAAGCCTCATCTGGGTGTTCAAAGAAATGTGCCTTCCCTTGCGATACGACTTCCAGTATGGATGGTTACAAAACCATGTCTTTGAATTGCATCGCCATCAGCTTTTGCATTACAGCCAGAAAGGATTTGCTCTGTTCTTGCACCTTCCTGAAAATCTCCTTTTTTCAATAACTTATGAGAGGAGCTTGGCCAAGACTTAGGAGAAGTAGTGTGATTGTTCTCAAACATTGTAACCACTTACTCTCTGGAAGTGAGCAATATACAGTCTCTCTCACGATAGTTCAGGATTTTGACTATGATAGCTCTTTGAGGGAGTCCGGTGGGGGAGTAGGTGCCAGTGCTGCATGTGCCCACGCAACCACAAAGAGCTCCCAGAGCTTTAGTGACCACGTTGTTGTTGCACCCAGTCCAACCGAAATCCTTTTACAGATTGGCCCTTCAACTCTTTCCTGGAAACCCAGCACCTGGATGTTACTGCGGTGAGTGTGACCCTCTGCATTCTTCACTTTCTGTTCCAACTCACGAGTTAGTCATCATCTTAGCCCTTTGATGCTCAAGCTGTGAGACATCCCCTACAAATTATCATTGTTGCTCTCTGCCTCTGTCACTTTGTCAGGCACTTTTCTCAGGTCAGCTCTGAGCAAGTTGACGTCAATAGGAACCATCTCAATCTTATGCTGTAATGCTGAACGTGATCCCTCTATTGCCACCAACAGGTCAGCACGGGAGGGGTGTCCCTTCCTCTCCAGTGAAGCGCTCCTAGACTCAGCACCCCCCTGCCGGGGATTCTCCTGGGATGTCCTCCTTGCTGTGGTGTATTAAGTGATAGTGTTGGGGCTTATGAGCCAGGGGCCTTGTCCTTCCCCATGGTGTTTTGAGCCTGGCAGCATGTTTGGTAATATGGCCTGTCATAATTTCTTAAAGTGCCCTGGAAGCATCCAGGAAAAATGTAAAGCTGACAAAAGCGTTTCAGTCCCTGCACGCAAAATAATTAAATTCTATGAGAAGGTTTGGAAAATCGTGGTTTACCTGAAGGCTGGATGCATCTTCCTTTTCAGAGACTGGGTTCTGTTCACTGCCATCGCACACTATTCTATTCTGGTGCCTTAAAATGGATTTGGATAATTTAATCATGTTCTACCTTCTCCATAGCTCACATCTTTGTTTAAAAAATGTAATCTGTTAGAGACTTTTAGCCACCGAATCCTTACCTTGGAATATTCCCCAGGTGTCGTACGGTATCCAGAAACGTTTGGTGACCAGTACCCCTGCGCACCGGTAGGTGGCATTGTTCAGCTCCGCTGCCCCAGTGTACTGACGTCCTTTCTTTTCTTTCCGCACCAGTCAGACAAGATCCGAAGCAATCTACGACCAGTCACTTTTTGACTGACCTTTTTTCAAATACTTTTTTAGACTGTCACGTGGGATGTTGGATGCCCACAGGAAAGCAAGTTTTAACCCCTTCGTTGCCAGGCCTTTTCCCCTCCTGTGCGGGCCTTTTTTTGGCTATTTGGGGCAGTTTGCTCTTAGGCCCTCCTAACATTTTCTCCACATAAGCTACCCATGCCAAATTTGCGTCCTCTCCAACATCCTATGGATTCTAGAGGTACCTAGACTTTGTGGGTTCCCCTGAAGGAGACCAAGAAATCAGCCAAAATACAGCGGAAATTTTGTTTTTATACAAAACAAATTGGATAAAGGGCTGCAGAAGAAGGCTTGTTGTTTTTTCCCTGAAAATGGCATCAACAAAGGGTTTGTGGTGCTAAAATCACCATCTTCCAGGAACAGGAAGACTTGAATCAGAAAACCAAATTTTTCAACACAATTTTAGCATTTTACTGGGATATACCGCTTTTTACTATTTTTTGGTGCTTTCAGCCACCTTCCAGTTAGTGACAGAACTGGGTGTGAAACCATTGCTGGATCCCAGAAAGCTAAACATTTCTGAAAAGTACAAAAAAAATTCAGAATTAAGCAAGGGGTAATTTGTGTAGATCCTACAAGTGATTCCTATAGAAAATAACATCTGAAATAAAAGAATATGGAAATTGAGGTGAAAAGTTTTTCTCCACGTTTTACTCTAACTTTTTCCTGCAATGTCAGATTTTTTTTACTGCAATATACTGTTACGTCTGCTGGACTCTTCTAGTTGTGGAGATATATAGGGCTTGTAAGTTCATCAAGAACCCTATGTACCCAGAGCCAATAAATGAACTGCACCTTGCAATGGGTTTTCATTCTACACCAATACAGCAATTCATTTGCTGAAATATAAAAAGTGAAAAATAGGTAACAAGAAAACCTTTGTATTTCCAAAATGGGCACAAGATAAGGTGTTGAGAAGCATTGGTTATTTGCACATCTCTGAATTCCGGGATGCCCATACTAGCATGTCTATTTGAGAAATGCCCTGTAATTCACGTCTTTTTTTACGCACAGTCTTACATTTGGAAGGAAAAAATGTAGAGAAAGATAAGGGGCAATAACACTTGTTTTGCTATTCTGCGTTCCCCCACGTCTCCCGATAAAAATGGTACCTCACTTGCGTGGGTAGGCCTAATGCTTGCAACAGGAAACACAACATGGACACATCACATTTTTACATTGAAATCCGACATGTTTTTTGCAAAGTGCCTAGCTGTAGATTTTGGCCTCTTACTCAGCCGTTCTGGAATCTGAGAGGAGCCACGAATTGCCTTCCCCCAGCACTCCCCCCAAGTCTCCCGATAAAAATGGTACCTCACTTGTGTGGATAGGCCTAGTGCCCACAACAGGAAATGCCCCAAAACACAACATGGGCACATCACATTTTCCCAAAGAAAACAGTTTTTTTTTTGCAAAGTGCGTAGCTGTGGATTTTGGCCTCTAGCTCAGCTGGCACTTAGCGAAACCTAGCATACCTGCATATTTCTGAAAACTAGACACCTAGAGGAATCCAAGATGGGGGTGACTTGTGGGTCTCTGACCAGGTTCTGTTACCCAGAATCCTTTGCAAACCTCAAAATTTGGCCCCAAAAAATTGTTTTCCTCTTTTCAGTGACAAAGTTCTGGAATCTGAGAGGAGCCACAAATTTCCTTCCACCCAGTGTCCCACCAAGTCTCCCAATAACATTGGTACCTCACTTGTGTGGGTGTCTCAGGTGCCTGCAACAGAAAAATGCCAAAAACCTGTAGAGATTGAGGGGATAGCACAGCGAGTTGATAAGCACATATTTTTCTTTTATAACCTTTTAGGCTGACTCTGCTTTGGGGACCTACCCAAGTAAGGTATCATTTTACATGGGAGACTGAGGGGAAAGCTGGGTGGTAGGAAATGTGTGCCGCAGCGGTGATCCTACAAAGAAAAGTGAGGAAAATATGCTTTTTTAAGCAAATTTTGAGGTTTGCTGAGGAGTCTGGGTAAGAAAATGTCGGAGGATCTAGGCAAGCCACACCTCCTTGGACTCTTTGGGGTGTCTATTTTTGAAACATGTCTGGGTTTGGTAGGTTTCCCTAGATGAAGGCCACACCTGGGACCAAAAACATAGGGGTCCCCCAGCCCCCCCTCCCTAAACACAGGTAGTTAGTTTTGCAATAGCTCATTCTGATGAGTCAACGTACTTATGCGATGTTCCAAACACTAAAATTGTGAAAAGAAACACACTTGGTTGGTGGGTGAGGGGTCTTTTTAACATAACTAAGTTGGTGGCATGCTTCATTGTCAGGGTCCCACCCGAGACACCTATCGTGTAACAGGTGTGCTGCGACGCCTGATTACAGCGGAGCAGGTTTTGTCATTTTTACTACATATACTGGTTGGATTTGGCATGAGGGCGAGTGGGTTCAGTAGATCAAATTTTATTAACGAGATTTCACAAAAATGAAATGCACTGTTAATAACTGAACACCCAAAAAACTGAACCAATGACTCGCAGCTCGTGAGCTGTTAAGCCACGGCAAAGCACCAACCGCTTTACAGTCCATTCACACCTTTCATACTTGACATGCACAAGACCATTCACACTGCCAGCCACGGGCCCAGCACTCGCATCGACGGACAGCGTCACTCAAGGGCCCATCACTTACATACACCCACATGCCTGATAAATCAATCACACCAGCTGATTGGAGTGTGTGGACTGGCGTTTGGCTGGCAGTGTGTTGGAGTAGCCAACAGCAAGTCAATATTTACACCGCCAGCCAAGCGCCACTCCACACACAATGGCATCACTTTTCTTTTTTTTTTTTTAAATAAACCACTAATTGGATATAATTACAAAACTACAAGCACAAAAGCTCCAAGTACATGACAGAAATGCCAACCAGGAAACTGAACACATGAAAATATAAAACAGGCAGTTTACACTCATAGTAGTTCCCAGTAATTCCTCTGGGTGTGGTAATTCCTGAAACAGCCACTCACACACAGCCCAGGCTTTGAAGGACAATCTGGGCAGTACATTAGTCTTCCTCCGGATACCTGTTTGAGCATAGACTCTACATTTCTTAGCTGGAAAGTCTTTTTTGGGCGTGGGAGGGCTGTGCTCAGCAAAGTGGTGATCTTTCAATCTAGCCACATCCTCCACCACTGCTTCTTTAGGACCTCTTGCCTGTTCCAACCCAATAAGGCTCTCTATCGCTGACTCCGGAAATTTCACAGAAGTTATCTTTGACTCTGGAGACCTATCCTTGAGCACAATAAGAGCATGAAAAGTTGGCAAGTGGAACAGGTGAATTGCTAACTTCTTACACCAAATGTAAGACTTACGAATAGTAGTATAAGGTTCCAACCTCTAATCAACTCTATCTACACCTCCCATGTGCTTATTATAATCTAAAATGCACACAGGTTTGCGCACTTCAGCCACCTGGCCTCAGTCACGGGGGTAAGTACTCATCAAAGCTAGCAGCTCATCATTTTGCAAGGCACTGCACTGTCCCCTCAAGGTTTTTTTACAGACAAGCTCCCTTGGATAGCCTTTCCGGTTACAACGAATTGTGTCACAGGCAACAGTGTCCACTCTAAACAATTCCTTGAACAACTACACTCCAGTGTCGAAGTTATCTACATACAAATAGTGACCTTTGTTAAACAGTCGTCTACCAAGTTCCCACAGAATTTTCTCAGTAACTCCAAAAGTGGGAGGACAACCAGGGGGGTCAATACTGGAATCCCTACCAGTGTAGACCCGGAAATTATACACACACATCCTGTACTACTTTCAGACAGCATATACAATTTAATTCCATATCGTGCCCTCTTGCTAGGAATGTACTGCCTAAAAACCAAACGACCCTTGAAGAGGACCAAAGACTCGTCCACAGCTATTTCTTTGCCTGGAACATAGACGTCTGAAAACCGGTCAACAAAATGATCAAGGACAGGCCTAATCGTAAAAAGAAGGGCCGAATCAGGGTGATTTTGTGGCAAGACTAAAGTATTGTCAACAAAATGGAGCATCCTAAGAAGAAGCAAATACCGATTACGACTCATGGTTGCTGGAAATATAGCTGTTGCCATCAAGGGACTAGTAGACCAATAAGAAACCAGGGACGGCTTCCTTATCAACCCCATCAGAAGTGTCACCCCCAAAAACCTTTTCATCTCTTCTAAGTTTGTGGGAATCCACTGGGTAGCTCTACTGTGGCCTATGTCTGGTAGCGTTGTCCCTCAAATTCTGCTCCACATACAAATTAGTCTCTGCTCAACAATCTTTTCCAAAAACACATCATCCATAAATAACTGAAAGAAATTGACAGGCAGAAAGTTCTTCATATTGACTTGACACCCCGGAAGACCAATAAAGGCAGGCAACTCGGCTGCTCCATGTTTGGGGCAACCCAGAATTCAGGTCTTCCAACGGGAAACCTTTCAGCCCCAGGTTGCTGCACTAATGGCACATCAGTGTCCTCCTCTGAAACAAGCCCTTTATCTGCACTGAGAGTGGCTTCCTCATCAGAAGATTCCTCTCTGATAGAAACTTCACTGCCAGAATCTCTCTCTTCCTCCTCTGCCTCAGATGCAGAGTTTGTCTCATAATCATGATCAGACAATGACTCAAAAAGCATACCAACAACCTGCTGAGTGGTCATCCTGTGGCTAGCCATGATCCTTCCTACGAAAAGTAACTGGACAAATGCACCACCAACAACCAGCACTGTGTAAGATGAGTAATAAAGGGTGGGTTTATACAAAGAGTTATGTATCGCTCACTTGCCGGAAAAACCTACTCACCAGCAACTACTCTGCACAGACACAGCAATCACCAATGATATCCTACTAAAAACAAAGAAAGAAAAGCAAATTACAAATAAGACAACACAAATATAATTGTGTGTGAAATTGTCCTTAGATTTGTGCACTATCTTGCATTTAGTACACCACCTACAAACATGTCATTCATGCATGGCAACAATACTCCTTTGGAGTAAATTGTTTTTAATTACCTAAAACATGCAACTATACAAACCGCAGGTCAACCACCGCCAAAACAATTAGGAGCCACAGCAAAGAAAGCAAAATCTTGGAACTAGAAGAGAGGCGAATTTTGTTTTTATCACAAATGCAAATACTTCACCAGTTGACAAACACCCCACCATCAAGCGTTTACAAATTGGTGCCTAAGTGGATTCTGCCCCCAAAGGGACAGATGGGAATACTCACCTGTTTCTCTGTGATGCGACCGGCACCCTCTAATGATGTCAGCGTGCGAGCGCGCGCGGACGCCATTAGGGGAGATGGGGGGGAGGGCGGTCAGGGTGGAAGGTGAAGGGCTTCCCCTTACATCCATGCCTTGGGGGGGTTGGGGAGCCCAAGGAGGGAGCTCATGTGCCAGGAGGTAATGGTTACGTCCTCGGCACAAGAGCACTGTGCTGGTGGATGTAACAATTACGTCCCCGGCACAGAAGGGGTTAAACCTTCGAGTAGATTTCCCCTGGCAGGTTCGCCTTTAGTGCGAGTCAGGCATCAAGGATCCATTGATGGATCCGGAGCGGAAGCAGTCAGACTACCTCAGTGTTCCCCCAGTGCCTCCTAAAGTGCCAATGACCAGTGGTGGTCCGCTCCATCAGCATTCCCGACTCCGATATGGTCTTCCAGACCAGAGGCAGTCTCCCCATATTGGAGCCAGCGCCTTATTGCTACAATGGGCATGGATTGGGTGTTAATTGGGAGAGTCTGCAGACCCTTAGGGCTAACAAATAGAAGATCCTGAGGACACCTGGTATGAGGATTCGGCCGATGCCAGTTGCCTTAACACCTCCCCAGACACTTACCCAGTCTCTCTTCCTACAGTGGCTACGGAGAAGGATGCCTCATTTTCTATGGTGGTGCGAAGGGTGGCTGAGGTCCTGGATCATACGCTGCCCTCATTTGAAGGCAAGGCAAACGTGTTGACTGAGATACTGCAGCTGGGATTTGGCACACAACAGAACAATTACTCCCATTTAATTAAGCACTTACAGACATCCTTTGGGGGGCCTAGTTCAAGCCCTGCACAGGGGCTCCTGTTTCACCCACCACTCCTCAGCAAAAAGCTTGGTAGTCCAAGCCTCCACATCCAAAATTAACCCTGAAGCATTCCCTTCCACCCCACCAGATAGGGAATCTTAAAGACTGGGTACCTTCGGGAAGAGGATGTTCTCTCCTGCTAGCCTAGCATTGTGGTTGTTGGACACCGCAGGCCTCATGGGCTGACACTCCCATATGATCTGGGACTCGGTTGTGCAGGTGCTGCCTATAGTCTCAGAAGAGGCTTGAACCATACTCTCTCAGGCAATTGCTGATGGTAGAAATTCATCCAAGTTCACCGTCAGATGAGGCTGGATAAGACTGACTCGCTGTGCAGAGCCATTTCCTAGTCAGTGGCCTTTGAGTGCCATGCCTTGCTGAGAACCACTGGGTTCTTTGGGGATGTCTAAGCTTTGCTGATGGACCTAACCTTTGAAGGCTTCATCTCTTTGGTGAGCAGGCAGACTCGGCGCTGGAGCATTTCAAGAACAGTATGGCTAGATCATTGGGCCTTTTTATGGCTCCTTGACAACCCAATCTGCAGTCTGCCCCTTTCGTGGCCACACAAGGGGTTTCCACCCATGTCTCTATACTCCCAGGCACCATGGCCATCACCTTTTACTATCCTTTGGTGGTTGAGGATGTAATTCCACAAACCACGTGGGGCAGGCAGCCAGAAGTCAGACCAGACCACCACCACCTCCCCACAGCTGCAGCCCCCATACCCTTTAGTTTGGTCTCAGACCATCATGGTCATCCAGTAGGGGGCAGGATATGCCATTACCAGCATCCATAGTGGTAAGTAACACCTGACTGTTGGGTTTTGCAGCACATCCAAAGGGACCACTCCCTCACCTTTTATGACCACACCCCCTCCCTTGCCACCCACTTACAATAAGCAGAAGACCATCTTTTCTTGCTCAGTAATGAAGTGTTAGCTTTGAAAAGAGTGACCGCATCAGAAGTAGGGCTTGGTTTCTATTTATACTAATTTCTACTAATTTTTGTTCAGAGACCTTCGTCCTATCCTAGACCTACACCTTCTTGAGCTCCCGCTCACACAGGTCCTGCCTGCCTTAGATCCGGGAGACTGGCTAGTAGAGTTGGACTTGCAGGGCACCTATTTCCATGTCCCTGTCCTACCTGCCCACAGGTGTTACCTGCAGTTCACAGTGGGCCAAGAGCACTTTGTTTGCCGTGCATCTTTACGGTCATACCAGTGCCCCTCGGGTGTATACGAAAGTGATGTTGGTGGTTCCAGTTCATCTGCTGAGGTCAGGGGCGCTAGTCTTTTCCCTACCTAGATGATTGGTTGTTGAAAGCAGGCTGCCCCCAGTCAGTCATCTCCCACCTCCAGAGTAAATAGCAAACCTTCTGCACTCCCTGGGCTTTACAATCAGTGTGCCAGAGTCAGACCTGACTCCCTCTGAGACACTCCCTTTCATTTGAGCTGTTCTGGGCACAGTGCACTTTTGGGCTTATCCTTCCAAGTGGCAAGACCCGGTATCTGGGGCCATGATACCAATGTTCTAGCCTTTATTCTGGATTTTGGTGTGCAAGCCTAGAGGTTGTTGGGCCACATGGCCTCCTACATCCTGCTTCTAACACATGCCTGCTGGCATATGTTGGCTCTGCACTGGGACCTGAAGTTCCACTGGGCACAGCATCATGGGGCTCTCTCCATCATGGTCCATGTAAGGAAATGCTTCTTTTTTGTATGTTCAATCCTACATTTTTGGATTGATGCTGCTGATTTTTCCGACTCTGTGAGTGCACTGAAGCCTACTAACCAGACCTCAGTGCTAGTGTTCTGACCCTATACCAATTGTATGGTGAACTGGATACACCCAATTGGCAAAGACTGATTTACTTATATGGTACCTCGGGCACGTAAGGCAGTGTCCCCACTAAGGGCTGCAGCACTGTGTGTGCTGCTCTGTGTGTGACAAAGAATAAAATGGCTCCTTCCTTCCACTGCAGATTTGAAGGACAGTGTTTTTACTGCCAGTTCAACTTTGCCATTTACACCAATGGCAAAGCCATACTATTCCTTAACAGTATGTTTAAGTCTCTCCTTACGAAGCCTTATATAACTCTGACGGAGCTGCAAGGCATGTGTGGTTGTAGTTATACATGCTCTTCATAGTCCTGCCGTCTAGTGTTGTCTGGATGTGTGCAGGTTGGTTTTCTTCAAGTAAAGGCGTTCGAGTCACAAGGTAAAGTGACTACTCCTTCTCGGTGATACTGAGCATGGGTATCGGCTCCATTATTAGATTGTTTTCTCTCGCCGTCGCGTTCAGACGTGTGCTTACGCTCAGAGTTGAGACCTTTGTCAGATCTGTCCGTTCTATATCTGTCTACCATCAGTATCGTTATTGAACATGTTTCTCCTCTTGTTGCTTCACGTCACAACAACCGTCGAGTCGACGCAAATCTGTTGTGTATCCTAAAGGGCCTTCATACTCAGTTTCCAGTAAAGCTTCCATATGATACCCGCCAGGCAATGGACAGGATGCCATTTCATTTCTATCAGTGTTGTCACGCAAGGTACCCATAGACCGACTCCCATTAGGTCTGTAACCTGTGTCTCTCTCCGGGTGGCGGATTGTGAGGCCTGTTGAGCATTCCACTTGAAGAAAAGGCTCTGTTACCGTCGAGCACATTGGCTCGAAATGCAGTGAAGCAGCACCAGCGACACTCCTGACCTCTTCAGACATCAAAAAGGAGAGGAAAAGCATTCATAGGCTTCAGTGGCTGAAGAGGAGGCTTTCTTAGCTGAGTCCAACTCTGAGTCCGATCTGAAGTTCAAAATCACCTGCATAACGCTGGATTCTCACGCAGTAATTATGCTACCCCTTGCCCCTCAGCCTCGAATTGAGTGTTTAAAAAGACTAACGCCTCCAGATCAAGATGACCACTACTGCCTGTATACCATACTTTGCACAGAGAGACAGTTCAGATGCTCACCCTCCAGCTTGCCGCCAAAACACCATCCGAAGCTGAAAACAGAGTGGATATTTGGTGCCAAGACATAAATTTGGTTTGAAGCTGAAAATATCGAAGTAGACACTGAAAAAAATTACTTGAGTCACCAGTGGAGCCTGTTCTCCACAAATTACAAGAAAAGTTGGACTCCTGGCAGCAACCAATCCAGACCTAACCAAAAACTGTATGGATTGTAGCCAAGCTGCCTCCTCCTCAGTCACCACCTTCAAAAAGACCATTGTCTTTCCAAGAGGCATTCAATGTCCCCCATTCTGCCCAAATGGAAGCAGATGGACAAGGCCACAAGTTCTTTGCCTCCTCCTCCTCCACCAACACTGCCATCTTCACTGCAGTCTAAAATAGATCCCTTAGATGCATGCTGTCAGGGATCCTCTTGCAATGGTACTGGTCCCACTTTTACTGGGGATGACTCTTCATGTCCCACCAGACTCTGACCCCTGGGACCCTTATGATGTTGACCCACCAGGAGACACAGACCTGGACTTGTACCCAGCCACCCCATCACCTACCGATGACTCCACCACATCCCAGGAGCTCATCACTGGGCTATCTTTCATGGTGTTCAACTTCATAAGGAACCTCTAGAAGAGGATTTTCTGTTCAAGACACTATCCTCCACACACAGGGGCACACATTACCTGCCTATGCTCAAGGGGATGCCTTACCACACAGAGGACTTATTCAAAGACCCAGTTAGGGCCCATATTTTTACTCTGGTTCAACAACAAATATAAACCCTCCTTCCCAGACTCGGTCTACATAAGTGTGCAAGTTCCCCCAGCTTCCTTGGTAGAAACCAGTACTAGGAAAAGGGCCAGCTCCCTAGCATCTGGCGATACCCCACCGCCCAACAAAAAGGAAAAGAATTGACGCTATGAGAAAAAGGGATACAGCTTAGTCTGCAAACCAGTGGCGCATCGCCAATACTATGGGTCTCCTAGCTAGCCATCACTGGGATGAGATGGAGGAGCTCCACCAACATCTCCCAAATGAGCACAGGAAGAGGGGAAAAGAACTAGTTGTAGAGGGCAAATTAATCTCCAATACATCGATTTGATATGCCCTTGACTTTGCAGACAGTGTGTCCAGGAATATTAAGAATAGCGTTCTCCTTAGACGATACACTTCACTGTGTATTTCAGGCTTTAAGCCTGATGTTCCAAAGAATATTCTCAGTGTCCCATTTGACAAAAAACATCTATTAGGCTCTCAGGTCAATGAGACCCAAGAAAAAATAGACACTGAAATGCCATGGGAAGTCCTACATCAGGATGGATCTTTTCGCCATTCCAGCCACTACGGAGACTAAAAAAACAACCACTCCAGAAGCCTCTATCTCATACTAGTATGGGCTGAGCCAGTACAACCCACGCACCCCTCCCCGTCACAAAAAAAAAAAATCTACTACAGAGGAAACAACACTAAGGGTAGAGGCAAAAATGCTTCCTCTGTGATTCCACTTCTCCCAACAAACACTGAGTTTCTTTGCTTTCCCTCGCATCATGCCACACTTGTTGGAAGGACACAAACACAATTGTTTATTCACCTAGCTACAGATAACAGACCAGTAGGTGTTGGTTTTTATCCAACATGGGTATTGTCTGGAGCTCATTACCACACCTCCCAACATTCCAACTCGCACTCATCTGCTCCCAATAGAACATCCAACATTACTCAACAGGAGGTCCAGGTTTCTGTTTTTACAGAATGCAATAGAACCCATCTTTCTTCATCACCAAGGATGAGGATTATACTCTCTATACTTCCTCATACCCAAAAGGACGGTTCTGATGGATACAACTACCTGTGGATTCCTCACCTTATGTATTCGTCCTTGCGTCAGCATCCAACGGAAAGTCTTCTTCCTAGCTGTCCACGAGGACGTCATAATGGCACGGCTCCACGTGACTCCGTCTGACGTCACCATACTGAGTCAGTTTTCCTTTTTTCCATGCCTTCGACGCCAACGGTTTTTCTTCCTGGCTCGTTGAGAACTGTATCACTTTTTGGTGGTTACAATGTCTGCTCCAAAAAAGTCCAGTTTCAAGCCGTGTAGAGAATGCGGGGGTCGGATGTCAGTGACTGACCCCCATTCGGATTGCATTTGTTGCCTTAGTTCAGAGCATGATGTGGAAGGATGCTCTTCGTGCCAGAGCATGAATTCAAAAGCTCTGAAAGAGCGTGAGGCAAAGCTTTTCCTAGCAAAAGCAAAGAAGGGCCATAAAAAGGATTCCTCCCATGCTTCACCCAAGAAGCATAAGAAGCGGCGTCATCATGACTCTCGGCGCCGTCATGACACTTAGCGCCGGTTGGAGCGGAGCCGATCGAGGTCTCGGTCTTCTCGACTCCAGAAGACATGGGAGATGAGCCCTACTGTGACGCCTCAGCCCAGGAGTCCGGAGTTGTCGCCGGCGCCATCTGTCTTTGAGGTCGTTCATCGTAGCCCTAAGTTTTCGCCGGCGTCGAGGGAGCCTGATGTACAGCAGACCTCTGCTCAGCAATACCCGGCTTTCCCGGCTCCAGGGACAGATCCGGCAGCGTTCTTGAATGCAATGTATGCCGTGTTTCAATCCATGGCCCCTGCTGGTGCACCGGCGGGTCCCACGGGGCCATTGGTGTTGGATTTGGACTCACCGGCACCATACAAAAAGCGGCTCCATTCATGCCCTTTTGGCCTACGGAGACTGGCGGTTCGGCGTTGAGGGTATCCCCTAGCGGGAGTTCTCCACTTGAGACGGTGGATCCATCACCGCGCCATCCGACGTCGATGTCTCCTTCTAGACCGGCTCATCGCCTTCCTGCCAACCGACTCCGCGGAGGTCTTCGTTGGACTCCGTGTCGGCGCCGGGTGACACTAGGAGTCATCCATCTCTTCCTGGGCCTTTTTGAGGTTCGAAGTCGTCGGCGTCGATGGACTCTTTAACGACGCCGGCTCTAGAGACACAGCTTCGATCTCGTAGGGAGGCATTAAGACTTTTGGAGGAGGAGGAATATAGACAGCTGGAGGAAGGAGAGATTGAGCCTTTGGATGAGTTCCAGGGTCTAGCCACTGCAAGTGGTCTGGATACTTCCCCGTAGTGGGACATTGCGTCTCCGGGGGAGTTTACAGAAGAGGCCGCTTCATTCAATACAGTGGTAAGGAAGGCAGCAGAGTTCCTGGACTTGCCTTTGTCTGTGGCGGAGGTGAAAACTAACCTGCTCACAGAGGTACTGCATCCCTCTTCATCCAGTACTGACCCTTTGCTGCCTTTCAATGAGGCTTTAACTGAGCCTATGATGAACTTATGGAAGAAGCCAGTAACAACTCCTGCAGTGAACAGTGCAGTGGCGAGAAGACATAGGGGCACACCAGGAGATCTGGTTTTCCTGTCACGACCTCAGACTCCGGAAAGCTTAGTAGTCCAGGCGTCATGTTCTGCGAAGTCTGCTCCTGGAACATTCCCTGGAGTCCCAACTGATAGGGAGTCCAAGAGGATGGAGCAGTCTAAGAAGAAGATCTTTTCATCAAGCAGTATGGCGCTTAAGGCTACTAATTCTACCTGTGTGCTGGGCAGATACGTCCACGCCCTTATGGACTCCGCTAAGGAAATGGCAAAGGATCTGCCACAGGAGATGCAAAAGTCGTTTGGATCCCTTTTTATAGATGCGCAGGCGGCTGCTCAACAAATTATACAATCTGGCCTGGACACTTCGGATTCGATAGCCAGGGCCATGGGAACATCTGTGGCTTCTAGGAGGCATGCCTGGTTAAGGTCCTCTGTTTTTTCTTCGAATGTGCAATCTACCTTAATGGATCTACCATTTGATGGGGGAAAAGTTGTTTGGGGACAAGGCGGACTCTGCCCTTGAACGTTTTAAGGACTGTTGGGCGACAGATAAGTCCTTAGGCTTACAGACCTCTGCTACAACATCTTATAGACCATTTCGCAGGTTTCGGGGGTTCGCTTGTGGCTCTGCCCTTCGGAGGTCGCAGTCCTTCACCCAGCAGCCGGCCAATCTGCCCTATCGTGCCTTTAGAGGGCGGGGTAGGAGTAGAGCTAGAGGGCCAGCCCAGCAGCTGTCTTCTTCATCATCCTCCTCTGGTGGACAACAGCAGAAGCAGCCCTAGTTTTCCCCACTTTATCATCCATACTTCTCCTGTAGGGGGAAGATTGAGTCTTTTTCTACAGAAATGGAAGTCGATTACAATAGACTCATGGGTGCTAAGAATTGTGGAAAAAGGTTATGCTCTCCCCTTTCAGGAGTTCCCTCCTCCCTTCCCCCCCGTCCCTCCTTTTGTTCAGAAGACCATCTTCTGTTGTTGGAACAGGAGGTTGTAACCATGTTGGCAAATGGCACTATAGAGTTGGTGCCGTTGCAGGAAAGGGGTCAGGGGTGTTCAAGATATTTCGTGATTCTCAAAGTGGATGGTCGTTTAAGGCCGATCCTAGATTTGAGGATTTTTAATTTGTTCCTCAAGCAGGAAAAATTCAAAATGCTGACCCTAGCGCAGGTACTATTGGCGTTGAACAAAGGAGACTGGATGGTGTCTGTCGACTTGCAGGATGAATACTTTCATGTTCCGATAATCAAGTCGCACAGGAAGTATCTCCGGTTTGTGGTCGGATCACAACACTAACAGTTTGCGGTCCTTCCCTTTGGACTTACTTCAGCACCTCCGGTTTTTACGAAGGTGATGGCGGTTGTTGCAGCACATCTCAGAAGGAGGGAAGTAGCGGTTTTTCCCTACCTGGACGATTGGTTGATCAAAGTCAAGTCTCTAGAGCTTGTGTTGTCTCATCTGCGAATAACAACCCAATTGTTGTTCGATCTGTTTTTTTCTGTAAATGTGCCCAAATCTCACCTGGAGCCCTCGCAACGCCCCCTGTTTATAGGGGCAGTACTGGACACAACAGTGTTTCGGGCCTAATCTCCCCCCCCCCCACCCCGCCCCAGCGGGTTCGGGACATTCAGGCGCTGATTCCATTGTTTCAAGTTGGAGCGGCAGTTCCAGTCCTCAAAGTCTTACACCTGCTATGTCTGTTTGCTTCTTGCATTCTGTTGGTCACTCACGCTCGCTGGCATATGAGGGCTCTTCAGTGGTGCCTCCGCAGGCAGTGGTTCCAGCACAAAGGGATTTGATAAAGATCTCCAGGGACGCTGTAGCGGATCTTCAGTGGTGGACAGTGGACGGCAACCTTTCCCAAAGAAAACCGTTTTCACTGCCACCTCCGGTGGCCACAGTGATATCGGATGCTTCCACTCTAGGGTGGGGAGCTCATCTGGGGGTCCTGGAGATCAAGGGTCATTGGTCTCCAGCGCAACAGATGTTGCATATCAATCTGTTGAAATTGCAGGCGGTACGTTTGGCGCTGAAGGCCTTCCTCCCTTCCCTTCGCGGTTGGTCAGTTCAGATCTTAACAGACAACACTACCGCGATGTGGTATATAAACAAGCAGGGAGGAGTAGGGTCGTACCTTCTCTGCAGAGAAGCCCTGCGACTCTGGTCCTGGGCTCAGGACCATCAGATTTGCTTAATAGCGAATCATTTGGCAGGAATTCTGAATGTGCGTGTGGACGTTCTCAGTCATCACTTCTCGATAGATCACGAGTGGTGCCTCCATCCAGACCTGCTCCTCCACATCTTCGGGATGTGGGGTGGTACTCAGGTGGATTTATTCGCTACTCGAGAGAACGCGCATTGCCCGTTGTTCTGCAGCCTCCAGTATCTGTTGCAAGGGGCATTGGGGGATGCGTTTCAGATGTCCTGGAGCGGCCAGTTGCTTTACGCATCCCCCCCCCCCAATACCCTTGATTCCTCGGGTTCTGAGGAAGGTTTGTCAAGACTGGGCCCAAGTCATCTTGGTGGCACCGGACTGGCCGAGAAGGGTGTGGTATACAGACCTGCTTCAACTCTCTCAGTGCCCTCCGCTCTGTCTCCCGCTCAGGGCAGACCTCCTCTCACAGTCGCAGGGGCAGGTTCTACACCCCCCACCTCCAGAGCCTGCACCTTCATGGCTGAAGATTGAACGGGGCAACCTGAGTTTTTGTCTCCCACCGGATGTAGTGGATGTTATTCTATCGTCCAGGCGACACTCCACTAAATCCATTTATGCAGGTAGGTGGGCAAAATTTGTGGTTTGGTGTGGGGAGAATCAAAAGGATCCCTTGAAGGCCCACCTTTCTGATATTCTTTTGTTTGCTCTTAGTTTAGCAAAGAAAGTCTGTACGGTAGCTGCAGTTAAAGGTTATTTGGTGGCTCTGTCGGCTTTCCTTTTCCTTCCGGACCAACCTTCTTCATTTAAATCTCCAATTGTAAATAGATTTATTAAAGGTTTAGTGAATAAGTTTCCTCCCACACCCTTTCGCATGCCTCAGTGGGACTTGAATCTGGTATTAACGTTTTTGATGGGTTCACCCTTCGAGCCCATGCATTCATGTCCGTTGAGATACTTGGTCTTAAAGACTGTTTTCTTAATAGCGATCACTTCTGCTAGGAGGGTGGGGGAGCTTAAAGCCCTTTCTGTTAAACCTCCTTTTACCATGTTCTTCCCTGATAAAGTGGTGCTGAAAACCAGGGCGGCTTTTCTGCCAAAAGTTGTCACTCCTTTTGATATAGGGCAGTCTATTACCCTTCCCTCAATCTACCCTCCTCCCCACCCTTCTAAAGATGAAGAAAGGCTCCATAGGCTGGACCCTAAGAGGGCGCTGAGTTTCTACCTGGAGAGGACTAAAGACTTTTTCTTGGATGATCAGCTGTTCATAGGGTATGTTGGACAGCGAAAGGGCAGAGGGTCCAGAAAAGAACACTCTCCAGGTGGGTCATCTTGTGTATAAAAATGTGTTATTCTCTGGTGAAGAAAGTCCCTCCTGAAGGTATCGGGGCACATTCTACTAGGATTAAGTCTGCTTCCTCTGCCCTAGCGAGAGGTGTTCCTTTAGTGGATATATGCAAAGCGGCAACTTGGGCGTCCCTCCATACCTTCGTAAAACATTGTTTGGACTCTGAAGTGAGGAGGGACGGTCATTTTGCTCGTTCGGTATTGCAAGATTTCTTGGTGTAATCAGGCGTGCACCCACCACCGAGTGCGGTACTGCTTTTTTGGGACTCTATTCATAAGGTGAGGAATCCACAGGTAGTTGTATCCATCAGAAGAACAAGTTACTTACCTTCGGTAACGCTTTGTTCGGTGGCATGTGTAGCTGCAGATACACATGCTGTGCATAGTCCGCCGTCTGGTGTTGGGTCGGAGTGTTACAAGTTGTTTTTCTTCGAAGAAGTCTTTTCGAGTCACGAGACCGAGGGACTCCTCCTCCTTTGTTTCCATTGCGCATGGGCGTCGACTCCATCTTAGATTGTTTTTTTCCGCCATCGGGTTCGGACGTGTTCCTTTTCGCTCCGTGTTTCGGGACGGAAAGATAGTCATAACTTTGGAAAACTACGTCGGTATTGTTTCGTTCGGTATCGGGTTAGATTAGAATCGACACCGAATCCTGAAGAGCTCCGGTAGCCCTTCGGGGTAATTTCGATCCCCCGTCGGGGCCTGGTCGGCCCGACTGCGTGCAACATCGACACTGATGGAACGGACCCAGTTCCGATTCTGTCCTAAATGCCACAGTAAATATCCCTATACAGACCAACATTTGGTCTGTAACTTGTGCCTGTCACCCGAGCACAAGGAAGAAACGTGCGAGGCCTGTCGAGCGTTTCGGTCGAGAAAAACGCTCCGTGACCGAAGAGCCAGACGGTTGCAGATGGCGTCCACACCGACAGGACAACGAGGGTTCGAGGAACAGGGAGAAGAAGCCTTCTCCATCCATGAATCGGACTCGGAAGAATTAGACGTCGAAGAAACCGTGAGTAAGACGTCGAAGCAAGCACCACACGGGAAAACAGACAAAGCCCAGGGGACGCCACTGCCAACAGGCCATGGCTCAACCCATAAAGTAGGTGACCGTCCATCGGCACCGAAAAAAGGCGAACTGGTGCCGAGGTCGTCCGACTCGGGTCGAGACACAGGCACGCAGCAATCTCGGGACCGAGATAGTGCTGCAGAAAAGGGTCGACACCTAGACAGCACCACTGAGGCTGCTCGGCACAGAGACAGCAGCACCGAAGATGATCGACGCCGAGAAAGTTCGACACCGAAAAAGAGGAAAATCTCGTTGGAGCCGAAAACAACAAAAGACACGGTTTTGGTGCCTAAACGACCAGCAACCGAACCAACAGCCAGTTCGTACTCAGAGGAACAATCACTGTCCTCCCAAATGCGCAAACACAGGTTTGAGGAAGATTTACAAACCACAGATGTAGACCACACCCAAAAGCGGATCTTCATACAAAGTGGTACATGGAAGATCAGCACTCTTCCCCCAATCAGGAGGAAAAGGAAACTCGATTTCCAACCACAAGAAAAGACACCACAAGCAAAAGTGGTAAAGAAGGTAACTCCACCACCCTCTCCACCACCGGTAACTCATACATCACCGGCACAGACTCCGTCACATTCACCAGCTCATACCACTATGAGCCAAGATGACCAGGATGCGTGGGATCTCTATGACGCCCCAGTATCAGACAATAGCTCTGAGTCGTACCCTACTAAGCCCTCACCACCTGAAGACGGTACAGCGTATGCACAGGTGGTAGCTAGGGCAGCAGAGTTCCACAACGTGTCGTTACACTCGGAGCCTGTCGAGGATGACTTCCTTTTCAACACCCTCTCCTCCACCCATAGCAATTATCAAAGCCTTCCTATGCTCCCGGGAATGCTAAGGCACGCTAAACAGATCTTTAAAGAACCTGTCAAAAGCAGAGCAATAACTCAAAGGGTGGAGAAGAAATATAAAGCCCCGCCCACGGACCCTGCTTTTATCACATCAACTGCCACCAGATTCAGTTGTCATAGGAGCAGCTCGTAAAAGAGCCAACTCGCACACATCAGGCGACGCACCACCTCCAGACAAGGAGAGCCGCAAGTTCGACGCAGCTGGGAAAAGGGTTGCAGTACAAGCTGCAAACCAGTGGCGCATCGCTAACTCGCAGGCGCTCCTATCGCGATATGACAGAGCCCATTGGGACGAGATGCAGCATCTCATCGAGCATCTACCCAAAGAATTTAAAAAACGGGCAAAACAAGTGGTCGAGGAGGGACAAAATATCTCCAACAACCAAATACGTTCCTCTATGGATGCAGCGGATACAGCTGCAAGAACAATAAATACCGCGGTAACCATAAGGAGGCACGCATGGTTGCGCACATCCGGCTTCAAACCTGAGATACAACAGGCAGTGCTCAATATGCCGTTCAATGAACAACAATTGTTTGGACCCGAAGTGGACACGGCAATTGAAAAATTGAAAAAAGATACTGACACAGCTAAGACCATGGGCGCACTCTATTCCCCGCAGGGCAGAGGCACTTTTGGCACGTTTCGCAAAACAACCTTCAGAGGGGGGTTTCGAGGTCAAACCACACAAGCTAGTACCTCAAACAACACCGTCTACCTACCAGGGACAGTACCAAAGGGGAGGCTTTCGGAGCCAATACAGAGGGGGACAATTCCCTAGAAACCGGGGAAAATTTCAGGGTCCCAAAACCCCGCCAACCAAACAGTGACTCACAAGTCACTCAACCCCTTCACACAACACCAGTGGGGGGAAGACTAAGCCAGTTCTACAAATTTTGGGAGGAGATAACAGACACTTGGGTCTTAGCAATTATCCGGCATGGTTATTGCATAGAATTTCTCCAACTCCCTCCAAACGTCCCACCAAAAACACAGAATATGTCAAAACAGCATTTAGACCTGCTAGATCTGGAAGTTCAAGCATTACTACAAAAAGACGTAATAGAATTCGTACCAGGTCCACAAAGAAACACAGGAGTTTACTCACTGTACTTTAAAATACCAAAAAAAGACAAAACACTGAGACCAATCTTAGATCTCAGAATACTAAACACCTACATCAAATCGGAACACTTTCACATGGTCACGCTACAGGACGTATTACCACTGTTGAGACAGCAAGACTACATGACAACCTTAGACCTAAAAGACGTGTATTTCCACATACCGATACATCCCTCGCACAGGAAATACCTAAGGTTCGTATTCAAGGGAATACATTACCAATTCAAAGTGTTGCCGTTCGGTATAACAACCGCACCGAGAGTCTTTACAAAATGTCTAGCAGTAGTAGCTGCACATATCAGAAGGCAGCAAATGCACGTGTTCCCCTACCTAGACGATTGGCTAATCAAGACCAACTCCCTAACAAGGTGTTCACACCACACAGATTATGTCATACAAACCCTCTACAAACTAGGGTTCTCCATCAACTATACAAAGTCACACATTCTGCCGTGCCAAACACAGCAATACTTGGGAGCGACAATCAACACAACAAAAGGGATAGCCACTCCAAGTCCACAAAGGGTTCAACATTTTTACAAAGTCATACAAGCCATGTATCCAACACAAAAAATACATGCAAAGATGGTGTTAAAACTCCTAGGCATGATGTCCTCATGCATAGCCATTGTCCCAAACGCAAGATTGCACATGAGGCCCTTACAACAGTGCCTAGCATCACAATGGTCACATGCACAGGGTCACCTTCTAGATCTGGTGTTAATAGACCGCCAAACATACATCTTGCTTCTATGGTGGAACAGTATAAATTTAAACAAAGGGCGGCCTTTCCAAGACCCAGACCCACAATACGTGATCACTACAGATGCTTCCATGACAGGGTGGGGAGCACACCTCAATCAACACAGCATCCAAGGACAATGGGACGTACATCAAAGAAGGTTTCATATAAATCACCTCGAATTGTTAGCAGTATTCCTAGCTTTGAAAGCATTTCAACCCATCATAATCCACAAATACATTCTTGTCAAAACAGACAACATGACAACAATGTATTATCTAAACAAACAGGGGGGAACACACTCGACACAGCTGTCTCCTAGCACAAAGGATATGGCAGTGGGCAATTCACAACCACATTCGCCTAATAGCACAGTTTATTCCAGGGATCCAGAATCAGCTAGCAGACAATCTCTCTCGGGATCACCAACAAGTACACAAATGGGAGATTCACCCCCAAATTCTAAACTCTTACTTCCAAATTTGGGGAACACCTCAAATAGACCTATTTGCAACAAAAGAGAACGCAAAATGCCAAAACTTCGCATCCAGGTACCCACACCAGCAGTCTCAAGGCAATGCTCTATGGATGAATTGGTCAGGGATATTTGCATACGCTTTTCCCCCTCTCCTTCTTCTTCCATATCTAGTAAACAAATTGAGTCAAAACAAACTCAAACTCATACTAATAGCACCTACATGGGCAAGGCAACCTTGGTATACGACACTACTAGACCTGTCAGTAGTGCCTCATGTCAAACTACCCAACAGACCAGATCTGTTAACACAGCACAGACAGCAGATCAGGCATCCAAACCCAGCATCTTTGAATCTAGCAATTTGGCTCCTGAAATCCTAGAATTTGGACACTTAAACCTCACACAAGAATGTATGGAGGTCATAAAACAAGCTAGAAGGCCATCCACTAGACACTGCTATGCAAGTAAATGGAAAAGATTTGTTTGCTACTGCCATAATAATCAAGTTCAACCATTACATGCATCTCCAACGGATGTAGTAGGATACTTACTACATTTGCAGAAATCAAATCTGGCCTTCTCTTCCATAAAGATACATCTCGCAGCAATATCTGCATACCTGCAGATTACTCATTCAACTTCACTGTTTAGAATACCTGTCATTAAAGCATTTATGGAAGGCCTAAAGAGAATTATACCACCAAGAACACCACCTGTTCCTTCATGGAACCTCAACATTGTCTTAACAAGACTCATGGGTCCACCTTTCGAACCCATGCATTCTTGCGAAATACAATACCTAACGTGGAAAGTTGCATTTCTCATTGCCATTACATCTCTAAGAAGAGTAAGTGAAATTCAGGCGTTTACTATACAGGAACCATTTATTCAAATACACAAAAATAAGGTAGTTCTAAGAACCAATCCAAAATTCTTACCAAAAGTTATCTCACTGTTCCACTTAAATCAAACAGTAGAACTACTAGTGTTCTTTCCACAGCCAGACTCAATAGCTGAAAGGGCACTACATACATTAGACATCAAAAGAGCACTAATGTACTACATTGACAGAACAAAACTAATTAGAAAAACAAAACAACTATTTATTGCATTTCAAAAACCTCATACAGGAAACCCAATATCAAAACAAGGTATAGCCAGATGGATAGTTAAGTGCATCCAAACCTGCTACCTTAAAGCAAAGAGAGAGCTGCCTATTACACCAAAGGCACACTCAACCAGAAAGAAAGGCGCTACCACGGCCTTCCTAGGAAATATTCCAATGAACGAAATATGTAAGGCAGCAACATGGTCTACGCCTCACTCATTTACTAAGCACTACTGTGTAGACGTGCTATCTGCACAACAAGCCACAGTAGGTCAAGCTGTACTAAGAACTTTATTTCAAACTACTTCCACTCCTACAGGCTGAACCACCGCTTTTGGGGAGATAACTGCTTACTAGTCTATGCACAGCATGTGTATCTGCAGCTACACATGCCACCGAACGGAAAATGTCACTTACCCAATGTACATCTGTTCATGGCATTAGTCGCTGCAGATTCACATGCGCCCACCCGCCTCCCCGGGAGCCTGTAGCCGTTTGGAAGTAATCTCAAACATTTGTACATTTGTAAATATATTACCTTAACCTTTATTTTGTACATACTTATTCATTCCATTGCATGGGCACTATTACTAACATACACAACTCCTACCTCACCCTCTGCGGGGAAAACAATCTAAGATGGAGTCGACGCCCATGCGCAATGGAAACAAAGGAGGAGGAGTCCCTCGGTCTCGTGACTCGAAGACTTATTCGAAGAAAAACTTGTAACACTCCGACCCAACACCAGACGGCGGACTATGCACAGCATGTGAATCTGCAGCGACTAATGCCACGAACAGATGTACACTGGGTAAGTGACATTTTCCTTCTGATGGCTACACTAGCTACCTGTGGATTCCTCACAGTCCCTCCCCATTGCCTGCCTGATTTCAGTTATCTTGCAGTGGTTGATTTTGCTTATCTGGAGATGTTTTAATTGTGTATGTATCAATGTAAATATATGGGTTTAATGGATAATGTTATTGTGTGTACATATCTATCTTTCTTTACGGTTTTTGATGAGTCGGTTCTCACCTGTTCGCCTCAAAGGCACGTAAAAAATGAGGTGAAACTGACGTCAGTACGCCGACGAGGACCTCTTATTGGCACGTTGACGTCAGACGGAGTCACGTGGAGCTGTGCCATTATGACGTCCTCGTCGACGTGGACAGCTAGGAAGAAGACTTTCCGTCGGATGCTGACGCAAGGACGAATTCATAAGGTGAGGGGAATCCACAGGTAGCTAGTGTATCCACCAGAAAAAGCGTTACCGAAGGTAAGTAACTTGTTCTTCTCTGCATCCAGTCTTAGATCGGAGACCACTGAACGAATGTTCTTTCAGTGGTCCACTACTTCAACAGGGCGACTTTATGCCTGCATTAGATGACTAAGATGCACATTTTCACATACCAATACACCATGCCTGTCGCAAATGTCTCAGACTTATGGTGTATGGTAAACACTACTTATTCAAAATCCTTCTGCTTGGGGGTGTTAAGTGCAACATGGGTTGTCACCAAATGTCTGGTAGCAGTAGCGGCCCATCTCCGCAGACAACACCCGTGTTTCCCTACCTGTATGATTGGCTTATCAAAGCCGCAACCCATCAACAGTGTCACAAGTGTACTCCGGTAACAATAGACCTGCTTCACAGCCTGGGACTCACAATCAGTGTTCCTGAATCCCATTTACAACCTCTACAGATGCAACCACTTCTAGGAGCAATTCTGAACACAACAATCGGCCTAGCCTATCCCAACTCTGCAAGAGTTCACCATTTTCAGAGTCTATTACCTCAATTTCAGCCAAACTACTAAATAACGGTGACGACAGTCATAAGTCTTTTAGGGATGATGGCATCCTGTATCGCTATAGTATCTCATGCCCACTTATGCATGTGTCTTTTTGCAGAAATGTCTAGCTTGTCTGTGTTCACACTCACTGGGTCACTTAAAGGCTCTAGTGTTGGTAGACCACCAAACTGCTCACTCTCTGCAGTGGTGAATCCCAACAACATGTTGAAGAGGCGGCATCTTCTGGACCCTGTTCCCCACATAAGTCTTACAACAGACACCTCACTCAGCGGATGGAGTGCACAACAGAAGGATCTGACGATACAGTGTATATGGCGGGCCAAGCTCCAGGGTCACCATTTTCATCTTCCTCATGCTTCAAAGCTGTTCACCTTGCCTTGAAAGCTTTTCTTCCTCACCTCGTTCACAAGGTTGTCCTAGTCTGGACATACTTTGACAGCCATGTGTTATCTACAAAAACAGAGGGGGTGGTCACCATCTGGAAATGGGCATTCCGTCACAAAATTAAATTGATAGAGTATCTTCCATGGATGGACAACAAATTTGCAGACCAGGATGGCTCCTGAGTTCAGAGTTTGGTTACCTTAATTTGCCACCAGAACGTAGACATTCTTAAAGAAGCCTGTAGACCTACCACTCGAGCTTGCTAAGCAGCAAAGTGGAAACATTTTGTCTGCTACGACACTCAAAACAAATCGACCCTTTCAGAGCCACTGTACAAGACATTGTCTGCTACCTGCTTCACTTACAAAAGGCTGGTTAGTGTTCACATCTATAAGATTGCATGTCGTTTCAATGGCTGCCTATCTCCAAAATAGGCAACATCTTTCTTAGTTCACGGTCCCAGTGATTAAAGCATTCATGGAGGAGCTCAAAAGTTATCCCACAACAGGTTCCACCCACACCTTCGTGGAACCTAAATATCATTCTCATGGACCCCACATTTGAACCCCTACACTCATGCCCCCTTCAATTCCTTTCTTAGACTGTGGCATTTTTAATCACCATCCCTTCACTTGTAGCGTTAGTGAGCTCCAGGCTTCAACTTTGGAAGAACCATTCTTCCAACTACATAGTCAGATTGGTTCTGCGCACCAACCGCACATTTCTCCCTAAAGTGGTTTCTCAGTTTCACCTCAACCAATCAATTTGAGTTGCCAGTCTTATTCCCACAAACAGTTTCTGTTCCGTAAAATACATTAGATGTTATAAGAGCACTTATGTTTTATATTGATAGAAAAAAAACTTCCAGAAAACTAAACCATTTTTATTGTTTTTTAACATCCACATAAAGGCAACCCTATATCCAAATCAGGCATAGCAAAATGGACTCAGGACAGAGAGGTTTAATGAATTCACAGATTAGAAAGTTCATTCTCCCAAAGTCCCAACTGATCTTGCAATCATGAGGGCACATCATCCCGCAGGTAAGAAATATCCACAAACAATCCTGGTTAATTTTTCAGACTACAGAATTAAAGAAGAGATTTTGACTTCTGCAATTGATGGAGAATATCCTTATGAGGGTGTAATCCGATTGGTCTGTCACGGCCGCTCGACGGCAAAAAACTTTCCAAAGGCTGCCCCAAGAGTTTAAACCCCTGTGGATGCACACTGCACTAGTACAGCAATCTAAGTTAAAGGTCCTGGCTGATGGTCAATTTTATGTCTTCGTGGTTTTTGAGGAGGCACAGGCTCTTCTCTCAAAGAAATCTCAAAATGCTAGTATTTAGGAGACACTGTTCTGAGGGAAGATAGTGTTGTGATAGTAGTGATGGTAGTTATTTCATAGTTTTTCTCTTTGGGGTCTTTTTTCCCTTTTTTCTTTTTTTTCTTCTCTGAGTGGTTAGCGAGGGAAGTGTCACACGAGGGACGCCTGGTGCAGCAACAGAGCACCCAGTGAGGGTAGTATACTTAAGGAGGGAAGGTGGGTTATTCTGGGGTCCATTATGGGAATGGTCTCAGGTGGATAGTCGGTGTAAGTGTGCTGAGAAAATGAGCAGGTTACAGGTGTTGTGGTTCTTCTTAAATTTAATTGTGAAAAACAAGCATGGAAAAGTGTGGTGTATTTAAAAAGAAAAAGATGGCTCTTACAGAGGATTAAATCTGAAATAGTCAAATGTTAGCGTTGCTAACGAGGTGCTAAATGTTTTCAACTATTATGGCCCCCTGACTGAATATACAGAGGCTCTGGAACAATAGTTTAGTCTGGCATTGCAAACTGAAGGATCTCTAGTAATAGATGGTGATTTTAATTGCACACAGGACCTAGGTTATGGTACATCCAATAGCGACAGGAGGCAGATGAACCCAAAAACCACTAAGGATAATTAAACAAGATATAGCTTTAATGGATCCTTGGTGGCTAAATTATCACCAATTTTCTCCAAATGTACTTATTCCTCGAGATTCCAGTCTGCTTCTTGCCTAGATTTCTTCTTTGCTAACTGCACACGCATGATCTGTGGTAGCAGGCCTGAGACAGGTTTGCAAGGATACTTCTATGGGTGGCACAAGCTGCGCTGAAAGCCCACTGGTATCATTTAATTTACAGGCCCTGGGTATTAGAAGGGAGAGCACATGATCTTTAGCACTGATCAGCAGTGGTAGTGCTCAGAGTCCTAACGTCAACAAAGAGTCAGAAAAAATAGGAGTAAGGCAAAAAGTTTGGGAATGGCCCTGTAAAAAGGGCCGGGTCCATCAACTCAATAAAAAAAAAAAAGGGAAACTCCCCCAAACTAGTTCTGCAGTCGACGTGTATCCCTCTGATAGTCACACCTCTAGGGTGGGCTGCCAAGCTCCTGGCGACCGAGAAAGGGTTGTGCCATCTTGAAAGGGGTAAGAATGCGGCATTCTGGAATAGCCAGATGCCACACATCCCCGGAACTTGGGTACTAGGTAGGTGAGTCATTGGCTAATGACTTCCTTGTCCTCTCAATGGACTTTCCTGGGGTAAATATGGCACCCCTGACAATATGGTTCTCAGATCACCCTGGAATCGGAGAGAAGACTGAAGAGGGGCTTCCCCACTGCCTTTGGACCTGCACAAAGAAAGGCTGCACCGAAGGAAGGACTGTACCTGCTGCACTTTGGGCTTGCAATGTTTGGACTGTGCCTGCAGTTCCTGGTTCTAGGAAAAGTTGATTTGCAGCCCCAACGACATAAGAGCTGAAGTAGCTGAAACCGGCAAGTTGGTTGCCACTGTATGTTTTGCCGCTACCAGTTGCTGGGCACCCAAGTGAACAAATCCAAGATAGTCAAAAGTTACACCAAGTCTGCCTGACCTGGGAGTGCTATCCAAGCCCGGATTCATATCACCCAATGGACACAAGCCCCCATCTAAGGATTGCCCCTCAACCGTGGTGCAGACTCACCTGTAGCCCAGCATTGGCTGGCCTGCTACTGCTACGTAGAGGAGTTTAAGAGACCCAGATCTCTGTGGCCAAGTTTCTCACTTCACCAGTGATCTGAGGAGCACCCACAAAGACACCTCCGTCGACTGCACCACAACAAGAACATCCTTTGACTGCATCCCTCACCATCAGGCCCACTCCGTTGATGTCTGTGGCGGCTGTCCTGCAAAGTTTGGACATTTACCTGGCCATCACAGCTTTTTTTTTTTTTTTTTTTTTTATCAAAACAAGATCCATAGTGTCCCTATACCTCTGTCCTGCCGGAATTGGGTAACCAACCCGGGCCGGAGCAGCCAAACTAACTGTTTCCATATTTTTAAAAGTTTCCAAAGATTTTGGAGACCTGTTCTTGTTTGCTGTTGCATTTAAAAGTGATATCTTCCAAAATCAGTATCTCCTGCACCTCCCCAGTGGATTTTGTTTATCAAGGTCTCTAAAAGTTTATAAAATATCTATTTTTATGAATATAATCTATTTTTATAAATTGGTGCCTGCCGTTTGTGTGGTGTTCTGTGCCAAGGACCGGTATGGTAAATAGTCTGCTATGGTTGAGTACCAACGTGGACAATATGTATGTATGTGTGTTAGAGCTGTTGCACCCAGAGCTCTCCAAGACAAATGGACTGGGCCTTACCCCGTCTTGGAGAAGAAGGGGGAAGTCACGTACTTGGTGAACTTCGGTACCCCAAGGAATCCTCATAGGATGATACTTGTGAAAAGGCTCCATTTACATCATAATAGAGCAGATACCACAATGCTCATAGTGACAGATGGTAGAGAAGTGGAAGAAATTTGAACCTCTCCCAGCCCTGATGTCAATCAGTGTCGAAGATGGTTCAGTGGAGGGAGTAGTTCTCTCTTCCACTCTGACAATCCATCAACAGGATTGTTACAACTTGCTTGGAGAGTTTGATGAAGTGTTTTACTTTATTTTAGGTTTTGACAACATGGTGTACTTATGATGTGGGTACGGGTGACAGTTTACCAGTCAAGTAAAATGTACAGACTGTCAGACCGTGTCAAGGCTAGCATTAAAGCTGAGGATTGCTCAGATGCTAGTTTTGGCGGTGATTGAGCCCTCTAATAGTCCATGGGTGTCGGCCCAGTGGTTCCCTTGGCCAAACCCAGTCCAAAAGGAGGAAAACCAAAAATGAGATTTTGTGTGAATTACAGAAGTCTGAATACAGTCACAAAGACTAATGTTAACTCCATTTTCAGAGCTGAGGAGCTCATAGACAAGTTGGGGGCTGCGAAATATCGGAGTACCTTTGATCTGATTTCAGGTATTGGCAGAAAGCACTCACTCAAGGGGCCAAGAAGAGGTCTGCTTTTTCAACCTCAGAAGGCCACTTCCAGTTCAAAGTGATGCTCTTTGGATTGACAAATGCACCTGGCACCTTCCAGAGGTTGATGAACAGGTTGCGTTCAGGTCTGAAAAGGTTCAGTGCAGCATATCTAGAATGTAATGCTACCTTTAGTTTCTTCTGGGAGGATCACCTGGTCCACCTCAAGGAAGTGCTTCAAGCCCTTCATCAGGCAGGCTGACTATCAAGGCAAGTAAGTGCAAAATGGGGTAAGGGTCTGTAGTGTACCTGGGCCACCAATTAGGTGGAGGACATGTGCAAATATATCCAGCCCAAAATTCAGACATCTCTGGCCTGGGAAGCTCCAAAGACTCAAACATTTTAGGCCTGACTGGGTACTATAGGAGGTTTGTTAAAGGATATGGTGCCATAGTGGCACCTTTAACAAAGTTAACCTCTTAAAAGCAGCCAAGTAAATTCATATGGACGGAGTCCTGTAACAAGGTCTTTGACACCCTTTAGGAAGCTCTGTGCTAAGCACCTGTCCTAAAGGCACCTTACTTTAGTTCAAGAGTTTGTTGTCCAAACTGATGCTTCAAAACACGAGATTGGGGCAGTTCTGTCACAGTTCAATGACCAGGGTCAAGTTCAACCAGTTTCCTTTATCAGCAGGCGACTCCTCCCCAGAGAGCAGCGTTGGAGCGCCATTGAGAGGGAAGACTTTGCTGTGGTTTGGCCCCTGAAGGAACTAAGACCCTACTTGTTTGGGACTCACTTCACAGTTCAAACTGACCACAGGCCTCTCAGATGGTTGATGCAGTTAAGGGGGAGAGAATCCTGAGTTGTTGAGGTGGTTTATTTCCCTTACCGGGTATGTACTTTACAGTGAAACAGGCCAGGGACTGACTATGCCAGTTCAGACAGCCTTGCCAGGTTCTTGTACTTAGCTGATGAGAACTACCATCATAAGGGTTAGTTGCTCATCACTTTTCATCTGGAGGGAGGCCATGTAAGCAAATACCTATTTTTGCATGTTCATCCCCACATGTTTGGACTGATGATGCTGGTTTTTCAACTCTGTCTGCACTAAGCCCTGCTAACCTGACCTCAGTGCCAATGTTCTGACTCTATACAAATTGCATATCAAATTGGATACTCCCAATTAGCAAGGACTGATGTACTTATAAGAGCCAAGTATATGGTACCCAGGGCATGTAAGGCAGATAGTCCACTCAGGGCTGCAGCACTGTTCGTGCCTCCTTGTGTGTGACAAAGTACAAAACTACTCCCAGTCTGCCGCCGCAGATTCCAAGGACAGTTTTTTTTCACTGCCAGTTTGATTTTGATGTTCATTGGAAGGACACTGTTTTCACCACGAGTTCGACTTTGCTATTCACACCAGTGGCAAAGCCATCCCTTAACAATATTTATAATTCTCCCTTAAGGAAGGCCTATAGAGCTGTTTGGCAGGGAGCTGTATTTTAAGTAGAACATATAGTTTTTAATATGTCTTAACAGTAACTCTTCCAAATTGTCGTTTTGCAGTGGATGAAGGTAATAGCCCTATTGGCTAACACCGGGTTACTGGATGGCACCCCAACTCTTGAATGGGACTACCAAACTGGATCCTGTAAGGTATCAAATAATCTTGGCAATAAATTTGACCTGATGCCCATGTTGAATTTAATACCACAATTAAGTTAAGCAACTTTTATAATGTTGCCTCTCTGTACTTCAGCTAGCCCGGTGGCCTCCCAAAGACTTACGGAGGGAAATTTGCCCCCAAACCAGTTCTATCCTGGGTGTGTAGCACTCAGATAGCCTCACCTCTAGGATGGGCTAGCAAGCTCCTGGTGACCGAAGGAGGTTTTTGCCATCTTGAAAGGGGCAAGAAATTGGTACTCTGAGATAGCTGGATTCCACACATCATAGGAACTTCGTTAGTAGATATGTTAGGACCCAGTAGCCCATTGACTAGCGCCTCTGGCACTTCAATCAAGCCGTAATCAGAGGGAGGACCGAAGAAGGACTACCAGCTGCTCTTGGACCAGTACAAAGAGGCTTCACCGTAGGAAGGACTGCACCAGCAGTACTTTGGGCTAACACATTTTTTACTGTTTGTGGCTCCTGGCTTGAGGAAAAGTTGATTTCCAGCCCCAACCTACAGCAGTGACTAGAATATTCAGTTAGCTGATATGGAACCAGCTTCAGGGACACAAGCTGAAGTAGCCCAAACCGACAAGTTGGTAGCCTTCGCAGACGTTTTGCTGCTCCCAGTGTCTAGGCACCTAAGAGAACAAATTCAAGATAGCCAAAAGGTGCACCTGAGTTTGCCTGACCACTGGATCGCCATGTGGTACTGCAACAAACGGGGCGAGTGATGTTTGGGACCCTCTGTGCTATGTCGCATGAGGAATAGATGTTAGCGACTGATGCAGACAAGAAAATGAGTGAGGTTATGAATAGGATTCGCCAAAAGTGGTCTAAATGGAAATCTGAAAATAAATCTTGTGAAGGATACAAATATGTTTTTGAGGAGTTATCCATTGTGAATGGTCTTTTACTGCGATTGGATCCTTTAAGGTTGTCTGAAACGATGAGTAATTGAGTACTAGCCTTAGCCCACAAAGAGCATATAGGTATATGGGCCATGAAGAGAAGAATACGTAAGAATTTTTGGTGCCCTTGATTAAAATAACAATGTGAAACATTATGTGAGGGATTGTACGAATTGTGTGATAAGTGATAAATCACAGGTAACAGTTCCCCATCCTATTGAGGCTATAAAAGCACTTACCAATGCATTGAGCAAATTGACGATTGATATCATTGGTCCAATTATATTATCTGAAAGCATTCCTGTGAGAAAGTAGCCTCTTTCTAGCCTTGTTACCCCCCACTTTTGGCCTGTTTGTGAGTATATGTCAGGGTGGTTTCACTGTCTCACTGGGATCCTGCTAGCCAGGGCCCAGTGCTCATAGTGAAAACCCTATGTTGTCAGTATGTTTGTTTATGTGTCACTGGGACCCTGCTAGCCAGGACCCTAGTGCTCATAAGTTTGTGGCCTATATGTATATGTTCCCTGTGTGATGCCTAACTGAGGCTCTGCTAACCAGAACCTCAGTGGTTATGCTCTCTCTGCTTTCCAAATTGTCACTAACAGGCTAGTGACCAATTTCACCAATTCACATTGGCATACTGGAACACCCTTATAATTCCCCAGTATATGGTACTGAGGTACCCAGGGTATTGGGGTTCCAGGAGATCCCTATGGGCTGCAGCATTTCTTTTGCCACCCATAGGGAGATCTGACAAATCTTACACAGGCCTGCCAGTGCAGCCTGAGTGAAATAACATCCACGTTATTTCGCAGCCATTTACCACTGCACTTAAGTAACTTATAAGTCACCTATATGTCTAACCTTCACCTGGTGAAGGTTGGGTGCAAAGTTACTTAGTGTGTGGGCACCCTTGCACTAGCCAAGGTGACCCCACATTGTTCAGGGCAAATTCCCCGGACTTTGTGAGTGCGGGGACACCATTACACGCGTGCACTATACATAGGTCACTACCTATGTATAGCGTCACAATGGAACTCCAAACATGGCCATGTAACGTGTCTAAGATCATGGAATTGTCACCCCATGCCATTCTGACATTGGGGAGACAATTCCATGATCCCCCGGGTCTCTAGCACAGAACCTGGGTACTGCCAAACTGCCTTTCCGGGGTCTCCATTGCAGCTGCTGCTGCTGCCAACCCCTCAGACAGGTTTCTGCCCTCCTGGGGTCCAGGCAGCCCTGGCCAAGGAAGGCAGAACAAAGGATTTCCTCTGAGAGAGGGTGTGACACCCTCTCCCTTTGGAAATAGGTGTGATGGGCACAGATGCTGCCCATCGCTGCATAAGCCAGTCTACACCGGTTTAGGGATTCCCCCCAGCCCTGCTCTGGCGCGAAACTGGACAAAGGAAAGGGGAGTGACCACTCCCCTGACCTTCACTTCCCAGGGGAGGTGCCCAGAGCTCCTCCAGTGTGCCCTAGACCTCTGCCATCTTGGAAACATAGGTGTTGCTGGCACACTGGACTGCTCTGAGTGGCCAGTGCCAGCAGGTGACGTCAGACTCCTGATAGGCTCTTACCTCTCTTAGTAGCCAATCCTCCTTCCTAGGTAGCCAAACCTCCTTTTCTGGCTATTTAGGATCTCTGCTTTGGGGAATTCTTCAGATACCGAATGCAAGAGCTCACCAGAGTTCCTCTGCCTCTCCCTCTTCACCTGCCAAAGGATCGACCGCTGACTGCTCAGGACGCCTGCAAAACCGCAACAAAGTAGCAAAGACGACTACTGCAACCTTGTATCGCTTCATCCTGCCGGCTTTCTCACCTGTTTCTTGGTGGTGCATGCTCTGGGGGTAGCCTGCCTCCTTCTTGCACCATGAGCTCTGAAGAAATCTCCCGTGGGTCGAAGGAATTTTCCCCCTGCAGGCAACAAAAGACTGCATCTCCAGTCCTGGGTCCCCTCTCAGCATGACGAGTGTGGTCCCTGGAACTCAGCAACTCTGTCCAAGTGACTCCCACAGTCCAGTGACTCTTCAGTCCAAGTTTGGTGGAGGTAAGTCCTTTCCTCCCTACGCTAGACTGCATTGCTGGGTACCGCGTGATTTGCAGCTGCTCCGGCTCCTGTGCACTCTTCCAGGATTTCCTTTGTGCACAGCCAAGCCTGGGTCCCCGACACTCCTTCCTGCAGTGCACAACCTTCTGAGTTGTCCTCTGGCGTCGTGGGACTCCCTTTTGTGACTTTGCGTGGACTCCGGTTCACTTTTCTTCTAAGTGCCTGTTCAGGTACTTATGCGGGTCCTGCCTGCTTCTGTGAGGGCTCCCTGACTTGCTGGGCGCCCCCTCAGTCTCCTCATCCAAGTGACGACATCCTGGTCCCTCCTGGGCCACAGCAGCATCCAAAAACCTTAACCGCGAACCTTGCAGCTAGCAAGGCTTGTTTGCGGTCTTTCTGCATGGGAACACCTCTGCAAGCTTTTTCACGACGTGGGACATCCATCCTCCAAAGGGGAAGTTCCTAGTCCTCTTCGTTCTTGCAAAACACCAAGCTTCTTCCATCTGGTGGCAGATTCATTGCACCCTCAGCTGGCATTTCCTGGGCACCTGCCCACTCTCGACACTGTTGCAACTCTTGGACTTGGTCCCCTTGTCTTACAGGTACTCAGGTCCGGAAATCCACTGTTGCATTGCTGGTGTGTGTTCTTCCTCGCAGAATCCCCCTATCACGACTTCTTTGCTCTCTGGGGTTATAGGTGCACTTTACACCTACCTTACAGGGTCTTGGGGTGGGCTATTTTTCTAACCCTCACTGTTTTCTTAGTCCAAGTGACCCTCTACAAGCTCACATAGGTTTGGGGTCCATTCGTGGTTCGCATTCCACTTTTGGAGTATATGGTTTGTGTTGCCCCTATACCTATGTTCTCCTATTGCAATCTATTGTAACTTTACACTGCTTGCATTACTTCCTTTTGCTATTACTGCATATTTTTGGTATTGTGTACATATATCTTGTATATATTTGGCATCCTCATATTGAGGGTACTCACTGAGATACTTTTGGCATATTGTCATAAAAATAAAGTACCTTTATTTTTAGTATATCTGTGTATTGTGTTTTCTTATGATATTGTGCATATCACACCAGTGGTATAGTAGGAGCTTTACATGTCTCCTAGTTCAGCCTAAGCTGCTCTTCCATAGCTACCTTCTGTCAACCTTAGCTGCTAGAAACACCTCTTCTACACTAATAAGGGATAACTGGAACTGGCACAAGGTGTAAGTACCTCTGGTACCCACTACAAGCCAGGCCAGCCTCCTACAATTGCAGAGTACTTTCACTCTGAAGGTCCTAGATGACAGCAACAACAATATTGTAATTATGAAAAACAGCAATACCAAAATATGTGATATAAAATACAAATCCCAGAGCACTGGTTACTTGGTAATACAAAATGTACTTTGTCACTTCCAGTTACTTAGTTGTCTGGCTAAGCAGCTTGTGCTCTGTACACATACAAGCTTAGACAAAATTCCCTCATACAAGAGTCAATGATGATGCCTCTGAAACTCAACCAGGACTAGAAGTGGCCTGCTGTAAGCTTTTTTTGCAAGTTTGCCCTACGCATAGATACAATAACCACCTTCCTACAAAGGCTGCATGACCAAATTTGTCCAATCCCCCCGGTACGGGTATGTCTAAATGAAATCGTGATATCCAGGCTAGAATGTTATAACATCTGGTGGCAGTGTTGTCATTAGAAGGCAGCAAAAGCTTTTGATTAGGAACCCAGGAGTTCTTCAATCCATACATTTGTGTTGGTGGGCATAGTTGGTGACAAGCTAATTTTTGTGAGCTGGCTGAAACTTATTGTTAGATGGCATGTGTGGCTGTAGAAACACATGCTCTGCCACTGTCTGACTTCTTAAATTTTTAATCGGTTTTACTGTCTGGAGTTTCAATGCCTGATTTTATATAGAGATGTGCTACACAACAGTTTTTACGTTATTGTTATTTTACTGTTCAGGGTTATGTACAGGGTAAGATCCAAAGACTATTCCGAGCACCTCCTTCACCCCACCTATTTATGAAATCTTTCTCAGGCAGCTACTGGACCCCTACTTTTTTTACTATTGTTCCTTTTACTGTGTATTGGTTTATGGTTTTCATCTTTCTGTATGTATGTATATATTTTTAAACCTTTTAAATGGCCCAAATTTGGACCGAATAAACTATTGATTGACATGCTCTGCATGCTTCTGCTATCTAGTGTTGGGTTTGGAGTGTTGTAAGTTGTTTTACTTCAGCATTTTCGAGTCACGGGATTTAGTGACTCCTCGGTGATGCTGCATATGGGCATTGACTCCTTTGTTAGATTTTCTCTCCGCCATCTAGTTTGCACTTGTCTCTTCGTTTTGTTATCTATTCGCTCCAGTTTCGAAATCTTTCTTCTATCTTTCTCTATATCAACAGTGTTGTCTTCTATCGTGCTTCTCTATTATCGCGTTTGTCTCACTCTGTCAGTTCAGGAACCGACCAAAGGTCCTATGGGGTGTCTTTGCCCTTTTGGGCCTTCCTTACTGCATGACAAAGAACAGCATGCTATGCTGATGGAATGAACGTGATTTCGATTCTGCCCTTGGTGCCACTCCAAATTCCCACACACCGACCAACATCTGGTGTGTAACCTGTGCTTCTCCTCTGACAATCAAAGGAGGAGCTGGACAAGGAGGAGCCCTTTTCCATCCAGGACTCAGACATTCAGTCGGATATCTAAAGTCAAGAAGTCACGCCGGTGCAACTTTGAGTACTATTGCCCCTTCTGCCCCCTCCAAGACTTCCAAAAGACCCTTTACTGAGGTCACCGGACTGCCACTTTCTTCGGGCCATGAACAGCTCTGAGAAACTGGTTGGAATGCCCCGCCTTCTGGCTAGGCACAGAAAATCGCCAAGACTAAGTCAACGTCTTAGACCTCGATATCATCCGTCTGATCAGCGGTTGCATTCCACCTCAAACTTCGGCAGTGACCATTTCAGCACCGAGCCAAACAACCATCCTGTTCAACTGTAATAGCTCTGGGTCTCATCTGATCAAGTATAGAAGGCTTAAAGTGGAGAAAGCTATTGGAGCCCTTTGGAGCCCTTTTTAGGGTCGAACGGTTCGACCCTAAAAAGGGCTCCAATAGCTTTCTCCACTTTAAGCCTTCTATACTTGATCAGATGAGACCCAGAGCTATTACAGTTGAACGGGATGCCCAAATACGCGAAGGTACATACATTTAAAAATGTATCCCCATCCAGAAACCAATCTTTAGGCACATTAAACGGAGAACCAATGACCATCAAAGGTGATTTGGAGATGTTAGTTTTTAAACATTTGGAGATGTTAATTTTTAAAGCCCTGGTTCACCACACTACTCGATCTCTCAGTAGTGCCCCACAAGAAGCTTCCCAACAGGCCAGCCCTTCTTACTCAAAATCAAGGTCTGATCAGACACCCAGACCAAAAGCTCCCAACCTTGCAATATGACCCCTGATGTCATAGTTTGGTTATTTAAATTTGCCTGCAGAGTGCATGGAATCCCTTAGAGAAGCTTGTAAACCCACTACATGAGCATGTTATGCTGCAAAGGAAAAATACTTTATTTACTACTGTTAACACAAACCTATCAATCCCATCAAAGCTACTGTCCAAGACGTAGATTACTTGCGTCATGTATAATAAGTTAATTTAGCCTACACTTCCATTCGCTTACGTCTCACAGCTATAGCTGCATACTTGCAAAACAGACAACACAAATCCCTCTTTAGGGTTCCAGTAATTAAAGCATTCATGGGCGGACTTACACTATCATAAAACCTAAATATTGTCCTTACTCGACTTATGGGTCCTCCTTTTGAGCCACTTCACTCATGTCCTTTTCAGTATCTCTCATGGAAAGTGCAACTAAAAAGGCCACTTTTGTGACCTGGTATGCTAAAGCAAAACCACAACTTCCTGTCACTTCCAGAGCACACTGTACCAGGAATAAGGGAGCCATTATTTCTTTCCTTCGAAACATACCCATAACTGACATTTGCAAAGCAGCTGCGTGGTCTGCACCACATACATTTACAAAACATTGTTGGGCATATGTATTTCCACGTCTGCAAGCCAGTGTAGGCCAAGCAGTACAGAGCACAATTTTCCAGTCAACCGCAACTTCCACAGGCTAGCCACTGCTTTTTATAGAGGAACTGCTTTTCAGCCTATGCAAAGCATGTGTATCTACAGCCACACACGCCATTGAATGGAAAATATTACTTATTCAGTAAGCATCTGTTCGTGGCATGTAGTGCTGTAGATTCACGTTCCCCCTCCCTCCTCCTTGGACACCTGTGGCTGTTTCAGTTGCTTTATATTTGTATTTGCATGGACATCTTTCTCTATACTTCCTCTACACTCCTTTTTTTTTTTCCATACACTTGTGGGAAAACGGTCTAACAGAGGAGTCAGTGCCCATGGGCAGTATCGCCGAGAAGGACGAGTCACTCGATCTTGTGATTCGAAAATGCTTCTTCAAAGAAAAAAAAAACTTGCAACACTCCAAACCCAACACTAGATGTCAGGAGCATGCAGAGCATGTGAATCTACAGCACCACAAGCCACAAACAGATGCTTACTGGGTAAGTAACATTTTCCTTTCGTCATCGGTCTTTAACCAAAGCGAGAGAAAAAGGCAGAAAGGATTGAGAAAAATTTCAAATGTAGCAAAGAGAATAGAGAGATGGAAACACATTTGCAAAAGTGAGAGCCAGAGACAAAGTGTGGGATGGTGGAACAATGATAGAGCCATGCAGTGAAGTCAAGGTTAGGCAGTCCTGTTTTTCAGCAAACCAGACATTCAGCTTTGTTTGCTGGGTCTACTTTCTGACTTTCGGCCCGTTTTTTGTCTCTATTTTTTTATTACAAATTAAGCACAGAGATCTTGGTCATGTGATTAGACTATGAAGCCATACTTTATAAGATGATTAAGCCTTCTACATATACACTCCCTGGCCAGAGCAAGAATTGGCAACATGATTTTAAAAAGCTGAACTTAACTTTGCCAAAATTACTTATCAGGATCTATTGCTGCATTGCACTTTTCTTACATTCTGCTCCTAACACTTCCTTCATATTCAACCTTATTCTATTTCTGCTTTCCCTTGTGGAAAAGGATGTTTGCCAAGAAACGCATTTGGCTAAATTTGGCTTTAGTTTTATGTGTTTGGTAAAGTAAAAATACACCCTTTTCTGAAAACTTTCAAGATTGCACTTTGTGTACCTGATGTGCACTTCCTGCAAGGAACTAAGACGCTTACAATCTTGATGTATAAATTGTTTCTTCCCATGAATCGTCCCTAAATGTTTGTAGTCTTTGAGCATTGTATGTGTTTGCCTCATTTTCTTTACATACTTTTACATGCCTTGGTAGGCATTTTCAATTCACATTCGGCCATGGGGTTTGGGCAGGATGCCAAAGGTAGACAAGTATTGCCTATATGATTTAGCCATGTTGTACACTATTGCTGTTCAGAATGGCTAAAATATTATTGGCGGCTTATATGTAAAAAGGGAGGTTTGGTCATGGCAAGAGGTTTACCTTTCCAGGTCGAAATGGTTGTGTAAGATAGCACACACAGGCTGCAGTGGCAGGTTTGGGACATGTCTAAAGGGCTACTTAACTGTGTGGTACAATAAATGCTGCATGCTCACTAGACTATGAAATCTGAGGTATAGCTGCACAAATCTCACAAGCTCATGCATATCACATCAACCTCTCAAGAAACACAACCTATTAGCTTTATAGGATCGACAAAGAAGATAAAGGTTCATTACTCAGATGGCAGGTGGCACAACTTACAAGCTCGACCATCAGACATTAGAGCTGTTTCACATGCTTAGTTCTTCACTGCACTGTTGCAAGTATTTCATTGTAATGAATACATGACAGCACGAAAGCACAACATTTATCAACCAAGGGAGCTGCTCAGCGTGAACTTTGCTAACACCCGTAGGAGTCAGTGCAAGCCCTTACCTAATAAAGTCACACAAAGCAGCTCGACGTACCATTGCGTTGAATAATAAATGCCAAATGAAAACAGACAAATAAGTTGGTATATTCAACATTGTGTGTTTGTCAATGTACTGTTCATTGAACCCATTTAGCCCGAGGGTAAGTGAACAAGGTGTGCAGCTTTACAGGGAGTGCAGAATTATTAGGCAAGTTGTATTTTTGAGGATTAATTTTATTATTGAACAACAACCATGTTCTCAATGAACCCAAAAAACTCATTAATATCAAAGCTGAATATTTTTGGAAGTAGTTTTTAGTTTGTTTTTAGTTTTAGCTATGTTAGGGGGATATCTGTGTGTGCAGGTGACTATTACTGTGCATAATTATTAGGCAACTTAACAAAAAAAAATATATACCCATTTCAATTATTTATTATTACCAGTGAAACCAATATAACATCTCAACATTCACAAATATACATTTCTGACATTCAAAAACAAAACAAAAACAAATCAGTGACCAATATAGCCACCTTTCTTTGCAAGGACACTCAAAAGCCTGCCATCCATGGATTCTGTCAGTGTTTTGATCTGTTCACCATCAACATTGCGTGCAGCAGCAACCACAGCCTCCCAGACACTGTTCAGAGAGGTGTACTGTTTTCCCTCCTTGTAAATCTCACATTTGATGATGGACCACAGGTTCTCAATGGGGTTCAGATCAGGTGAACAAGGAGGCCATGTCATTAGATTTCCTTCTTTTATACCCTTTCTTGCCAGCCACGCTGTGGAGTACTTGGACGCGTGTGATGGAGCATTGTCCTGCATGAAAATCATGTTTTTCTTGAAGGATGCAGACTTCTTCCTGTACCACTGCTTGAAGAAGGTGTCTTCCAGGAACTGGCAGTAGGACTGGGAGTTGAGCTTGACTCCATCCTCAACCCGAAAAGGCCCCACAACGCATCTTTGATGATACCAGCCCAAACCAGTACTCCACCTCAACCTTGCTGGCGTCTGAGTCGGACTGGACCTCTCTGCCCTTTACCAATCCAGCCACGGGCCCATCCATCTGGCCCATCAAGACTCACTCTCATTTCATCAGTCCATAAAACCTTAGAAAAATCAGTCTTGAGATATTTCTTGGCCCAGTCTTGACGTTTCAGCTTGTGTGTCTTGTTCAGTGGTGGTCGTCTTTCAGCCTTTCTTACCTTGGCCATGTCTCTGAGTATTGCACACCTTGTGCTTTTGGGCACTCCAGTGATGTTGCAGCTCTGAAATATGGCCAAACTGGTGGCAAGTGGCATCGTGGCAGCTGCACGCTTGACTTTTCTCAGTTCATGGGCAGTTATTTTGCGCCTTGGTTTTTCCACACGCTTCTTGCGACCCTGTTGACTATTTTGAATGAAACGCTTGATTGTTCGATGATCACGCTTCAGAAGCTTTGCAATTTTAAGAGTGCTGCATCCCTCTGCAAGATATCTCACTATTTTTGACTTTTCTGAGCCTGTCAAGTCCTTCTTTTGACCCATTTTGCCAAAGGAAAGGAAGTTGCCTAATAATTATGCACACCTGATATAGGGTGTTGATGTCATTAGACCACACCCCTTCTCATTACAGAGATGCACATCACCTAATATGCTTAATTGGTAGTAGGCTTTCGAGCCTATACAACTTGGAGTAAGACAACATGCATAAAGAGGATGATGTGGTCAAAATAATCATTTGCCTAATAATTCTGCACTCCCTGTAGTTTTCAGAACCTGTTTTGTTTTTTGTTTCTTTAGCGCAAATTATACCTCACATTTAAGATGGATTTGTTCCTTGCCGAAATATAGTGCCAAATTCCAGTTTGCTGTTTCACAGTCACACAAATTATTCCACATTTTGCCCTAATTGTGCAAAAGCATATTACACAAGCTTTGCATACTCCTTTTTATTATGCGCCTGTTATACCTGCTGCACCGTCCATTAAAGCCAAGATACTTTTCACAATCTCTCACACAACACATTTTACTTTTTCACTTTTCAAGAGCTGGCCTTTGCTCGAACAGCGCCCTGGGAAGTACCATATTTCGCACACACACCCCTCTTTAATTGCCCGTGTATTTAAAGTTTGGGAGGAGCAGGGGGAATGTGAAAGGGCAAAATTAGAGTGCACCATAAAAGGAAAAACACTCAAAAAGCAGACGGGGGGCACAGCCTTCAGAAAAGTGTTTAAACACACTATACATTGGCCCTAATGTTGGACCTTTTGGCCCTAATTCGTGGGAAGATTGAGCACCTAAATGTGTCTCTGTGTAGAGTACTAGTTAGAGAAGCAACCTATGCTAGGCTTTTCCTGGGACAGCACTAGTGCTACACATCAAAAACACCAGTGAAAGGCATGACCATAAAACTGTGAGGGCATTTACGGTCTGTGTCGTTCTCAGAGACAGCACCAAATCTGAGCTACTTAGATGCCATCTGAGCAGCCATTCCAAAGGAAAACATAGGTTAAACCAGCAACAGAACCAGAAGATTCCAATGATGCAGCAAGTGTGCATCAGAGACGGACACATGCAGCTTTAATAAGAGACTCAGTACTGCACTACTAGAGACAGTACAAGCGTGTGTATCAGAAACAGAACCTAAAAGCACCAGGGATTGAGGCATACTTGCACTAGAGGCAGCACTAATGAGATCCATCACTGTGTATAGTATGGAGAATAAGGAACCCTACCTTTAGTGTCTTGTTGGGGGTAGGGATGCCATTTGAGCCCGTGCTGTCTTAGTAAGGCTCTTTTTTTCACTGTTTCTCCGCTGGACTACTCTGATCGCCAACTGGAGAAGTATGCGCTGGAAAATGTGAACAGATTTTTTGGGTGGTTGGGGGCTGCCAGATATTGGATCCAATCTGGACACAACAAAAGTAACAAGAAGCAAGCGGGATGAGATTGGGGCATGGAACAGAGCCATCTGAAAACAGGATCTGACGTTTGATCTCAGCAAATGTGGTGAGATAAGAACATGATTTGCATCCCTGTTTACAGAAACAAGCTTCTCCTGTTGGGTGAATGTGTAAAAGCTGACCTTCTGACAACACGACTATAACCAAAATAAAAAATGAGTATGCTTAACCAAACAGATAAGCACCCAAGTAGAAAGATGCCATTAGCTAGGTACTGCTCTTTGGGAGGAAACAAATGACAACAAGGTTGGATAAAAAGAAAAGATTGACCACTAGCAAGCAAGCATTTTTGAAGGACAATTGAAGTAACAAATAAAAAGACAATAGGCAGGCTGTAAGCCCACAAAGTGTATAAAACATGTCTCAAATAGAGAGCGTAAGCGCTGCCTAGGCTCAACCTAAAAAAGAAAAAAAAAGTGTTTTCCCATGAAGAAGAATTGCTTTTGTGAGCAGTTTCTTGCTTGAAGAGACCCTAAGACTAGCCTATGCCCTACTGTTTGCTAGCACATTTTCATTCCTTTGTCTTGTTTTTCCCTACAACATCAAAGGTTGGATATCATGGTCTGTATATGGGCCAGTGTATGGCGTTTATTTGTAATTATACTTGAACACTGGAAATTTGGGCAGTGGAGTTTTGCACAAGTTGCTTCTTTTCAGACTATTTATGACCCGACACTCTACAGCCATTGCCAGGTTTTCATTTTGGTATAGATCAGTGAACATGCAGCATTGAAAGAAATGTACCCTTTGTCACGAAATTAGGATAAGGAAACAGTTGCTAGGAGTGGCATCAAAAATACTGGGAACGAGTAGTAGAGGGGGTCCTGGTCACTAAATTTCGGAATCGGTGATTCTGAGACAAGGACAACATGACGCTTGGACAGGAGGCCTGGACACTGAGGAGGAAGATGGTGGAACTGGAGACACTTGGACAGAGACATGCGGAGTCTGGGACAGAGAGCACATGGACCATGGGCACACAAACCCTGAGGCAGAGAAAACATTCACACTAGGGGGAGTACTACATGCAGTGGGACTGGAAAATTACTGAGATGACCTGTCTCAAAACTGATTGCAGTATGCAGGAAATATAACATCCAAAATGGGATCCTGCCATTCTGACTGTCAGTAGCTCTCCAAGTCCATTTTCAAAAACAAAACTGAGCTATACAAGTATTAATTGGCCTAATGTATTTATGATATAATAATCAACGTAAAAAGCTAACTAAATCGTTCTCAATAAATTAACATGAAAAGTAACTCTCTGACTATCATGTATATCCTAAAAAATATAGTTGAATACTATTTGACTTAAGGTGCCTGCATTGGCACATGCATGTTATTAGAATCGTCACGAAATCGTTTGCATAATGCTTTAATCTACTGAGAAAAATCCTGAATTTTGACACCCCACCACCCCCACAGTCCCTTTTCAGCTGGATTTTGTACTGCATTTTTCCCTTAGATGACATATCATAATTAGTGCTTGAAAAAAAAAATAGAAATCTGAATCGCCCCATGTGACACTAGTAACCACACTGAAGGAGTGCTAATATGTTCTACCGCTTTCCCTTACTTGTCATGTTTGCAGCTGTCAGTACACATTGTGAGCTGTTAAGCATGTTGTAGATAATGTACAAATGCATAATCTACAAACTACTCGATTACTTAAATAACTTGTCTTGGTTACTTTTTATGTGGCTTTACGCTCCATAATTATTTTCCATGCTGTTTTTGGTGAGGAAGATCAATTAACAGTGATATTGACTCGTCTAATGCCCTCCCTTGTCTTTTGTATGTTTTTGCATCATGCGTAAAAAAAAAATTACAAATCCATACGTGGCAGGAGACATAGACCCCAATGAAGGATCCGTTTGTTTTTCCAGGGGCTCACGTTTGAAGAAGTAGAACATTTCTTTACTTTCCTGAAGAATATAAACGACGTGGACACAGCTTTAAGTTTTTATCACATGGCTGGCGCTTCCCTCGATAAAGGTATGACACACTTTCGCAGTTGAGTGGCTTTTTTTTCTTACTACTCCAAGTGGTGTATGAAGCAATGATGTTCAATCCAAAAAGTGTTCAGTACACCCTCGCGACGACAAAGTTACGCTGCAGAAGTGGCCCTTGTCCTTCTCAAAGGCAGGCAGGAGTTAAAAAAAGGTTACTATCGGTTATATTGTTTTTCTGTACAGGAAGAAAAATTGGACAGACGTTTGTATTGTAGAGACGATATCCAAATAGAAAGCACAATGGCCCTTTTATGCACAGGGTCATATCAGCTTCGAATCCAAGCTGTTTTAACAGTTTATTGACTTTACAAGATAAGAACTGTATTTCTAAAAATCTCTGTAAAGAAAAGTCATCCAATCAAATTCTATTACTGCTGAAATCCTAAATTGAATAATTTGAATGTAATCAATTGAATGTAAATGTATGCTATGCACTAATGCTGCCGGCCAAAAATAACTTATTCGATCAAGATAAATGCATCCTAATCATATTTTTTTTAAAATGAATGTTGGTTAATTTGCATGGTGGCCACTTATCTGCTATTTTTAAGTGCAGCCTGTTTTATAATTTGATAGTGAAGTACTGCTTTATGAGATGCACTGTATCCTATGCTTTCACCATCGGAACAACATTTGGGCTTGATTGTTTCCGGTGCGGAGCACCGGCACTTATTTTTCAGGGCCGGCGTTTATTTTTCTGCCTCAGGCATTTGAGAGCACAAGACACACATGTGAAAGCTGAAGGAAGAGAAAAGCGAAAAAGCGTCACAAAGGGAGAAAACAGAAAGGTGTAGTAAGACTGAGTTGAAGAGGCAGGAAGTGGCTGTAAATGGATTAAAGAGGCCCGAGATGGCTAGAGGTTTACACTGTCTCGGTCCTCCGTGCTCGCACATTTCAATGCAGCAGCCGCGTTTTTCATATGAGAGCTTTCGGCACCTGCACGTTTTTATTTACAAATTAAGCACTGCGTTTTGGGCCTTCATAACCCAAACCTACAAACATGGCTATGGAGGATGACCGCAATGCATGTAGATTTACGTCAAGAGAACAATGGCTATGCCTACTTAACCATATGGTGTGGAATAAGTAATGGTTTGGTAAAACCTGTACTAGTGTATGTCATGTTCAGAAGAGACATGCTAAACAGGGAACAGTGTGTCCGTCATTTGTATGTACGATCTATTTAGAGACGAGGTGAGCTGAGAGGTGGGATCAAGCAGACACATGAGTTCATTTCACAAGATCCGGAATACCAGTCTTCTTAGGCTAATAAACAGGTTACCTTCATAGACAAGGAGTAAGTGGAAGAAAGATGTGTGGTTGTTAGGCTTTTCATACTGCGTCAATTGAATTATGCTATTTCTTATAGAGGAATTCAGTTCACCTGATGCTGACTGACATCCCAGTGCCTGCATCAGAAGTGAGCAGTGACATCATGAGCTTCCTAAAAGAAGAATGCTCAAGTAATTTAATACATTGTATATTCATAAGATATAGCTTTTGGACATGGTCATTACAAATGGAGAGAGATTTACAAACCTTATCATTAGGGCGCACTTTCGTTTTTTCGACAAACCGTGTTTTCAAGTTAAGACCTGAGGAAAAAAAATCGACTATCAACAATGTAATATGTTGACTTTCGGGACAGACTCTTTGGGAGATGGTAAATTTTATAAGGAGGCCTTTGTAAAGAATAAACTTGTGAATCTAAAGAAGTGTTGGGGACAAAGTGTACTATTATGGATCCATCAAACCTTTACATGAGTCAGTTAATTGTTATGTTAGGTTATATGGATTTATTATGTGACAGTATCAGGAGCTGACAAAATAAACAACAAAGCAAGGACAACAGAGGAAGCAGATACGTAGAGCTCGCGCTAGAACTGCAATTTTTAAGTAGATTTTTACATGCTGAAAGATTCGGATTTTTGTGTAGATCGGCAAGACGTTTGTCCTGGAATAGAGCAACTAGACGAAACAAGCATAGGCAAAGCCCATAGGTCATGCCTATACGCAAGTTATTGGTATTGGCAATGTGTATTTGCCATGTTGTACGCAAGTGTGGCTGCTATTCCGTATGATTAAAAGTTAGTCGTGTGGGGTCTCCTAGAGTGGAGTGGGGGGGATATAGTGTCCATAGACTGCATTTGTTGGGGTAGAGTGCCAGACAATGAAGTAGTGGGTGTAGAGTGTTGTAGAGTTCTGTAGAGGGGAGTAGACTGCAGTGGCAGAGTCATAGACTGCAGTGTCGAAGAGTGCAGTGTTGCCGAATGGCGTGGCATAGAGTAGAGAGGGGTAGAATTAGGGTGGAGTGCGTTGGAGTGGATTGAGGTAGTGGTGTGAATTGGATTGGTGTAAATTGCGGTGGATTGGATTGAGTGGGGTGGACTGGAGTGGGTGGGCTGGTTAGGGTGCGTTGGACTTCAGTAGGGTGGGTTGAAATGTGGTGGATTGGATTGGGGTTTATTAGATTGGTGTGGGGTTGATTGGGTTGGAGAAATGTAGCTTGGAGTGCAGTGAATTGGAGTGGTGGGGGATGGATTGGGGTGAGGTGGATTGGAGTGAGGGAGATTGGATTGGTGGGGTGGACTAGTGTGTGGATTGTGGTGGATATGAGTGGGGTGAATTGGGATGGAGTGGGTGTATTGGAGTGGTGCTGATTGAGGTTGGGAAGATTTTTTTGGATTGGGGTGGGGCATACTGTTGGACTGGAGTGAGACAGACTGATTTGGATTGGAGTAGGGCAGATTGCATGGAACAACAAAAACACATTTTAAAATATTGGTGAAAAGAGAGCATCCACTGACTGGAACAAAGTGTAAAGGCTGTTTTGATTCTGAAGATGACCAGTTACGGGAAGAAAGTGTTATCAAAACCTGCCTCAGCAAATAAGTGTGGCTTTATCAGGCTCTACAGTAATGTAGTATTGGTGGGCAGAGATAGAGTGAAGACTCGCACTTGTATTTATGAACCAGAGTAAATCTGAAAAATCATTTTATTTTGAACAGACACCCAGAGCAGATTTTTCAGGTAGTGTGGTGAAACTGCTCCAGCAGCATTCTAAACAGTGCTCAAGTTATAAGGGTAATTAGATTAAACGCCTTCTGAAAGCGTCAAGATAATCAGTTCACGCTTAGAGGCATAGCTGGATCAACATGAAAATATAATTCTGCTGTAGAACAAGGCTTTAAATAAAATTACAAAGGTGTAAAGCAAAGATTGGCTACCTAAACTAGTTTTCATATTTGTATTTTGAAAAGATGTTGGCGAGCTGGAGGAGTACACGGTTGAGGTGCATATGGCTCATAGTAGCGAATAAGTCTTTCTTCACACACAGTAAATATCATAACATAACAACATATGTATTTGTAAAGTGCATGTTCACCCAGAAGGGTATCTTGGCGCTGAATAACATGCTTACTGTTATCCAACTCAATGGTACTAATTTTATCAACCTCAGAGGGATGAAAGGCTAAGCAGACTTAGAGGGATTCAAACCTGTGACCATGAGTTTGGACACAGGCCCCTACAGTGGACACATTACTCCACTAAGCCACCAGACCCAGCAGTGTTGCACTCCTGCACACACATGTTGTAGCCTGCCCTGTGTATAGACATCTACACTGCTGCAGTGTCTTCATGGTATAAGGGATCCTTCTACTGCTGTTGTCCATTTTGTTGCTGCGTTATCTTTTGGTGAAGCTTGGTGAATACTTTTTCACTCTACATGAGTCATACGATAGTATAAGTGGAGGAGAGAGCACAGGATGCACAAAAGGACTGAGATTTGTGCAGAGAGCTGGTCGAGTGCAGGTGCAAAGAGCACACACTGCAACCTTACCTTACATGTAAAGCCAGTAGATGATCATTTCTGATGGATACAACTACCTGTGGATTCCTCACCTGATGAATACTCCCATGGCGCCAGCATTCGACGGAAATCTTCTCACTAGTCTCTGCACGTCGACGAGGACGTCACTCTAGCCCACGCGACGCCGTCTGACGTCATACAGGCAATAAGAGGTCCTCGCCGACGTGCCGATGACAGTTCCCTTTTTTCCGTGCATTCGAAACGGTTATCTTCGAGGGAGCTACTGTTACCTTCGTGGTTACAGTGTATTGTCTGCTGCGTAGTCTTCTCTGCGGTAATAATGTCTCAGAGGAAGTCGGGTTTCAAGCCCTGTCGAGAGTGTGGGGGCAAGATGTCAGTTACAGGTCCTCACTCCGACTGTCTATGGTGTTTGAGCTCCGACCACGACGTCTCGACTTGCGATTCATGTCAACACATGAATCCGAAGGCCCTCAAAGAGCGTGAGGCCAAGTTATTCATGGCAAAGTCAAAGAAGAAGGAGAAACATCATAAGAAGTCTTCTTAGCCAAGGTCTCACCGGCGTCATCGAGACTCCCGGCGCCGTAGAGACTCACGACGTCATTCCAGCAAGGAGTCTCGTTCGAGGTCACCTTCGGCTCGGCGTCGGAGGACTTGGGAGGTCAGCCCCACGGTCACGCCGCATCCATCAACGCCGTTGCCCTCTCCGGCGTCACCGACTTCGCCTGGTCAGGCGTCAGTGATTGAGGTGGTGCAGCCTCTTGTGTTTTCTCCGGCGTCGAGGCCGGCGTCGGGGTCGCCCTCGATCCAGGCACCCCAGTATCCGGCTTTTCCCACTCCTGGAGCCGATAGTACCGCGTTTCTTAATGCGATGTATACCATCTTTCAGCAGATGGCTCCAGGAGCTGCTCCGGCTGGTCCTTCGGGGCCCTTGGCCTTTTCGTTGGGTGATCCTGCGCCTCTTCGGCCGGCACCCTTTATGCCCTTTCTCCCTTTTGGGAATGTGGGCTCGGCGCCGGTGCCGGCGTCGGTGGCCGCTCCGGTGGCTTCGGATGTTTCGGCCCCGGAGGTTGCCCTTCTGTCGAAGTCAGGATTTTGCCCTGTGACTCCGGTTGGTCCATCGGCTCCAAGACCTCGTCCTCCGGCTCCTACCTCGGCGCCGAAGCTGCCTGTGGCGCCGGACGCGGCGTCAGATGCTTCTGGAGATCGGCGCCGTTCTTCGACGTCGGCGGAGGCCATGTCGACTCCGCGTATCGAGGAGAGACTTCATTCGAGGAGGCGTGCTCTCCGTCTTTTAGAAGAGCAGGAGTACCAGCGAGTCTTAGAGGAGGGAGAGATTGAGGACTCTGGAGACGGACTACATGGTCTGGATACAGCCAGTGGGCTGGACACTTCCCCTGAGTGGGACCTTTCATCTCCAGGGGAATATACGGAGGAGGCTGCTTCCTTTCATGCTGTGGTGAGGAAGGCAGCGAGCTTTTTGGACCTGCCTTTACCGGTGGCAGAGGCGAAGCAGAATTTGCTGACAGAGGTATTGCATCCGGCCTCTGCTGCAGCTGAGCCTCTCTTGCCATTTAATGAGGCTTTGCTGGATCCGGTGTTGGAGGTGTGGAAGAAGCCGGTGTCTTCCTCGGCCGTTCATAGGGCTGTGGCCAGGAGGTATCGAGCTGCACGATCTGACCCTGGCTTTCTCTCTAGACACCCTACGCCGGAGAGCTTGGTGGTGCAAGCCTCCTGTTCCTCAAAGTCAGCGCCTGGTTCCTTCCCGACGGTGCCTGGAAACAGAGACTCCAGGAAACTGGATGCGCAGTCCAAGAAAATATTTTCGTCATGCAGTTTGGCGTTGAAGGCCACCAACGCAACGTGCATTCTGGGGAGGTACATCCATGCTCTGATGGATATTTCGTCTTCATTTACGGAGCTCCCCCAGGGTCTCTTGGATGTGGTCTCGGACGCCCAGGCTGCCGCGACCCAGATTATCCAGTCTGGGCTGGACACGACCGACTCGGTGGCCAGGGCGATGGGCACGGCTGTGGTGGCAAGAAGACAGGCCTGGCTCCGAAACTCAGGGTTTTCGGCGGATGTGCAGTCGACCCTGCTGGACCTCCCGTTTGATGGGGACAGACTGTTTGGAGCCAAGGCAGATTCGGCCTTGGATCGATTTAAGGAGAGCAGAGCCACAGCCAAATCGTTAGGACTGCAAGCTCCTTCTTCCTCTGCCTCTTCTAGATTTTTCAGGAGGTTTCGGGGATTTGGGCGTGGCTCTTCTTCCTCTTCCTTTCGGGGGAGGTTCCAGCAACCCGCCTCTTCCCTCCCCTATAGGTCATTTAGAGGGAGGGGGAGGGGTGGGGCCCGTACCAGAGGAGCCTCTCAACAGCACTCTGCCTCTTCCTCGTCCTCTGGAGGGGTGCAGCAGGGGAAGCAGCCTTAGGCTTCCACCACTTCCCACTCACTCCTCTCCTGTAGGGGGAAGATTACAGCATTTTCTCCACAAGTGGAAGTCTATCACCACGGACACTTGGGTTCTCGGCATTGTGGGTAAAGGCTACGCCCTTCCCTTTCGGGAGTTCCCGCCCCTCATCCCGCCCCGCCCATCTTATTGTTCAGAAGAACACCTCCTGTTGCTAGAACAGGAGGTTCAAGTCCTCCTTTCAAAGGGCGCGGTAGAGTTGGTCCCAGAGCAGGAAAAGGGTCGAGGTTGTTACTCAAGATACTTCCTGATTCCCAAAAAGGATGGTCAGTTGAGACCAATCCTGGATCTGAGGATCTTGAATTGGTTCCTCAAACAGGAAAAGTTCAAGATGCTGACCCTAGCACAGGTGCTTTTGGCGTTGAACAAGGAAGATTGGATGGTGTCTGTCGACTTGCAGGATGCTTACTTTCATATCCCGATAGTCAAGTCGCACAGGAAGTATCTCCGGTTTGTGGTAGGGTCGCAGCACTATCAGTTTGCGGTCCTCCCGTTTGGTCTTACTTCAGCACCTCGAGTCTTCACAAAGGTGATGTCAGTGGTTGCGGCGGAGCTCAGAAGGAAGGGGATAGCAGTATTCCCTTACTTGGACGACTGGTTGATCAAAGCCAAGTCCCCGGAGCTTGTGTCGCATCATCTGCAGTCAACAACCCAGTTGTTGTTCGACCTGGGCTTTTCGGTGAACGTGCCCAAATCTCACCTGGAGCCCTCTCAGCGCCTCCTGTTCATAGGGGCAGTACTGGATACAACATTGAGTCGAGCCTTTCCTCCGCCTCAGCGGATTCAAGATATTCAGGAATTGGTTCCAATGTTTCGAAATGGAGCGGTAGTTCCAGTCCTCAAGGTCCTTCGTCTGCTCGGTCTGTTCGCCTCCTGCATTCTGTTGGTCATGCATGCTCGCTGGCACGAGGGCTCTTCAGTGGTGCCTCCGAAGGCAGTGGTCTCAACACAAGGGAGATTTAGAAGGTACTGTCAAGATCTCCAGAGATGCTGCTGTGGAATTGAAGTGGTGGATTGCGGGCAACAATCTTTCACAGGGAAAGCCGTTCGCGCAGTCGCCACCAGTGGCCACGGTCATAATGGATGCTTCCACCCTAGGATGGGGAGCTCATCTGGGGGATCTGGAGATCAAAGGGCTTTGGTCTCCAGAGGAACAGGTGTTTCATATCAATCTGTTGGAGTTACGGGCTGTACGTCTGGCTCTCAAGGCCTTCCTCCCATCCCTTCGTGGTCAGTCGGTACAGGTCCTGACGGACAATACTACCACGATGTGGTACATAAACAAACAGGGAGGAGTAGGGTCGTACCTTCTCTGCAGAGAAGCTCTTCGGCTATGGTCCTGGGCAAAGGACCATCAGATTTGCTTGGTGGCAAATCATCTGGCCGGGGTCTTGAATGTACGTGCGGACAGTCTCAGTCGCCAATTCTCGGCAGACCACGAGTGGCGTCTCCATCCAGATCAAGTCTGTTTAATCTTCCAGATGTGGGGGTTTCCTCGGATAGATCTGTTTGCCACTCGGGAGAACGCGCATTGCCCGTTATTCTGCAGCCTCCAGTATCCGATGCAGGGAGCGTTGGGGGACGCGTTTCAGATAACCTGGTGCGACCAGTTGCTTTACGCGTTTCCCCCCATACCCTTGATTCCTCGAGTGTTGAGGAAAATTCGCCAAGACCGGGCCCAAGTCATCTTAATAGCTCCGGATTGGCCAAGGAGGGTATGGTACTCCGACCTTCTCCAACTCTCACTGTGCCCTCCGCTCCGTCTCCCTCTCAGGGCAGACCTCCTCTCTCAGTCGCAGGGGCAGGTTTTACACCCCAACCTCCAGAGTCTGCACCTACATGCTTGGAGATTGAACGGGGCAACCTGAGTTCCTTCTCTCTCCCGCCTGATGTAGTGGATGTTATCTTAGCGGCCAGGCGACACTCCACTAAATCTATCTACGCTAATAGGTGGTCTAAATTTGTTATGTGGTGTGGAGAGAGACAGATTGATCCCTTACATGCTCATCTGTCACATGTTTTGTCTTTTGCACTGTCTCTAGCGCAGAAAGGTTGTGCAGTGGCTACCATTAAGGGTTATTTGTCGGCCTTGTCAGCCTTCATTTGTCTTCCAGACCAACCATCGTTATTTAAATCCCCTATTGTTCTCAGATTCTTGAAAGGTCTTCTGAATCAATATCCTCCAAAACCATTCGTTATGCCTCAATGGGATTTGTCCTTGGTCCTGACTTTCCTTATGGGGTCCCCTTTTGAGCCTATGCATTCTTGCCCCTTAAGGTATTTGGTTATTAAAACAGTATTCCTGGTAGCTATAACATCTGCAAGGAGAGTGAGTGAGTTGCAGGCCTTATCGGTTAAACCCCCTTATATAACGTTTTATGGGGATAAGGTGGTGTTGAGGACCAAGGCTGCTTTCCTTCCGAAGGTTGTTTCACCCTTCCATTTGGCTCAGACAATCACTTTGTCCACGTTTTATCCTCCGCCTCATCCTTCAAAGGAGGAAGAAAGACTACATCGCCTGGACCCAAAAAGGGCGTTGAGCTTCTATATCGATAGAATGAAGGATATCAGGCTGGAGGATCAGCTGTTTGTCGGATACGTGGGCAAGAGGAGAGGAAAGGCAGTCCACAAGAGAACACTCTCCAGGTGGGTTGTTCTTTGCATTAAAATCTGTTACTCTTTGGCAAAGAAGGATCCGCCTGAGGGCATTAGAGCTCACTCCACCAGAGCTAAGTCGGCCTCTTCGGCCTTGGCCAGGGGTGTTCCTGTGGTCGACATCTGCAAGGCCGCAACTTGGTCGTCCCTTCACACTTTTGTGAAACATTACTGTTTGGACTCTGAGGTCAGAAGGGACGGTCATTTTGCACGGTCAGTGCTGCAGGATTTCTTGGTTTGACCATTTAGGCACCCACCGCCGGGCGTGGTACTGCTTTGGGACTCTATTCATCAGGTGAGGAATCCACAGGTAGTTGTATCCATCAGAAGAACGAGTTACTTACCTTCGGTAACGACTTTTCTGGTGGATACATTAGCTACCTGTGGATTCCTCACGGTCCCACCCGCCTCCCCGTTGCCTTTTTGGTCTCTCCAAGCAATCCTTGAGTGTGCTCCTTTTGGTCTTCAAAGTTGCAATACATTTTGCATATATGATATTTGTATATATGTGTATATTTATATATAAATCTATATATATTGTGTATATACATGATTCGTATGTATAAATATATTTATTTGTTTAAAAAAAAAAAAAAAAGGTTATATTAAATCTACAGCTATTTTATTGCAATGTTGTGTGATTTACAATATTAAGAGATGTTGCTTTGCTCTTTCATTACATTGGGTTATTATTATTCTCATGCACGTAAAAAATGTTGGTACTGTCATCGGCACGTCGGCGAGGACCTCTTATTGCCTGTATGACGTCAGACGGCGTCGCGTGGGCTAGAGTGACGTCCTCGTCGACGTGCAGAGACTAGTGAGAAGATTTCCGTCGAATGCTGGCGCCATGGGAGTATTCATCAGGTGAGGAATCCACAGGTAGCTAATGTATCCACCAGAAAAGTCGTTACCGAAGGTAAGTAACTCGTTCGTGTCACCCAAAAAGAGCAGGCACAACGTAGGCATAAGACATTCATATTTTCCTTCCACAGCACATGGGCACCAACTGCATTTTAGATTTTTTCCTTCATCCTGTTCAGACATTCACTGCCGGGGCTTTGAGTTAGACTTGTTTTCTACACTGACATTCGTGCCCAACCGATCTACTTTTCAACTTCAGTATCTGGAGATGCATTTTGTTTCCTTTCCTCCAGCTGACATCTTTCAGAGACCAATCCACATTACCTCCTGCACCACAGGGCTCTGGCCTCCCTCCAGAGCCTCACTCCCCTCGTCTTTTACACAAGCTTTCCGTGAAGAGTGTACACAATGTGATAGAATGGTGCCCTTTATAAACTGTCCTCAGTGTCTTGCAAAATTCCGTTGGACTGGCCCCACCTTATGTCTAACCTCTGCCTGTCTACCCAACCACAACGACGCAGCACGTGAGGCCTGCGTCGCGTTTAGTTCAAAGAAAATTCTTCAATATAGCCTGGGTAAACGGTGGGTACCGTACAGAGACAGGCTTCCGACAATACTCCTGTCACCTTTGAGGAGCAGTCTTCATCTGACTTTGAGGAAAGTAAAGAGTCCGGGCCCATGGGCTTGTCTGCTCCACCAACTATCACCTTGTTCAGATGCCCTGTTGTCCCTGTGGCTTTCACAGAGCATAAATGCCAGCAGGCACCCAGTGACTCCACAACCTCCATTATCTCCAGTGAAGACCTTGGTGTGGATCGTGCATATGGCCAAACTAAAACCACACACCCTTGACTCAAGGACTTTTGAGAGGCAGGAAGTGCACCACCCCCAAAGGGCTCGGCATCAAGCCCTTCAATAAAGACTCAGCCCTTCGGGGCTCCACTGCCTCCTGGCACCAGTCAGCAGTGACAAAAACCCTTGGAGCCAACACTGCTGCCTTCCATGGGCCCCACCCCATCAAGCCCAAAGGTGCAGCAGAGGCCGAAGAGCCGCTAGCTGAGGCCAGCCTAGGCATGGAAGCCAACATCAGTGCCTAGGGCACTTATGAATGTGAAAACCACTCTTGCCTCAGCGATTGCTGTTGAAGACACTATTGCATCCAAAGGCAGCATCAGTACCCAAACAATTGTTGCCATAGACTGCCTCTGTTGAAGGCCCTGGCTCCTCAGAGCAGCCATCCTTCAACACCTTCAGCAAGAAATTGCCTTGACACAACATCTCTAGCCATGCACACACCAGCATGATGTCCACATGACTAACCCCCAAGCATGTAAAGACATTTCCTCTGAAACAAAACCCCACCTTTGATGAGGAACTAGTCTTGGAGGCTTCCTCTGTTCCCATATGCAAGGACAGAGGTATTAGCCCTACCCCAATTGTGCCTCCTCCTCCACCTACTCCTTTTCCTCCCCCTCTGCCCCACCCTCAGCCACTTCACACTTCATCACTTCCATATTCACCAGATGGTTTTCCTCACTCCTCGTATGGAAAGGGCAGGCACCTTCATCCTGTTGCCCACAAAGACACACCATTTGACCTAGTGCCCACTGATGACCAGTGGGACAACTACAATGTCGATCCCCTGGGGGATCCAGGTTGGATCATTATCAAGGGAGGCAGTCACCCCCAGATGACACAGCTACTAGCAGTGAGTTCATACAAATTGCTTTCGCTTTCCACAGGGTGGATACACATGTCCTCCGCGAGAATGTCAGGCTCCTTGTGGAGAGACTATCCAAATCAAAGGGGAAAGTTCAGGTTTTGCCCATGCGCAAGAGGATGCTAATGTCAGTCACAGATGCATTTAAGGACCCAGTCAAGGCCAGGGCAGCAAACCCTAGGGTAAACAAAAAAGATAAGTTCTCTCCCAATGATTTGTGATACAAGGGTCAGGTTGTCTCAGATTCCCTAATAGTTCACCCTCTGCATAGGCATGCCAACTCTTAGGATGTGGGTGATGCTCACCTGCAGATAGAGTAAAAACTTGACTCTGAAGGATGGATAGCGATAGAAGCCACCATCCTCTGGAGAATTGCAAACTCAGTCAGCCTGCTCTCCAGTTAAAACAGGGAACACTGGGATGATATGCAGGTCCTCATTATGTTCCTTCCTGATTAGTTTAAGCGAATGTGGGGGAGCTAGTGGCAGAGGGCAAAACCATTTCTAATGGCACAATCGAGTGCACCCTTGATGCTGTGGATGCCATAGTTCGTGGTGTCAACACCAATGTGTTACTTAGGTGCCACACATTTTGAGTATTAAACCCAACTGCATCTGCTCAACTGCCCGTTCTATGGTGAACACCTTTTTGGTCAGCCGATTGACCAGATGCAGAAAAAGGTAAAGAAAGGTATCGTCTAAGTCATGGGTGCCCTGCAGACCTAGACACCTAGAGCCACCTTTCGGAGGCATCTTTTCAGGGCTGGTTCAAAAACCATCTCCGCTGAGCCTACCATTTTCTATAAGACATCAAGAGACTTATCAGCAAGGAACACCACAGTTGTGCACCAGGGATGCCTCCAGAGGAACTAATAACAAAGATAAGAGCAAAGGATATTTCAGCAAAGGGGCCTCAACCTCCAAACTGACTCCCTCCAACTCCCCCACCCTGCAACAACAATACCAGCTGTGAGGGAGGGTGTTGATCCTGCAGGATTTCTTCCCTCCCTGGCAGGGAATCATATCTGAAAAGTGGGTCTTTACCACTGTTTGTCACAGCTACTGCCTAGAACTTCTCAAACCCCCCCCTCAAAATTCACCCCACAAACACAGCCTCAACAGAGAGCATCCCACTTCATAGAGGAAGAGGTCCACACATCCCTTCAAAAAGAGGGCATAGAACCAGTGCTCTCCCAGCAGTGGGGCAAAAGGGTTTACTCTGTGTACTTCCTCATCCCCAGAAATAGTTCCTTCAGGCCCATCCCAGGCCTTAGGCCCCTTAACTGGTACATCCTCTCAGATCACTTCCACATCATAGCCTTACAGAATATGATCCCTGTGCTTCAAAACACAACTTAATGACATTGTTAGACCTCAAGGACACCTACTTTCAGATCCCCCATCTATTACCAGTGCAAAGAACTACCATTTGGCGTGACCACCGCTCCAAGGGTCTTCGGGATATGCCTGGCGGCAGTTGCTGCATGCTTTAGGTAGGGGAAGACGTGGCTGTCTCCCCTAGACAATCGCCTGATTAAGAGTGCAAGCAAGCCCCAATGCTTATTGCACACCCAGACTACCATCTCCCTCATCTACAACCTTCTACCCTTGTAGATGTAAACATTCCTAGGGTCAACACTGAACTCAATCAAAGGAAAGGCCTAGCCCAGCCCCCAAAGGGTCTTGGTATTTCAGCAGCTAGTACCTAGTTTGCAGGCAAATCATTACCTCAGTCCGAACGGTCATTCTCCTTCTTGGCTTGATGATCTCATGCATCACCATAGTTCCCCGAGCCCAGCCACACATGCTCCCATTACAATACTGCTTCTCTGCACAATGGTCACAAGCAGAGGGTTTAATGGAGGATCTAGTGTTGGTAAAGGGCAGCATACATCTCTCTCTGCAAGGTTGGAATAGCAGCAATGTGCTGATGGGCAGACATTAGCTAGACCCCATCCTACAAGCCACTGTTACCCTGAACGCTTCTCAAGCTGGCTTGGGAGCACATCTATAGTCGACTATAGTACAAGGAATGTTGGCCATCCGTCAACTGGGGCTCCACATCAACTACTTTGAGCCCTAACTATCCACACCACACTCAAAGCCTTCCTTCCACTCATCTGGTGCAAAGTGACCACCATGTACTACCTACAGAAGCTGAGCAGCACTCGCTCTTCGCCCCTCTTCTTGCTAGCTCAGACCATTTTACATTGGGTACTCGCCTCATGGCTGGACAACTACCTCGCAAACTTGCTCTGCAGGGCTTACCAACAAGTTCACGAGTGGGAACTCCATCTACAAGTCCTACTCAGCTACTTCCAATGCTGAGCCACCCTGGAAATAGATCTCTTTGCCACCTCCGAAAACGTAAAATGCAAAAACTTTGCATCCAGATCCCACACCCAAAGTCCACGGTCGGCGCACTATGCATGACTGGCATGGAATTTTCCTACAATTTTCCCTTTTCTGCACCTTCCATCTCCAGAAGATAAAGCATATGCCTTAGACTCTCATCCTCATAGCCCTCACCTGGCCCAGATAGCCCTGATATTCAGCCCTCCTTGAAGTGTCAATCAGTCCCACAGAGTAGCTCCCCAACAGGGCAGCCTTTCTCCCTAGGAATCAAGATCAGATTGAACATCCAGCCCTCTGGCAACTCAGTCAAGCGATCTGGCACCTGAGAGCCAAGAGTTTGGTTAGCTACATCTCTCGCAGGAATGCATGGACATTTTGCAAGATCAAATTCACAGTCATGTTGTGCAGCCAGGTGAAAGATCTTTGTCCACTACTGCAATCCTAAACATCTGGACACCCTAAACCTGCAGTCAGGATATTATTTGCTATTCATTCAATCTACAAAAGTCCGGCTTAGCCCATACAGCTCCATTCCTCCCTTTGCCAAAAACCAGTGGTTAAAGTCTTCTTTGGAGGATCTCAAAGGGGTAATTCCCCGCAGTGTTTCTCCATAGTCTGTGTGGAAAATAAATATAGCCCTCCCCAGACTCACGTGGCCCCCTTTTTGAACCTTTACACTTTTGCCGTCTAAAGTATATTTTCCTGAAAAGTGACTTTTTCTTGTTTCAGTAACTTCTCTCCGATGGATTAGTAAATTGCAAGCACTTACATTACAGGAACCTTTCATCTAGGTTTGTGAGGACAGAGTAGTACCAAGAACCAAATCTAAGTTCTTGCCCAAGGTGATTTCCCCTCTCTGCTAGAGACTTCTAGTTGCAGATTCCTAACCTTTGAATTTCCCCAGGCATCGGACTGGATCCGGAGAATTTTTCTTAGAGCAGTACCCTTGCGCATGCTATTAGGTGGCACTGGTCGACCCCGCAGCGTCATTGGCTTCGTGGTCGCCATGATGACATCACGGTCATCTATAGGTGCCACCCTGGTGCGCTGACGTCAGTTCTTTCTGCACCGGCATATGTGCAGATCTAGAGAAGAGCTACCCCAGCCATTTTCTGACTACCTGCAACATTTTGTCGAATTAATTTTTGAAGAGTTTTTGTTTGCAAGAGGGATGTCCTGTAAAAACTGACTTAAGCCCTGTGACTCCTGTCACCGCATGATGACGGTGATGGATCTGCACCTCATGGGCCTCTGGTGTTTGGAGCGTGACCACGACCCAAAGTCATTCTCCCAGTGTCAGGCCATGAACCCGAAAGCTTTGAGGTAGCAGTCCCTGAAGCTCATGGCGGCCCGACACTCAACTCTGCGTCGTTCATGGTCCCGTTCGAGAAGAAAGTCAGGAGACCAGTCGCGGAGTCACCACCATTTATCGTCGTCCAAGTCATCTGGACATTCGGGTAAGAAGGCGAAATGTTGTTCGATTTCGCCCTGTCTCTCGCGCGATGTAACGCAAGAATAGTGGCAATGCTGTAGGCCTCTGTTTACGGAGCCTCAGTCTGGGTCCATTCCGTGCCTCCCTGAATTTCCGGAAGCCGGTGCTACCCCTGCCCAACTTATAATTCTAGGAGGCCATGCGCCTCATATTTGGGCAGCCCGACCCACCCTCTGCGCCTTCAGGCCCAGGGGAGTTGGTGAGGGCGCCCTCAGGTTCCAAGTCGGTGACTTTGGTCCCGGATGTCCTGACGCCGGTCGTGCCAACGCAACCTTCCCGGCGTTGTCAGACATCTCCGCTCCTGGCGCCGATTGGGCGCGCAATCAATTTCGATCCTATACTTATTCCTGAAGACCCGGAACGACGTCCAACACAGATTCCGTTTTCCATGGGCTCTGCTGTGCCCAGTGTTGATCCTGAACCCTATTACTATGGGTATGGATGTGGGGATAGTGTAGAGGGGTCGCTGGACCCATTAGAAGACCAGCTTGTACCCATTCCAGTTCAGGCTCAAGAGTTGGGTGATGCCAGTTTTAGGGGCGTGTCCAAGTCGGTGGCATGTTTTCTTGCCGCACTGTGGCTAAGGAGGAGGGAGTGTCATATTCTATGGTGGTAAGAAGGGCTGCTGAGGTTTTGAACCTCAAGCTTCCTTCTGTAGAGGTCAGGCCTAACCTCCTGACCGAAGTGCTTCAGTCTGGGGCCTCCAACTCAGAACCCCTTCTTCCCTTCAAAGAAGCACTTATGGACGTCCTACTGGGGACCTGGTCCAAACCCAGCACAGGGGCTCCTGTGAATAGGACAGTTGCCCGCCGCCATCAGTCTGCGCAGAATGCCCCAAATTTCTGTTCCCAACACCATGTGCTTGAGAGCCTTGTCATCCAGGTTTTTTCATCCTCCTGGGCATTCCCTACTGCTCCCCTGGACAGGGAATCAGACTGGACAATTTAGGGAAGAAGTTTTCTTCTGCCAGTCTAGTGCTGCGTTCCTTGAACACTGCATGCCTTCTGGGCCACCATTCCCATACTCTCTGGGATACGGTTGTGCAGGTGCTGCCTCAAGTTCTGGAAGAGGCCTGAAACTTCTCTCCCAAGCCATGACAGATAGGAGAGACGCGGCCAAGTTCATGATACGTTGTGGACTGGATACGACTGACTCACTGGGCAGATCGGTTGCATAGAGGGTGGCATTGAGTTGCCACGCCTGGTTGTGGACGTCTGGCTTCTCTTGGAATGTCCAGCAGTCTTTGATGGCCCTTATCTCTTCGGAGACAAGGCGGACTCAGCGCTTGAGCGCTTTAAGGATTCCTGGGCTATGGCTCGGTCCCTTGGCCTCGCAGCCGCTCTTCGCCCCCTCATTACGCCTCTTGTTCCTTTCGTGGCTACAGAAGGGGCACCCAACTACATCCATTTCCACCAGGCCACTGACTGCGCATGCAGTACAGCCCCTGCATGGATGTGGGATCCAACGGCCTCGTGGGTCAGCAAGTCAGCGGGCCTCCCAGTCCACCCCCTCTGCCTCAAAACCTTCCTAGTCCGTTGGGACATCTGGGACCAGTTGGTGGCAGGACTTGCCATCACCTGACACACTGGCAATCCATTACCACGGACAGGTGAGTTTTACAAATCATCCAAAGAGGCTGCTCCCTCTCCTTTGAGACTTATTCTCCAGCCATGCCACCATCATTTGTTTACCACTTGGAGGATCATTTGGCACTTCTCGATGAGGAAGTCAAGGCTCGCCTGGCCAAGGGAGCCATAGAGAGGGTCCCTGTGCCAGAAGTAGGTTGTTGTTGCTATTCCAGCTACTTTCTGGTACCCAAAAAGGACACGGTCCTTCACCCTGTCCTAGACCTCCGGTCCCTCAGTCTCTTTCTCAGGGCAGAAAAGTTAAAGATGTTAACCCCAGCTCAGGTCCTTTCTGCCCTGGAGACTGGATGGTAGCGTTGGACTTGCAGGGCGCCTATTACCATATTCCCGTCCTGCCACCGCACAAACGTTACCTACAATTCGTGGTAGGTCAGGAGCACTTTCAGTTCACCGTGCTCTCCTTTGGCCTTACCAGCGCCCCTTGGGTGTTCCCAAAAGTGATGGTAGTGGTTGCAGCTCATCTGCGCAGGTTAATGGTTTCAGTCTTCTCCTACCTTGACGACTGGTTGTTGAAGGTGGACACGCCCCTGAAAGTTGTTTCCCACCTCCAGACTGTGGTGAACCTCCTGTATTTGCTTGAGTTCCCTTTAAACATGCCTAAGTCACACCTGACTCCCTCACAGATACTCTTTTATCGGAGCTGTTCTGGACACAGTACAGTTCTGGGCTTATCCTCCCAAAAAGCTAGTCCAAGATATTCGGGCTATGATACCGATGTTTTAGACTTTATCCTGGATTTTGGAGAGAATGAGTCTGAGGCTGCTGGGCCTCATAGCCTCCTGCATCCTGCTGGTCCAACATGCCAGATAGCATATGCGGGCTCTGCAGTGGGACCTGAAGTTCCAGGGGTGTAGCATCAGGGGAATCTTCTCCCACATGGTTGAGATCTCGGAGGGAACTACGAAAGATCTGCAGTGGTGGTAAATGAATCCAGATTGGGGCAACTGCTGATCTGTCCTTTCCCCAACCGGATTTCACAGTAGTGACAGATGCATCACTCCTGGGATGGGGCAGCCACATGCAAGAGGTGGAGATCAGAGGCATCAGGTCTCCAGTTGAGTCCGGATTCCACATCAACCTTTTGGAGCTCCAGCAATCTGACTTTCATTGAAAACATTCCTTCCCTCTCTCAAAGGAAAAGTGGTGCAGGTGTTCACTGACAACACCACTGCAATGTGGTATTGCAACAAGCAGGGCGGAGTGGGGTCGTGGACCCTTTGTCAAGAGGCTCTTAGCTTCTGGACATGGCTGGAACGCCAGGTCATTTCATTGGTGCTTCAACATCTGGCGGGCTCTCTATAATCCGGGCAGAAAAACTCAGCCGTCGTTGCATAGTCAATCACAACATCCAAAGGTTGTGCATGGTCTCTTTTAGCAGTAGGGAGAGCCTCGGTTAGACCTGTTTGCCTCTGCAGAGAACACGTAATGTTAGCTGTTTTGCTCATTGGAGTTTCCAAGGCGTCACTCGCTCGGCAACACTTTTCGTCACAAGTGGAACTCAGGCCTCCTGTATGCCTTCCCACCAATACCACTTCTGCCCAGGGTTCTGAGGAAGATCAGGCATGACCGGACCCAAGTAATCTTGGTGGTACCAGATTGGGCACGAAGAGTCTGGTGTCCCGAGCTCCTGAGCGTGGCCATTGATCAGACTGCCCCTTCGTGAGGATCTTCTGTTGCAGCAGCAGGGGGCGGTTATCCACCCAAACCTCTTCAGTCTCTGCCTCCTGGTGTGGACATTGAGCGGCAACAATTGACAGCTTTTGACCTTCCACCCGAAGTCTGTAATGTCGTCTTGGCAGCCAGGCATCCCTCCACCAAAATGGTATACACCTGTAGTTTGAAGAAATCTGTGGCATGGTGTATCAACAAATCTGTTGATTCCCCCTCTCTGCACCTCTCTCAGAGGTTCTCCTCTTTATTTTTCTCTTGCCCAACAGTGCTCTGCTCTGGGCACCCTCAAGGAATATTTGTCAGCCCTCTCTGCATTAAGGCTACCAGACCAACAGTCTCTTTTCAAATCTCCTATTGTTGGGAGGTTTCTTAAAAGCCTCACGCATAGGTTTCCTCCCGTTCTGTTCATCATGCCCCAGTGGAATTTGAACCTGGTTCTCACATACCTCATGTGTGCCCTTTTCGAGCCGCTCCACAACTGTCCTTTACGGCTCTTAACTCTTAAAACCGCTTTTTTGATTGGCATCACCTCTGCTTGCACAGTGAGCTCTTTCTTCAAAGCCACCATTTCTCGCAGTGCATCCTGATAAACTTCCTAAACTGGTAACGCCCTTTCATGTAGGCAAGTCTGTCACCTTGCCTAATTTGTATGCACCCCCCCATCCCTCTCATGACGAGGAGAGACTCCTCTGTATGGATCCAAAAAGAGCATTGGCGTTCTACCTAGATCATACCAAAGATTTCAGGGTGAACTCTTTGTTGGATATGTGGGTGCAAAGAAAAGGAAGGCGGTGCAGAAGAGGACCATCTCACAATGGTTAGTCCTCTGCGTCAAGATGTGTTAGGCTTTGGTGAAAAAGCAACCTCCTGAGGGTTTGTACGCTCATCCAACCAGAGCAACTGCTGCTACCACAGCATTAGCACGCGGAGTTCCAGTCTTGGATATCTGCCAGGCCACACCATGGGCGTCCTTGCATACGTCCAGCAAGCATTACTGCCTGGACAGTCGGGTCTGCAGGGAGGGCTATTTTGTCCGTTCGGTCCTGCAAGACTTTTTGGTGTGATCTTAGTTCGCAGCCCACCACCGTGAATGGTAATGGTATCTATTCAAAGATAAGGAATCTCCAACTAGAAGTCTCTATCAGATGTACAAGTTACTTACCTTCAGTAACAATATGTTCGATGGCATGTGTAGCTGCAGATACACTTGCTGTGCACTGTTCCTGCCATCTAGTGTTGGGCTCGGAGTGTTACAAGTTGTTTTTCTTCGAAGAAGTCTTTTTGAGTCAAGGGACCGAGTGACTCCTCTCTTTCGGCTCCATTGCGCATGGGCGTCGACTCCATCTTAGATAGTTTTCTTTCCACCATCGGGTTCGGACGTGTTCCTCTTCGCTCCGTAATTCGAATCAAATCATCGAAATCCGTAGGTATTGTTTGCGTTCGGGAAAGGTTTAGTATAAGCACATCGGCACCGACAACAAGACCCCTTTGGGGCTTCCACACTTAACCAAGGCCTGGTTGGCCCGACCACACCCGTCTTCGAAGACTCATGGACCGGACCCTCTTCCATTTCTGTCCGACGTGTCACCCCAAGTATCCTTATACATACCAGCATCAGGTCTATAACCTGTTTATCGCCCGAACACAGAGAGGATACTTGTGAGGCCTGCAAAGCTTTTCGATCCAAGAAGACCCTAAGAGATCGACGCGCAAGATGTTTACAGATGGCGTCGAAGCCGACACAACACCTCGACGTTGAGGAAGAAGAAATTATAAACTTCATTCAGGGTTTGGGCTCGGATGACTCCGGGGATCGGCCACCGACGGCGATGCAAAAAGTGAGTACCCCTGCCCTGTCCCAGACCCAAGGTCAGATAAAGAAACAAAAGGCCTCAGGGACGCCACTGCCGGAAGGCCATGGCTCGACCCACAAAAAAGGCGGTGACCAAATACCATCATCAGCACCAAAAAAGGCCAAAATAATGCCGAAGACTTCTGACTCGGGTCGAGAAACCGGCACCGAAAGTCGACATTAAGTGGTCGAGTCGAGCAAACCAGGGAAAAGCCTCTCGTAGCTGAGACCGACAATATCCATCAGGGTTTCTGTACCGAAAAAACAGCTTCGGAGACGAAAAAGACTTCCTATACGAAAGAGTAGGGGCTCTCTCAACAGCTCAAGGAAAGGTACAGATTCAAGCAGGAACTGGATTTGGAAGATCTTGACCAAACTCAACCAAGGCTGCAAATCCAAAAATACACAGGGAAAATACAAACCATCCCTCCGCTCAAATTCAAAAGAAAACTGGCTTTTCATGAGACTGAAATGCAACCAAAAGCCAAGGTGGTTAGAGAAAAGTCACCCCCCCCCCCCCCGCCCACATTTCTCACCAAAAACGTCCCCACTTAAATCACTGCAACTGTCACCAGTGGGTACACCAATGGCACAGTCACCAACACATACTGGGGTGATGCAGGGAGGTGCGGACCCCAGGGATCTATGCGACCCACCAGTTTCGGACAACAGTCCGGAGTGTTATCCTTCAAAACCTTCACCTCCAGAGGATAGCACGTCCTACACACAGGTACTGGCCAGAGCAGCAACATTTCACAATGTTACATTGCATTCAGAACCAGTGAAGGATGACTTTCTATTTAACACTCTGGCATCCACGCATGCTTCCTATCAAAGCCTGCCAATGTTACCAGGCATGCTTAAACATGCACAGCAGGTTTTCCAAGAACCAGTAAAAGGTAGAGCCATCACGCCAAGGGTCCAGAAAAAATACAAATTGCCCCCGTCAGACCCTGTGTTTATTACACAGCAGCTCCCTCCTGACTCAGTTGTAGTGGGGACTGCAAGAAGGCAGGCAAATTCAGTCATCAGGGTATGCGCCACCCCCTGATAAAGAAAGCCGTAAGTTCGACACGGCAGGGAAAAGTGGCATCGCAAGCAGCCAATCAGTGGCGTAACGCCAACTCACAAGCCCTCCTTGCCCGCTACGACAGAGCACATTGGGACGAGATGCAGGATATTAGCCAACATCTACCAAAAGAGCATCAAAAACGTGCCCAACAAGTGGTGGAGGAGGGACAGACCATCTCCAACAACCAGATCCGCTCTGCTCTAGACTCTGCTGATACAGCGGCACAGACTTTTAATACAGCAGTTACCATTAGAAGGCATGCATGGCTGCAAAGTTCTGGTTTTAAGCTGCAATACAGCAGGCGGTATTGAATATGCTGTTCAATCAACACCAACTATTTGGGCCGGAGATGGTCACTGCAATAGAGAAAATGAAAAAGGACACGGCCAAAGCCATGGACGCGCTCTATTCTTTTCAATACAGGGGAACATTTAGGAAACCACTGTTTAGGGGAGGGTTTAGACACCAACCCTCAGAACCATCCACCTACCAAACAAAACCCACTTACCAGTCCCAGTACCAGAGAGGGGGGTTTCGTGGTTCCTACAGAGGACAGTTCCCAAGAGGAACATTTCAGCCTGCCAAGCAGACCCCTAGTAGCAAGCAGTGACTTCAATGTCACACTTCCCCAACACACATCACCAGTGGGGGGGAAATTAACAAAATACCACAACAATTGGGCACATATTACCACGGACACATGGGTTCTATCAATTATCCAACATGGTTACTGCATAGAGTTCACAAAATTCCCTCCAGATGTTCCCCCAAGAATGCACAAGATGTCCAATACACCACCTAGACCTATTACAAACAGAGGTCCAAGCACTACTAGCAAAACAAGCCATAAAACTAGTACCTTATCACCAGAAAGGAACAGGGGTTGACTCCATATATTTCCTTATTCCAAAAAAAGACAAAATGTTAAGGCCTATTCTAGATCTTAGAACGTTAAATCTCTTCATCAAATCAGATCGTTTCCACATGGTAACACTACAGGACGTAGTTCCCTTACTAAAACAAGGGGAATACATGGCAACACTGGATCTGAAGGATGCGTATTTTTACATACCCATTCATCCATCTCACAGGAAATACCTCAGGTTTGTAATACAAGGCAAACATTACCAATTCAAAGTATAGCCCTCCGGGATAACGGCACCCACGGTATTTACAAAATGCCTAGCCGTAGTAGCAGCAGCTCATATAAGGAGACATCATATGCACGTATTTCCGTATCTAGACGATTGGCTAATAAAAGCCAATACTCAACACCAATGTCAAATTCACACGCAATATGTAATAGATACTCTACACAAACTAGGGTTTGCTATAAATTACCAAAAATCTTGTTTACAACCATCCCAAATACAGCAATACTTGGGAGCCACACTCAACACACAAAAAGCAATTTCCACTCCAAGTCCACAAAGAGTTCAATAGTTTCAAAATAGAAGATCAAGCATGTAGCCAAACCAACAATACACGGTCAGGTTTGTAATGAAACTACTAGGCATGATGTCCTCATGCATAGCTATTGTCCCAAACGCAAGACTACACATGCGGCCCTTACAACAGTGCCTAGCGAAACAATGGACGCAGGCACAGGGTCAACTCCAAGATCTAGTGTTGATAGACCGCCAAACACACTCTTCGCTTCAATGGTGGAACCCTGTAAATTTAAACAAAGGGTGGCCTTTTCAAGACCCACTGCCTCACGCCATTATCACAACAGACGCCTCCATGATTTGGTGGGGGAGCACACCTCACCAATCACAGTGTACAAGGTCAGTGGGACAGTCAACAAAAACAACTTCACATAAATCTCTTAGAACTGCTAGCAGTCTTTCTAGCATTAAAAGCCTTTCAGCACCTTCTAGTCCACAAACTCATTCTTGCCAATACAGACAATATGACAACAATATATTATCTAAGCAAACAGGGGGACACACTCATCACAACTGTGTCTGTCTCCTAGCACAAAAAATTTGGCATTGGGCAATTCACAACAACATTCGCCTGATAACACAATATATACCAGGCATTCACAATCAGTTAGCAGACAATCTCAGTCGAGATCACCAGCAAACTCACGAGTGGGAAATACATCCCCAGATTCTACAAGATTATTTCTACAGCTGGTGGACACCAAACATAGATCTGTTTGCAACAAAACGCAAAATGCCAAAACTTCGCATCCAGGTACCCACACCCTCAGTCCAAGGGCAATGCTCTATGGATCAGCTGGTCAGGGATATTTGCTTACGCTTTTTCCCCTCTCCCGCTCATTCCTTTCCTGGTCAACAAACTGAGTCAAAACAATCTCAAACTAATACTCCTAGACCAACGTGGGCTCGCCAACCGTGGTACACCACACTGTTGGACTTATCAGTAGTACCGCACATCAAACTACCAAACAGACCAGATCTGTTAACACAACACAAACAACAGATCAGACATCCCAATCCAGCATCGCTCAACCTAGCAATCTGGCTCCTGAAGTCTTAGAATTTGGATATCTAAACCTTTCAAATGAGTGTATGGAGGTCATTAAACAAGCAAGGAAACCGACAACAAGGCATTGTAATGCTAATAAATGGAAAAGGTTTGTTTTCTACTGCCAGGCAAATCAAATCACGCCGCTAGAGGCCTCCATACAAAACATTGTGAGTTATTTACTACACTTACAAAAAGCAAATCTCGCTTTTTCTTCCATAAAAATCCATCTCACTGCAAGATCTGCTTATCTGTAGATTAAACATACAAAGTCGCTTTTTGGAATCCCAGTTATTAAAGCCTTTATGGAAGGCCTAAAAAGAATCATACCTCCAAGAACACCACCAGTACCTTCGTGGAATCTTAATATTGTACTTACACGACTCATGGGTCCACCATTTGAACCCATGCATTCTTGTCAAATCCAATTCTTGACTTGGAAAGTAGCCTTTTTAATAGCCATCACTTCACTACGAAGAGTTAGCAAAATACAGGCGTTTACTATCCAAGAACCCTTTATGCAAATACACAAACATAAAATGGTTCTCCGTACAAATCCACATTTTTTTTTACCAAAAGTCATATCACAGTTTCATCTAAACCAAACAGTTGAACTCCCAGTCTTCTTTCCACAACCAGAATCAGTAGCAGAAAGGGCCCTGCATACATTAGACATAAAAAGAGCGCTAATGTATTACATAGACAGAACAAAACCATTTCGTAAAATTAAACAATTGTTAGTAGCTTTCCAAAACCCCCATGCCATTAACCCTATATCCAAACAGGGCATAGCCAGATGGATAGTCAAATGTATTCAGACCTGTTACCTTAAAGCTAAAAGAGAATTACCCATTACACCAAGGGCATACTCCACTAGAAAGAAAGGTGACACAATGGCTTTTCTAGGTAATATACCAATGACAGATTTGTAAGGCAGCCACTTGGTCTACACCCCATACATTTACTACGCATTACAGTGTAGATGTGTTAGCAACACAACAAGCCACAGTAGGACAGGCTGTATTAAGAACATTATTTCAAACAACTTAAACTCCTAGAGGCTGACCACCGCTTTTGGGAGGATTACTGCTTTGTAGTCTATGCACAGCATGTGTATCTGCAACTACACATGCCATCGAACGGAAAATGTCACTTACCCAGTGTACATCTGTTCGTGGCATGTTGTGCTGCAGATTCACATGCACCCTCCCACCTCCCCGGGAGCCTGTAGCCGTTTTACTTGCATGTAAATAAATATTCCTTTACTACTAACTATGTACATACATATCTACTCCATTGCATGGGCATCTTTTGTATCCTTATTTCGCCAACTCCTACCTCACTCTATGCGGGGAAAACAATCTAAGATGGAATCGACGCCCATGCGCAATGGAGCCGAAAGGGAGGAGTCCCTCGGTCTCGTGACTCAAAGACTTCTTCGAAGAAAAACAACTTGTAACACTCCGAGCCCAACACTAGATGGCAGGCACAGTGCACAGCATGTGAATCTGCAGCGCAACATGCTACGAACAGATGTACACTGGGTAAGTGACATTTTTCATCTGGTAGAGACATATTCTAGTTGCAGATTCCTTACCGACCTGCCCATCCTCCCCACACCTCAAACTGATTTCTAGGGACAGGTACTTCCCTCCAAGGGCCCTAGCTTTGGTGCACAATTCTCAGTGTTCTTCATGGCTATGCGCTACTGGTGTGGAAAGTCATGAAAAGAAACTGATGTCAGCGCGCCGGGGTGGCGCCTATATACGACCGTGACCAGAAAAAAAGGTGCATATTTGGCGTGGGTAGCTTGTGTGGACAAAAAGTTAAGAAGGCCTAAGCGCGAACTACAGCAAATAGACAAAAAAGGCCTGCCACAGAATGGGGAAAAAGCCTGGCAGTGAAGGGGTTAAAGACGAAATATATGTGTAGAGGCTGGTCATTTCCCCAGCTTGGAGCCAAGTAAAAGTCTATTCTTGTTCTGATACTGCCTATGCTGAGCAAGTGAGTCTGGAAGGTTCTGTAATCTGAACCAGTATAGAGGCATTCTGGACCAGTGTTGTGTAAGACTGTAGATGTGTGTTTCAGGAGTTTGAAGAGAGCTATGGATTGAGAATCAATGATGCCGTTTTGGTTGCCGGGTGTGTGCGTGTTGGGATTTTGAGGGAGGAGGCTGCCTTCTGTGTTCTGTATGGTTTAGTCATCTGCTTAGTTGGGTGAAGGAGTAATTCAGTATTGGGCGAGTGCAGCGCCAATGAGTTTGAATCTGTAAGTGTAGTTGAAGTGATGGTGTGTGTATCTGCACTATCTTGACTATTTGCCTTCTACCTATGCAATATCCCTGTGAAAGCAAACATGCCCAAAGCTTTTCTTACCCATCAGTGTCTGTCCTCATCAGAGTCCTGACTAATCCTTTATATTTGCCGAAGGAGCCTATGCTAACACCTTCTGTCACTAGCTACTTGAAGCTCAACTAAATATGTCTTTCATGCACCTTCAGCACACTCACTGTGCTAAATACATCTCCTTCCAGTTGGTGTATGCAGGTTGGGGGTGTCCAGGTATGTCTCAAAGGCTTCATTCTCTGAAGTGAGTGAGCATATCTACCTTTTAAACTAAGGCAAACATGCTGGGGAATTCTACCTAAGTTACCTAAAGCAATAAGCCAAATAAATGCCCTGGAGGACTCATTCACCGACACTTCTACTTTTGTGTTGAAAGTGTGTAAACTTGATTGGTCACTTTGTATCATAACCAATGTTATTGAAAAAAAGGTACAGGACACAATATCTTGTATGATGATTGTTTTCACATCTGAAGTATAAGGTCCATATACATTGCATTATATATCCAAATTAGTGCACATGACGCAGTGCTCAGACACTGAACAAGTATATATACAATAACATAGAACATGAGACTGAGCGGATCCCAAGGTGGCATAGGATGTTATATCAAACCAGCAGAGAGAATGTGGTGGCATGACATAATGCAAAGGTATGATTTTCTCTGAGTAATCCATTTACATCTATGGGAGTGTTTAAGGAACCGAGCGACTCATTTTGCAGTGTTAGCTTTGTCTACTAATACTCATGTACATGTAGGTGTGACTACTTTCTCCTCACAATACAAGGGTGTACTTTTCCTGAATGATTTGTATTCCCCACTGGAACTGTTTGATTAACCTAGTGGCCCGTATACATTGTAGTCTAAGTATTTTTGCATGTATTGCTTGCATGTTAACGTATTGAAGGTCCCAAGATTCCATGGTTTCTAGGGAAGTTTAGTCAGACGACTTTTGTTCTGATGAGACCTGAAGACTAAGTACAGGTCGTATCATAGACATCCCTTCCCTAAGTTGCTTTCAAAACATGTTATGATTCACCAGGTGATACCATATGAACAGACAGGACCTCTACTTATCTTTATTTGATATAAAATCTTATACAACATTGGAATCTGCTCACGGTCTTGTACTTTGTGTACACATTAGTTCACTGCTAAGCATTGCGTTGTCTACACTTAATTTGATACTTACTGAAAAGTATATTGTTCTGATACTAAAAATGTGAACATCATCATGCAAAAAACGGTGTCATGTACCCTTTGTCGGTATCATTGATTATGATGCAAGTTACTAATTGTTTCCACACTTTTAAAACAAGGAAAAGTGTTGGTGAATAAGTCCCACTGGACCTATTACACTTGCCCTGATTCGCGTGGACAATTAAGATGGTTCTTGTGTTCTATACATATGTTCCCTAAAAAGCTATTCAAAATCTAGTCATACTTTCACAATTTTGCCACACAGGGTACTGTGTGACGATGTGGCTTACCTTATGGAAATTATAATGCACTTGTCAATCGGCGAACAGAACACCTATTACATTCTGGCGGCGGATAAAGGTGTCGAGCAGGCCATAAGCAAATCCATGATTTCCACAAGTAACGGAACAAACATTTTCTGGCTGCTTGCCTAGTGAAGTAGAGGCCCATGGAAGGCAGGTATCCATGAGAGCCATTGAAAGGTTTTCCTAGTGGCAACTCCATCTCAGTCAATTCCCAATACTTCACTTTTGTATGGTCCAACATAATACAATTAGAAAAACACAGGGCTGGCTAAGGTGGGCCCTGAGGACAGTAAAACACAGCTCTCCTGCCTTTTCCCTTGCTTGCATCAACAACAGATGATGAACGGAATGTGCAACAAATCAAACATTTACCTCCAGTCACAGGTCTTGGTTTAATCCATCAGTTTTTGTTTGCCATGCCATTCTAGTTTGGACCCAGCCACATGTAAATCAGTCTTGACCCTACTCCCAATGGGAACAGTCCAGCCCGCAATGCTAGGCCAGGTCCTCCTATTTAAAGATTATAACCTTTGTGAAGGAGGGCTGGACAAGCTCCCATACAATCTTTCAAGGGGCTCCTAGTGTGGGAGGGGACACTACAGGGTTTAGAGTGTAATCCTTCCCTGTATACGCTATCAAGTTGTATACATAGCCAGTAGCACTCTAACACAGCATGTACTGCTTGATGCCAGAGCGAGCTCTTTGGCTCGTAGTGTACTGCCTGAACAGCAGCAGCTGGAAATGATCAAGTACTCATCAATGGCCATATTCTTTCCATGTGAATAAATCCCTGGAAACCTGGCAGACAAATGTTCCAGGACAGGCAGAATTTTGAACAACCTGTCATGATGTGGATGGTCCCAGGGTAATGCTGAAGAATTGTCTTTGAAATGCAGCATATGCTGCTGTTGCAAAAAAAATTCTCTGCTCACTCAGGGTGCGAAGATGGGGGTTACCCAAACTGCGCAAGTAGACCAGTAAGACTGCAAGGTTTATCTTCTGCACTAACCCCCATTTTGAGCCCCAAAATATTTTCAACTCCTCAAGTGAAGTCGTAGTCCACTGGTGTGCCACAGAATGAGGCCCTAGAGAGCCTCCATACTCCCTCAGCAACTGTTTGGCATGCAAATTCGTTTGCATAATTCCCTCATGGAAGTAGACATCCAAAAAGGGATGGGCATAGTCAAGTGGCTGTAGAAACTTTATATCCATTGTTGCCAGTGAAAGCAGAATTTGGGGCTGAACTATATTGGTGAGCTGCCAAGAGAACGCTCCATCTGCGCTTTCCTTTGCACAAGTCTGCTTTCTGAGTTGGTCTAACCTGCTGTGGTCGTCCTGCTGCACAGACTGTGCTTCTGAAGGGACAGCATGACTGCCATCATCGTGTCCCCCAGAAATGCTGGAAGATCACTTCCTGATTCTGCTCAATTTTCCTCTTGCTCAGATGCTGTCTCAGTCTTTGGTCCTGCCTCTGAGCTGTCCTCCATAACCCGAATTAGGACCTGGGCAGCAGTCATCCACCGAGACCCCATCTCTGCTACTGGCCAAAACCATCCTTCTAAAACACTATTATACATGAATAAACACAAAGTTAACTTGCCTTATCTTCGCTGAATCTGCAGTTTCTCCAAAGACACTAAAAAAAATACAAAAAGGCATAGTATTGCTCCACCGTGCAACATACCCAATGTCACAGCATACTTTTGTCATTGATTTTGCAAAACTTTATTGTTGGGGGAGCTGCTGGGCATTTGCCAGTATAAAAGTAATTACCCAAAGCTACAAATCTGCCTTTGATCTCAGGAAGCACACATTCACATAATAGTCCCTGCAACCTTGTGCGCAGCCTGCTCTTTGTGAAAACACACATTGCTATGACCACGTCACTGGAATTATGCAGTAAGACAGCATCTAATTATGCAACAGGGTTGACTTCATTAAGTACAAAGAAAAGGCAAACTATGCAGTATAATGCAACACTTTTTTTTTACTTCATTAGCTTGTGATTTCAAAACATGATAATACTGCCTATGCAAAGTGTTCACCTCATTTTATTACCAGTATAACAGCAAAAAAACAACTGAAAGTTGACCCGTCAAGTTTGTGCAGTCTTCCACTGCATGTCAATAAATTGTTGCTCCATGTGTAGTGAGCCTTTTTTAAAAAAAAATTTTATATAAATGTGTGTTTTCCCATTGGGCGGGGGCAATCACCACATCAGTGGAAAACGCACATTTATAAAAACAAAATAGGGCCCAAAGGGGATCAACCTATGCCTTCAAGGTGACTCCATTCTATATCTCTTCTATATTTTTGTTTTTGTAAATGTGTTTTCTCTCCTGGGCGGCCACAACTGGCCCACAGGAAAATATTTCTGTAGTAGGCCATTGGTCAACAGTCTCTTTAGATCGCCTTGAGAGCTCTATGTGGATGATTCTCAGCAGGCAGAATTTGACCACTCTTCATGTTTTCCGTGGTTATGGTTCTTTTAGTCTTGGATAGCAAACTGTGCCCTTTCAGATATTGTGAGGCCTATCTCTATACTTAATTTGTGTAGATTGTTGCAGGTTATGGGCAGCTGCCCTCGTTTTCAGGACCGGTTCTTATTTTTCATTTGACTTTAATACAGAGCAAGAGGGAGAAAACAAAAAAACGAAAAGAGGTTGAATGAGGAAGATAGACAAACAATGAGAATGGGCGAAATTTGGTTTGAAAAAAACACGGAACACTGAGATGACGAAAAAAGTGTCGGGTGGGGGAAGAAATAGGCGTGAAATAGAATCAAGGTTAGACAGATTTGGTATTCAGCAGCCTTGGCATTTGAGATCACTGACAGCGGGTTTCTCATAAGTACTTTGGAACTCTGCACTTATGTTTTAACAAATTAAGTTCTGATGTCCATTTTAAGGCGATCGTTTTATGCGTTAACAGCTTTTTTTTCCTTATCTCATGGAAGAGTGATTTCCAAGACTTGGATTTACTCCCGCCCCTACTCCCACTTATATTCAGGCTCATTGGTGACGGCGCAGGCTGAACACCTCTGTAGTTTTAAGACATCAGGCCGCCAGGTTGGCTAGCCTCTTCCTTAAAGGTCCCCTCTTACTGTTGCCTATCGCGACTTTCCTAAGTTCATGTCCTTTCTTTTTTAAACTGCATTGAGGTAGGAATCCTTCCGCTGAAGAGCACCTGTTTGCCCTCCCTATTAATAATATCCCTCCCTCTAATATTATTTGTTGTAAGCTTTCTTAGTATTTTGAAACGCCAGTGCATACATTAAGCTTTTTTTGTAATTCAGGTCAACTCTTCCAGCTTTCCTAGTGAGACGAACTACTTGTTTACATGTATTCCTCCGCCTCTAATAGAGACCAGTACTTGTTGCAGTGACCCCAGGGCCGGCTTTAGCGCTGGTGGCTTCCTGTGCGACAGACGTTTTGGGCGCCCATGACCACCTACTCAGATTCCCTCACTACCAACCCGCAAATGTGCCCCTTACTTCCCCATAGCCACCTTTCATATGCATTCATTTGTTTTAAAGCGCTTGCAAATTATGGCTTTACTAATTCACTCAGGTATCCGCATAAAATATAGTTTTTTTTCTTTGCAGCAGACATATTAACCCTCTATGCTACTTTATGGCGAGTCAAAGCTGCCGCTAGACAAAACTCCCATCTCGCTCCCTATCAGGAACATTAATCACAAGAGGTATCTTGACATTTTAAATTGTTTATGAAGGTTGGACGCAAAAATAACTTTTCAGCAGGTGCTTTCAAATCGCAAGTTTTTAAGTTATGGCTGAACACAGCGCCCCCTAATTCAGGTCCGCACCCGGTGCGGCTGCTCCACCCTAAAGCAGGCCCTGAATGATCCATTCTCCCTTCATTTTCCATTTCAGAATTTTTCGTCATTTCTTCTTATGTTGCCTTTGCTGACCTTTCCATAGTTGCTAATCACTTTGTCTTCCTATTAGTGATTGATTGGTTACTATTCTAGTACTACTTTGTTGCAATAAGGCTCCGAGCCCTCTTCAGTTTTCTGGCTAATTCATTGCAGTCCAACCCTTTTGTTGTGATGTCAGAGGGTCCTCAGGCTGTGCCTGGGCACTCATCGAGCTGTGTCTAAGCATTATATGGCAGGGGTCCCTCTCCTGCCAAATTAGCATCATTTCAAGTAAGTAATGTTTCCTTTTCGATTATTTGCTGCTAGAAAGAGAGTGACTGAATCCGTTACCAGTGGCAATTCATCCATTATTTTTCTGGTCTTGAAATTCATCTTTCTAATTAAAGTGGCACTTGGCTTCTGACTCCCTTGAGGCAGATCATAAGTGGTATCTGCAGTATAGTTGACGAGCACTCCGCAGCGGCTGAGTCCTCTGCCTCTTTCATTCACACTTTCTCAGGATTCATTCAAGCCAGTGATTTAACCTGTAGTCCACGGTGCCTCGTCCGCAATTGTTTAGAAAATGAAATAACAGCAATTCATTCTATACATGGATAAGCACAATTACACATGTTTAAGGCTTTGTAAATGTGAATGAATTTAAACTTGGATGCTTAATTCTTAGTTGGTATCCTTAGGCTGACTTGTAGGAGCAGCTCAAGTACAGCAAACCGTAGTCTGAACAAGTGCAGCCTCAATAGACGCAGTGGGTTGTGCTGCCAGGAGGAAAGCATGCATTATGAGAGAAAAGGCACACGAAATTGCTAAATACTCGAAAGTCTGATTTATCGCGTTGTCTTTTACAAATAAATGCACATTTTGAAAAGCTCCAGCATGCCTAATAAAATGTGGATTTTTATGAATTAAATATTGTATTGTGTGGATTAGTTTGATGTACACTTGTTTCTGAAGGCGTGTTACCACCACGGTCTAATCGTGGTTCAGTGGTGTCCATAAGTGTCAAAGGTTTAAGAACCACTGATTTAGGTAATCCGAATACTATGTAGAATGTATTATTGGTGTTGTGCAAAAACATTTATTGGAGGTGCCTCCAAAAACTTTTTGTGTGATTGTATTTATTACCCATCAGGGAAGGAAGCTGGTGGGTTGAGAGAGCACATGGCACTGGGCACTGATCATCTTGAATACGAATACTCTCGTTTAGTATATAGATCGAGGTTCTGCAGAACATTGTACAGCATTTGAGAAATAGTGCATTGAAATGTCTGCCCTCTACATTTCCAGAGCTACTTTGTGAAAGTATACCATTAGGAGCTCGTGTAATCATCCAGGAAATATTTTGCAAAGGCGTTATGTTTCATGTGACTTATTTTTGAGGGAATACACCTAGGCAGCCGCACTATTAACAAGAGACTGGAATCGGTCTCAAGAGTTGCCTGAAAAAGGTATAGTATCACTTCGACACATCTGTTTTCATTTAATTATGGTTCACAGACGTCTAATTTCGCCGGAGTGAGTTAAAACATAACTGCTTCAAGCTGCTTCTGTGCGCATACAGATTGCTATTTTCAGGAGTGCCCGGTGGCGTGATTACAGCGCGCCTGACAGCTGAATGGTTTGGTTTTTGTGTTATCTTAAACTGCTATTCATGTCAAATTGCTGTTTTGACTACAGAAAGTAGGAGCCTTTTTTTGGCTTTGGTTTATTTTACTTGCTCAGAGCGTGTTGTTTAGCACCGACTCTGGGAAGAGTAGATGGGGATTAACAAGCACGCACGCTTTCGCAGTGTATACTGCCACCAGTATTTATTTATAACAAAATAAGTGCCAGGGCCTTCGTCAGGAGGCCACTGCAGTTTGCTCTACCGATTGGCGCTGCCAGTGACCGAACCAAAACTACTAACCATCACACTCCTGCAATTGTGACAATTAAGACTATTCCACGGCAATAAGACTGAGATTGACTTAAGTGCCAGGTATTGGTCATTTTTAACGTCGACTCAATTAATAAACACCTGTTCTCATCTCTAAGTTAGTCATACAGCACCACCATGTGGCAGACTTGTCATAAGTGCTAGTGCTGAGCACCGAAACCCACCGGCTCAGGTTAAACTCTGCCTGCCACAGTAGTCCTAATAGCCACTGCACTTGCAGCTTCTTACCACTGCAACAGAACCGCAGCGTCTGCTGCAGTGGATTGGAACTGGCAGTGGGTTATCCCCTGAACCAAACCATTTAGGAAAAAACAAAGAAACCACAAAGACCTCACTTACAGCTCTGTATTAAGTTAGTCTGGTTTCATCACCTGCAGTGCTTTTAAGTGCACCGGGTCCCTCCGGTCATCAGACCCATTAGTAATCAACGAGCATTCTCAAAGCCAGTAGGTTTAGCTTATGCAAAATATTGGCTTTGTCAGTGTTTTTTACATGATGCAAAGCATGTTTTAAAGAAGAAGAAAAAGCACTATGGTGCGGCCAGCACTGACCCCGGGGGTTTGGGAGGAGAAACAGCCTTTGCTCTGAAGTTTTTACAACGTGGTACAATTACCACACATTTTTTGCAACGGAATGACTGTTACCATGCACATTTTTACACTGCAGTTCTTTACCATGCAATTCTTTACAGCAGGTGGCAGTGTTACCCTATGGGTGAAACTGCAGTATTCCAATCATCTTATTATTTTTTTAAACCTGAGTGTTAATTTAATAATTATTTTTGTCATATTACAAATGTGACATATTGGTGGTCGGATTAAAAAAAAGTAAAATATAATGTTTAAGGCCTAATTTTTACTTTTAGTAATATATAAAACATAACCCTACATTTATTATTAATGCAATTATTATAATTATTACAATAATAAATATTATACATATAAATTAGTATTATATAGAGAGAGGTATAAACACATTTACGTTTTTAGGGGTGGGTAAGTGTATTGGGTTGTAATGTTTTTTTAGGATTTAGGGGTGGGAAAGGGAATAGGGTAAGGGTGATTTTAACGTTTAAGGGTGGGTAGGGCTATGTGATAGGAAGTGTATTTTTAGGGTTTTGGGGTGGGTAGAGTTACTGAGTTGCAAAAGTATTTTTAGGGTTGATGGGTGGGTAAGGGATATGGATGGTAAGGGTGGTTTTAATGTTTGGTGTGGGTAGGAGAACTGGGTAGTTGGGAGTTTTTTGGGGTTTTAGGGGATGGTAAGGGTGTTTTTAGGGTTTGAAGTGGGAAATGGCTATAGGGGGGAAAGTTAATTTTTAGGGTTTGGGAGTGGCTAATGGTATAGGGTGCAAACAGTGTTTTAAAATGTGGGGAAATGTATAAGCTTGTTAATACTTTGGTATTATTTGTAATACCAGAGTATCACTTTAATAGCAATTTATATGTTGCATTAAAAATATACTCCTGGGAAGAGATGCAGGGGGCTTGGGGGCAAAGGTTTGATTATTTTGAAAACTTCAAGGTTCAGTATTTATTTTTCCTGTGAAATATAAACCTATAAATGATAAAACTGGCACTTTGTGTGTGTGTGTGTGTGTATATATATATATATATATATATATATATATATATATATATATATATATTCGATGGCATGTGTAGCTGCAGATACACATGCTTTGCACATCCCGCCATCTAGTGTTGGGCTCGGAGTGTTAAAAGTTGTTTTTCTTCGAAGAAGTCTTTCGAGTCACGAGATCGAGGGACTCCTCTTTCGGCTCCATTGCGCATGGGCGTCGACTTCATCTTAGATTGTTTTTTTTCCGCCATCGGGTTCGGACGTGTTCCTTTTCGCTCCGTGTTTCGGGTCGGAAAGTTAGTTAGAGTCTCGGAAAAATCATCGGTATTGTTTGCGTTCGGTATCGGGTTAGTTACAACAGATCGACACCGACTTTTGAAGAGCTCCGGTGGCCCTTCGGGGTTTTTCCGATCCCCCGTCGGGGCCTGGTGGGCCCGGCCACGTGTCTCTACAAGGCTGATAGAACGGACCCCATTCCGCTTCTGCCCAAAATGTCAACAAGTATCCGTATACAGATCAGCATCTGAACTTGTGTTTGTCTCCAATGCACAAGGAAGATACTTGTGAAGCCTGTCGAGCGTTTTGGTCGAGGAAGACATTAAGAGACCGAAGAGCGAGTAGACTGCAGATGGCGTCGGCGCCGACAGGACAAGGGCGTTTCGAGGAGGAAGAAGAAACCTTCTCCATTCAAGAATCGGACTCAAGACGAGCTGGATCCCGAAGAAACGCCGAAAACCGTGAGTAAGACGTAGAAACACAAAACTCACAAGAAGACCACAAAAGACCAGGGGAAGCTACCGCCAACAGGCCATGGCTTAACCCGAAAAATAGGTGACCGATCATTGGCACCGAAAAATGGCACGCTTGTGTCGAAGTCATCCGACTCTGGTCGAGATACCGGCACACAGCAATCTCGGGCCCGAGACAGCGGCTCCGAGCAAGTTCGGCACTGAGACAGTGGCACCGAAATGGGTTGGCAGCGAGACACCACGACGCCGAAAATAAAGGTTTCCTCGGAGCCCAAAAAGGCGACCGAAAAGGATTCGATTCCAAAACATCCAACCTCTGAACCGAAAACAGGTTCCTACACAGAGGAACAGGGATTGTCCTCCCAAATGCAAGGACATAAGTTCGGAGAGGAACTTGAATCAATGGAGCCAGACTACACTGAAAGGAGGCTCCACATTCAAAAGGACACAGGGAAGATAAGCACTCTTCCCCCAATTAAAATGAAAAGAAGACTTGCCTTTTAAGAAAAGGACAAGCAGCCACAGGCAAAGGTGGCAAGACAAACAACTCCGCCACCATCTCCATCACCATCAATGCACACATCACCGGTAGCCACTCCACCACTGATGCAATCCCGACTCATACTGCAATGAGTCAAGATGATCCCGACGCATGGGACCTTTATGATGCTCCGGTATCAGATAACAGCCCAGACTGTTACCCTGCGAGGCCGTCACCACCTGAAGACAGTACATCCTACACGCAGGTGGTCTCAAGGGCAGCTGCTTTTCATAACGTCACCTTGCATGCAGAACCAATTGAGGATGACTTTTTGTTTAATACACTATCCTCCACTCATAGCCGATACCAAAGCTTACCTATGCTCCCTGGAATGCTAAAACACTCCAAACAAGTATTTCAGGATCCTGTAAAAGGCAGGGCCATAACTCCAAGGGTGGAGAAGAAGTACAAGCCACCGCCAACAGACCCTGTTTATGTTACGCAGCAATTAACACCAGACTCTGTGGCTGTTGGGGCAGCTCGCAAGAGAGCAAACTCTCATACCTCGGGAGACGCTCCACCTCCAGACAAGGAGAGTCGCAAATTCGATGCTGCAGGGAAAAGGGTTGCAGCACAAGCAGCAAACCAATGGCGCATTGCCAATTCACAAGCACTTCTGTCAAGATACGATAGAGCTCATTGGGACGAAATGCAGCATTTCATAGAACACTTACCCAAAGAGTTCCAAAAAAGGGCACAACAAGTGGTGGAAGAAGGACAAAGTATCTCAAATAATCAGATATGGTCAGCAATGGATGCAGCAGATACAGCTGCAAAGACAGTAAATACTGCAGTAACTATAAGGAGACACGCATGGTTGCGTACATCAGGATTCAAGCCGGAAATACAACAAGCCGTGCTGAATATGCCTTTTAATGAACAGCAGTTGTTTGGGCCAGAGGTGGACACTGCAATTGAGAAACTTAGACACTGATACGGCAAAAGCCATGGGCGCACTCTACTCCCCACAGAGCAGAGGCACATTTCGCAAAACACAATTTAGAGGAGAGTTTCGAGGTCAACCTACAGAAGCCACAACCTCACAAGCAAGGCCCACTTATCAAGGCCAATATCAGCGGGGACGTTTTCGGGGGCAATATAGAGGGGGACAATTCCAAAAGAATAGAGGGAAGTTCCAAAGCCCCAAAACTCCTCAAAACAAGCAGTGACTTCCAAGTCTCACATCACCAACACATAACACCTGTGGGGGGGAGACTAAGCTATTTTTACAAACATTGGGCGGAGATAACGACAGACACTTGGGTACTGGCAATTATCCAGCATGGTTATTGCATAGAATTTCTCAAATTCACTCCAAACGTCCCACCGAAAACACACAATATGTCAAAACAACACATGGATCTTCTAGGACTAGAGGTCCAGGCATTGCTACAGAAAGGAGCAATAGAATTAGTACCAATCCAACAGAAAGGAACAGGAGTTTACTCTTTGTACTTTCTCATACCCAAAAAGGACAAAACACGAAGACCTATATTAGATCTCAGAACATTAAATACCTACATCAAATCAGACCACTTTCTCATGGTGACATTACAAGACGTAATCCCACTGCTCAAACAACAAGACTACGTGACAACACTAGACCTCAAGGATGCATATTTCCATATACCAATACATCCTTCACACAGAAAGTACCTAAGATTTGTATTCCAAAGGGTACACTACCAATTCAAAGTGTTACCATTTGGAATAACTACTGCGCCAAGAGTCTTTACAAAATGCCTAGCAGTAGTAGCTGCGCATATTAGAAGGCAGCAAATACATGTGTTCCCGTATCTAGACGATTGGTTAATCAAAACCAACACACTAAAACGGTGTTCACAACACACAAAGTACGTCATAGAAACCCTACACAAACTAGGTTTCTCAATCAACTACACAAAGTCACACCTTCAACCGTGTCAAACACAGTAATACTTAGGAGCAACGATCGACACAGCAAGAGCGGTTGCCACGCCAAGTCCACAAAGAGTGCAAGCATTTCACAATGTAATAAAGGTCATATATCCAAACCAAAGGATACAAGTCAAAATAGTAATGAAACTACTAGGCATGATGTCCTCATGCATAGCTATTGTCCCAAACGCAAGATTACACATGCGGCCCTTACAACAGTGCCTAGCATCACAGTGGTCACAAGCACAGGGTCAACTTCTAGATCTAGTGTTGATAGACGCCAAACGTACACCTCGCTTCAATGGTGGAACAATATAAATTTAAACCAAGGGCGGCCTTTTTAAGAGCCAGTGCCTCAATTCGTAATAACTACAGATGCCTCCATGATAGGGTGGGGAGCACACCTCAATCAATACAGCATTCAGGGACAATGGAACACTCAGCAAAAACAGTTTCACATAAATCACCTAGACCTATTGGCAGTATTTCTAGCGTTAAAAGCTTTTCAACCAATAATAAGCCACAAACACATTCTTGTCAAAACAGACAACATGACAACGATGTATTACCTAAACAAACAGGGAGGAACGTCTCCTGACACAGAAAATATGGCATTGGGCGATACACAACCACATTCGCCTAATAGCACAGTTTATTCCAGGAATTCAGAATCAATTAGCAGACAATCTCTCTCGGGATCACCAACAAATCCACGAATGGGAGATTCACCCCCAAATACTACATACGTACTTCCAAATTTGGGGGACACCACAAATAGACCTATTTGCAACAAAAGAAAACGCAAAATGCCAAAGCTTCGCATCCAGGTACCCACAAGATCAGTCTCTGGGCAATGCATTATGGATGAGTTGGTCAGGGATATTTGCATACGCTTTTCCCCCTCTCCCACTCCTTCCATATCTAGTAAACAAGTTGAGTCAAAACAAACTCACTCATACTCATAGCACCAACTTGGGCAAGACAACCTTGGTACACAACACTACTAGACCTCTCAGTAGTACCTCATGTCAAACTACCAAACAGACCAGATCTGTTAGCTCAACACAATCAACAGATCAGACACCCCAATCCAGCATCGCTGAATCTAGCAATTTGGCTCCTGAGGTCTTAGAGTTCGGACACTTAGACCTTACACAAGAATGTATGGAAGTCATAAAACAAGTTAGGAAACCAACCACTAGACATTGCTATGCAAATAAGTGGAACAGGATCGTTTATTATTGCCCTAATAATCAAATTCAACCTTTACATTCATCTGCTAAAGACATCGTAAGCTACTTGATACATTTGCAAAAGTCAAAACTAGGTTTTTCATCCATTAAGATACAGCTTACCGCAATTTCAGCTTACCTGCAAATTACCCACTCAACTTCATTGTTTAGGATACCAGTCATTAAAGCCTTTATGGAAGGCCTAAAAAGAATTATACCACCAATAACACCACCAGTCCCTATATGGAACCTCTACATTGTCTAAACACGACTCATGGGGCCACCTTTTGAGTCCATGCACTCATGTGAAATGCAATATTTAACATGGAAAGTTGCATTTCTAATTGCCATCACATCTCTAAGAAGAGTAAGTGAAATACAAGCATTTACCATTCAAGAACCATTTATTCAAATACACAAGCATAAAGTAGTTCTTCAAACAAATCCAAAATTCTTACCAAAAGTCATACCACCGTTCCACTTGAATCAAACAGTAGAACTACCAGTGTTCTTCCCACAACCAGATTATGTAGCTGAGAGGGCACTACATACGTTAGACATCAAAAGAAATAAACAAATTCGGAAAACAAAACAATTATTTGTTGCTTTCCAAAAACCTAATTCAGGAAATCCAATTTCCAAACAAGGCATTGCTAGATGGATAGTTAAATGCATTCAAACCTGTTATCTCAAAGCAAAGAGACAACTGCCTATTACACCAAGGGCACATTCAACTAGAAAGAAAGGTGCTAACATGTCCTTTCTAGGAAACATTCCAATGACTGAAATATGTAAGGCAGCCACATGGTCTACGCCTCATACGTTTACCAAGCACTATTGCGTCGATGTGTTAACAGCACAACAAGCCACAGTAGGACAAGCAGTACTACGAACTTTGTTTCAAACAGCTTCAACTCCGACAGGCTGAACCAACGCTTTTGGGGAGATAACTGCTTACTAGTCTATGCAAAGCATGTGTATCTGCAGCTACACATGCCATTGAACGGAAAATGTCACTTACCCAGTGTACATCTGTTCGTGGCATGAGACGCTGCAGATTCACATGCGCCCACCCGCCTCCCCGGGAGCCTGTAGCAGTTTCGAAGTTGATCTTGAACATTTGTAAATTTGTAAATATATCACTTTAAACTACATTATGTACATACATGCTTACTCCATTGCATGGGCACTATTACTATAATACACAACGCCTACCTCACCCTCTGCAGGGAAAACAATCTAAGATGGAGTCAACGCCCATGCGCAATGGAGCAGAAAGGGGAGGAGTCCCTCGATCTCGTGACTCGAAAGACTTCTTCGAAGAAAAACAACTTGTAACACTCTGAGCCCAACACTAGATGGAGGGATGTGCAAAGCATGTGAATCTGCAGCGTCTCATGCCACGAACAGATGTACACTGGGTAAGTGACATTTTCCATATATATATGTGTGTGTGTGTGTGTGTGTATATATGTATATATGTATATATATATATATATAAAAAAATATTCAAAGTATTGGGGTGTATTATGTACTTAGGTTTGTGTATTTAGATTGCTTTTTTAATTGCTACTAACGTTTGTCAGTAGGTGGCAGTGTTACACCGTAATGAAACTCCAGCACGGTTTATGACAATATTAAAAATCCGAAGTAATGGTATGCGTGGTGTAAGTGTGCGTGCTAGTTGTTTGAGTGTTAAGTGCATTTTTTTATGTAAGAAAATGTAAAAGTGTGTTATTGGTATGCATGGTAAAATGTACACTGTAAAGACATGCGTGGTAAACCAGGCGTGGTAACGTCATACAACAGTTGGGAGCGCACACTACCTCACATCCCAGCACAGTTCACCACTTTGCATTATGGTATATGCAGTACACAGCACTTGGTTTAAATTTGACTTTAGTTTTTCACTAAAGTTGGTGTAGATTGTGCTATATATCTCTCCATCAGTAGAGAGCAAAGAAATTTCATCTGAGGTTGCTGGAAATGCTGCCTAAATCTTCACAGGTCACAGTACAACTCACAGGAACACAGGTGAATCTACAAACTGCATCAGCACCAACTGCATCACCCTGCCTGCAGAGAAAGCCGCAGGTAAACACAGAATAATTAAACGGTCATTACCATTTTATTATTCTGTGTGCTGCAGTGCCGGCCCATGCTGTTATAAAATGTGTGTGAGGACAGGGCTGCGATAGCTGAATGATGACTTCTGCCAGTGTACATGACAGATCAGCTGGCCTATCTAACATGCGCACTGTAGACCCATCAATCCCAGGGCTATGAAACAGCCAGGGCATTGCTTGCACTGCCCCCCCTCCCACCTCAAAATGAGCACTGCGTTGACCTGCTTCAACCAATTCTGGAGCTGCACTTATGCTGAAAGCAGCATAAGAGCAGCTGCAGGATTGGTTGTTGGCACAACAGGAAGTCATAAACCACCTTCCTGTTCCTGCTCGTCACCCGAGACTGAGGAAGAGAGACGCAGCATGGGTGAGTCCTTTCGGCATTACGCCACAACATACCCCACTGTTTTTAAATAATACTGACCGCTACTGTTTAACATGGGGAAAAGGAAGGCCCAGTCCATACTCCCTCAAGAACAGACCAGTAGGAACGGTCAGCATTCAGTGTTAAGTGAATTTTTTTTTAAGTAGGTCTTTGAGGCTATTAAGGAAGAGAATGTTAAGACTGAATTCCTTATTATTGTTGCACAAGTAGCTCATGGTAGAAAGGATTTACTTAGTAACACTTCTACTACAAACTTTGAGGGCCTGACTGGGACTAGAATTATGGTTATTCAATTGTTATAGAACCTGAAATGCACAATGTCCTGAAACAAAGTATGCAACATGCACATCTGCCCCTTCTAATAAATGGGGTGGAGGAGAGGGGGTCTCCAATAAGAACTACAGTCCAAAATGTAGTCCATATGCTGGAAATATCAACTCCGATTAACTCATCGAAAATATTAGGGCTAATATCAAAATTCAATTATTTCACTTAACAAAAACTTGATGGACTCCCTGACATTGAATGAATGCCCTGCAGTGATACACACATTTGGTGCAAAATGATGACAGTAGAGCGGTAGGGATAAAGGATAGAGCCTACTTGCAAGGGGTGAAAGAGAAGCTTTAAACCAGGCTTGTAAGAGGGTAAAAAAATAACATACATGAGAACCTGTGCTGAAAGTCAGGGAATTACAACTGGATGTAGCTGTGAGATATCTATACATGTGCTTTGGGCAAAGTGAGCAACCACTCTGATATGTAAATGTGTATCATGCTATATACAGGTTGTGTGCTACATACTATGACTATTCTCAACAAGACCAATAAAAGGAGATATTAAAAATAAATCAAGGTCCAAGATGGTATCTCAGAGTTCTTCACCTATGTCACATGAGACTGTCATTGAGAATTCTTCCACCCCATCTCTGACATGATCTACTCAGGGTGCATATAATTGCACTGTCAAGTCTCTAGTTACATCTAATTGTAATGTCACAACTGAAGGCAGCAATATTTGCAACATCTACTTAGAGGCTTATACCTACAGATTCCTTAACTTTGCATTCTTCCCAGGCCTCAGACTGGATCAAGAAGACTTTTTTGAGCTGTACCCCTGCGAGCCGGTAGGTGGCATCAATCAGCTCTGTGTCCGTTCTCGGCATCATCTGTGACGTGGGTCTTATAGAGGTGCCACCCAGGCACGCCAACGTCAGTTCTTTTCTTTCTGCGCAGGCTAGCGCTGATCTGAAGAGAGCTACTCAGTCAATTTTTGACTGTCCTTTTAAAACTTTTTGTTGAGTCTTTTTTTGAGTTTTCTCCTGGTATGTGGAGGATGTCTTCTAGAAAGACAGGGTTCAAGGGCTGCGTATCCTGTCATTGGGCGATGTTCGTGACAGATCCACACCTTGTGTGTCTTTGGTGTCTGGAGTGCGACCACGACCCAAAATTGTGCTCCAAGTGCCGGGACATGTGTCAGTAGGCTTTGAGGGAGTGCATTACTTGCAGTTCACAGTAGGCCACACACATTTTCAGTTTACCGTAGTCCCTCTTGGCCATCATGAAGGTGATGGTGGTGGTTGCAGCTCGTCTGCGGATCAGGGGATTCATTCTTCCACTATCTTGACTGACTGACTGCTGAAGACAAATTTGTCCCATGCTGTTGCAACTACAGTGGCCCTCCTGCATTCTTGGGGGTTCACTGTAAACGTGCCGAAGTCACACTTGACTCCCTCGCAGATGCTCTCTTTTATGGAAGCTGTTCTAGACACAGTGCAATTTCTGGCTTATCCTCCCAAAAGGGGAGTCCAGGATATTCAGGCTATGATATCAATGTTTCAGCCTCTATCCTGGATTTCAGTGAGAAAGAGTCTGAAGTTGCTGGGCCTCATGGCCTCCTGCAGGTCAAGCATGCCAGATGGCATATGCAGGCTCTGCAGTGGGACCTGAAGTTCCAGTGAGCACAGCATCAGGGGAATCTCTTCACAGGGTTGGGATGTGAGAGGGAACTGCAAAACATCTTCAGTGATGGTTAGCAAACTGTGAATATGTCAGAGGCAACTCCCTCTCCCTTCCCCAACCACATCTGACAGTAGTGACAGATGCATCACTCCTGGGATGGGGCCGGCCATCTGTGAGTGGTGATCAGAGGACTCTGTTCTCCTGCGACATCCAGACTCCACATTAACCTGCAGGAGCTCTATGTGATCCAACTGGCACTGAAACCTTTTCTAGTCTCCATGCAGGGAGGGCCAATGCAGGTCTTCACAGACAACACCACTGCCATGTGGTACTGCAACAAACAAAACGGGGTGGGGTCATGGACCCTTTGTCTAGGGGCCTTGTGTCTCTGGAAGTGGGAGGGTCTCCGGGGCATTTCCCTGGCAGTTCAACACTTGGCAGGATCTCTGAACTCCCGAGCAGACAAACTAGCCCAAGAAGCTTAAGGGATCATGAATGGTGTTTCCAATTGTGGGTGGCACAAGTTCTCTTTCAGCAGTGGAGAGAGCCTTGGTTAGATCGGTTTGCCTCCACCGAGAATGCAGTGTCAGCAGTTTTGCATGATGGAGTTTCCAAGGCGGCAGTCACTCAGAGAAACTTTGTCTTGAGTGAAGTTCAGACCTCCTGTGTGTAAGAGAGAGAACTGTTCCAATACTTGATGACAGTCACTCTGCTATTCAAGGGTCAAGGTGGGGAAAAAGATCACTCCTTCCACAGACCCAGTTTTCTCCTGGGAGGCTAAGAGGTCACGCAAAGGTACACTCTCCTCCTCAGCTCCATCTGTCACCAGCAACATGGTGACCTCAGACCTGTTTAAGTGGGGCTTGATATAAAGCACCTTGAGGGTTTGCCTGGGGGTTTTAAGATCCACCACTTAGGTCACAGTACCCTTCTTCTTAACCACCTCATAGGGTCAAGTCCAGCCATCCTGGATTTCCACAAGTTCCATCACCCACACTTTTTGCCCAGGCTTGAAAACCACAGTGGTAGAATTTTGGTCATACCACTCTTTCATTACAGCTTGGCTGGCTGCTACGTTGTCAGAATCTTGATACCACAACTTAGCCATTTGGCTGCGGAAGGCCATGATGTAGTTCAGTACATCCTGGAGGAATTTCTTGAGAGCTTGTTCCCAACCCTCCTTTAGCAAGCTAAGAGGTTCCTGACAGGGTACCCATACAGAAGCTCAAAGGGGCTGAAGCCCAGTCCCTTCTGTGGTCTCTCCCTGCAGGCAAACAGTAAACAGGGCGGGCAAGAGGATATACAGCTTTTTCCTCAGGCAGATTTCTAATCATGCCCTTCATAGGCTTGTTGAACCTATCAACAAGGATGTTGGTTTGGAGATGGTAAGGGGTGAAGAACTTGTAATTCACTCCACACTCTTTCCACTTGTACTGCATGTAAGCCGACATGAAGATGGTGCCCCTGTCAGACACCCCTTCCTTTGGGAAACCCACCCAGTCGAAATTCTTGATATGGGCTCTTGCCACTTCAGGTGCAGTGGTGGTCTTCAGAGGTATGGCCTCTGGGTACTGTGTAGCATCATCCACCAGTATCGGGATGAATGTGTGTCCAGAAGTAGTCTGAGGAGCCATAGGCCCAATGATGTCAATGCCCACCCTTCCAAAGGGGGTTCGAACGACTGCCAGTGGTTCCAGGGGAGCCTTCAGCTTCTACCCTGTCTTCCCAATGGCCTGGCAGGTCACGCAGGTCCTACAGAACAAGTTTAAGGAGGTACTGATCTTGGGCCAACAGAAGTGAGGGACAATCCCTGCAAAGGAAAGGTCTAGTCTTGGCCAAAGTGTCCTGCCAGCGGCATCTCATGAGACAGCTCCAGTAGGAAGGCCCTGTAGCATTGGGGGACCAACAGGGCCCTTTTGTCCTATACACAGGAGCCTTAGGCTTGAAGTAGAGGGGGTTGCTATCCCAGTAAATTATAGCTCCCAGAGTTATCACCTGCTTCTTGGGCTTTGCCTGTTTCCTCATGGCCTCAAGGGTTGGGCAACTCCCCCTGTGTCCTCCAGAACTCCTTCTTGGTGGGTCCTCCTTTCACATGCCAGTCTGCAGGTGTAGGCAGGTCACTAAGGTGAGCAGTGCCCTCCTCAGTGGGCTCCGGGTTGGCCACCTCATTGCAGGCAGAAGACTTTAGGGTATTATGTAACAAACAGTCCACAGGTATGGCAGGGCTTACAGCAACTCTCAGAAGACCTGAAACCCTACCCCACTTAAAAGGAATCCGGTTCACTAGATAGTGACCCTCCCTATTGTTGGCCACCACACTATAGTGGAATGCATTTGGGAATCGCCTGCTCTGGGGACACCAGCTGTCTCCTTACCATCATCATACTGGCACCGGTGTCCCTCAGAGCCTCAACACATTACCCATTGATGGTGACTCATTGCCTATTCTTGGTAGTATTTGATGTCACGTGGATCTTGGGAACCATCTCACTGTCACCCAGGGACACTAGGACAACCCCACTAATCTACTGATGTTGGTGTGTTTAGTTTGACTGGCCCTGAACTTTTACCTATACTTTTTTCAGGTGTCAAACCAAACTTCTAGTCTAAGATGGCTTTCATAGCAGGGTGGTTGGTCTGGTCCTCTACCTCTAAAGTAATAACGATGTCCCTCCGCACTGGGGGACTGTATAGCGAAACACTACCTCCCGAGAGCCCTTCTGGGACTTTGTGCAATCTTAAAGCTACTTCATAGGCTGGCAACCACTTATCCATGCTATCCCCCACATTGTAACTGGATACTACATCTTTTGTGGTATGGACTTTAGACTTGTGTGAAGACACTGCAAGTATGCTGCCACCTTTTCCATTGCTGGACCCTACTTCCAGGGTTCTTATGTCCAGCTCTTTCAAACTGAGCTTATGGACCAACTTCTTCTTCTCGAGTCGTTTTTTCTCCCGGCGGGCCTGCTCCAATCTGATTAGCTCCAGTCTGAGTTTTCTTTCTTCTCTACAATCTGCCAGCCCCTCTGGTGACAGGTTCCTGGAAGAGACACTGCTTCCTGGTCTGGAAACCACTCTTGCTCCTGTCAAACTGTTGGCCTTTTCCATAGGGGGCAGTGCCCCTTCCTCATGGGATGCCAGAGATCAGGTCATCCTCCTCAGGAATTTTCTGCTTCTCCTCTGGAATGTCTTCACATGCAACCTGGGCCTCTGCCTAGGCCCTCAAAGCCTTCCGTAGTTCCACCTTCCTGGTGAAATCCCTGGTAGACACTTGAAAGTCCTTGCAGAAATCCTTAAGCTGTGTCACATTGTAGGGACTCCAACTTGGTCAGCTCAAATTCAGTAACTGCAGGTGCAGCTTCTCCAGAGCGAGACACAATTTAGCAGAAATAACGCCAAAGGGCTAATTGTGGAGAGATGAAAAATCAAAAATGGCAGTAAGTATAGGTCAAGCAAAAAAATCGCCAATTAGGAGAAATATGTTTGAAATGGTTTAGGTGGAGAGTTGTAGTGTACACTGAATCACTGTATGGTGTTGCAAACACACAAGTGCTATCCCACTGCTGATCACTAATGTTAGAAATTGGGTCTATAGTTGGCAGAGGTATGCACTCTGTTCAAGTAGGGACCAGAATCCTAGTCAGGGCCAGTCAGTTACACAAGCTAAATTAACCAGTGCTCATCCTCTGGTAGCTTGACGAAAAGCAGGCAGCTTAAATTAGAAGGCAATGTGGAAAGTATTTTTGCAACACACACACGATAACACAGTAAAAGCACTACTTAAAGAGTCTCCACACAGATTTAGGGAAGCCTTTTACTGATATGGCACCCTGCTCAATTGGCTACCTAGGGCCTTCTTTCGGAGTGACGTATATGTAAGAAAGGGGCAGTTTAAGTCTTGGAATGAGATTTTAAATGCCAAGACTGAGTGGCAGTGTACTCTCCACACAGGCTCGGTAGTGGCATGCCTCTGAGACCTGTTTACAGGGCTACTTGAGATTGGGTGGCACTATCAGTGCTGCAGGCCCACTAGTAGCATTATGTTTACAGGCTCTGGGTATGTGTTATACTACTTTACAAGGGACTGACATGGAAACCAAATATGCCAAATTGTGGATACACCAATGTTACCATGTTTTAGGGATAAAGCATTTTAGCACTGGGTATCAGTAGTTAAGTGCTGAGATTCCTAAGGCCAACAAAAAGTTACAGCAACAAAACAGGAGTTGAAGGCAAAATGTCTGGTGGAAGACCACCCTAAGGATGTCATGTCTAACATTGGGTATCTATTCAAAGGTAAGGAATCTGCAGCTAAATGTCTCTATCAAATGGACAATTTACTTACCTTTGATAATGCCTTATCTGGTAGAGACTATCTAGCTGCAGATTACTTACTGACTCACCCATCCTCCCTGCTTTATGACCTGATTTCAAGGCTCAGCGACTCCTCTTTCAGGGCCTTAGTTTTGACACACCAGTAGAGCGTGTTCTTCGTGGCTCTGTAGATTCTGGCATGGAAAATCGTCAAAAGAATCTGATGTCGGCGCATCAGGGTGGCGCCTATATAGGACCCGCACTGTGATTTCTGGCACAGACAGGCACGGTGCTGATCAATGCTACCTACCGACGGGCAGGGGTACAGCTCACAAATATCTTCCGAATCCAGTCTGACGTTTGGTTTTCATAGCATACATTATATCACAGAATAACAGATAAAAAAAACTGCAATATCAATATGTTTTTCTAGAGGGGGTTGCGCTGGAACATGCGGCCTATGGTACTGAAATACTGAACCTGTGGCAGGCTGGTAGGGGGAAACTATCAGCATTGATGAAAGCAGAGAGTGAAATGATGGCTAAATGGTGTGGTGAAGAAGCGTTTGGGTGCACAGATTGCAGGAGATCTATGGTTGTAGTGTTCTGTAGTGCAGCATGACTGTTGCAAGTTGCTTTGTAGCATTATTGTTGGTTGGGTGTACATACCAGTGTGGAATGAACTGCAGACATGGGTCCTTAAGTTAAACCGCATGATCTTTAGGGATCTCTAAATTGACCTTGGACATCACCATGAGCATTTCTGGCGTCAGTCAGTGACGTCTTTCATAGTACCAGGCTCACTACATGCATCAGGGTATCCTTCTCGGAAATAAGACCCTCTTGCAGACATTACCCCCCATCCAGGTAAACCTCATTTAAAACTTTACCTCTCTGAAGTGCGTCAGCTTGTTTGCTCACAATCAACTCTCATTTTCTCATTACTTCTCATTCAGTTAGAACAGAATCTTGCATTTTTCACCTCTGTATTAAGTCCTAGTGCAAGAGGCTAATACAGTTGTTTTCTTTAGCTGTGGATATTGCAATAAGTTAGGGTGCTGCCACTCTAGACTGAAGCATGTCCTAAGCAAGCAAGGAACTTTCACAGAGTAACACCATCCGGAGGTAGAGTCCTGGCCATATTGTTTTCAGAATGCATAATTTAGTTATGCTGCTAGACCTTCAGCCCAAAACTAAGCTCCCATATCTCCTTTTAAAAGTATTAATTCCCACTATCTGTTTTTTTTTTTTCTCAACGTTTTGGGCTTGGTTAACCTGGCCACCCAAATATCCCATGCATTGTAGTCATGTTATTTACAACTTGTTTTCTGAATTTTATAGCCCATAATATTAAAATTTCTGTGGATTAAGTCTGCCACAGCCCCACTGCCTGACTGGTAACGGCCATTGCAGTTGCCCACGATCTGTCACATAGAAACACAGTGCCAGGAATATAGAGGTAAATGTGCTGTAATGTATCTGTTTTGGTGGCAGAAGCTGTATAAAGAGTACTTACGCTCGACATTGTTTTAGAAATTGGTGATTCTTTATTGTCACTCTGTTGTGATGTGTGGAGTGTGCAGGTTACTGTGGTCAAACACTAGTCAGAAAATCACTCTGAGATATCACAGCTATACCTGCTGAAGGACAACTGAAGCCCTATAAAAAAAAAAAAAAAAATTCTGCAATTACAGTTTTGGTGACGGATGGTCTTTATTGAAAGCTGTCAAAACACTAGGGCTACTTTTGTTCCCCACTAGTCTGTTTTGTGCTGCGTGCTCCCATCCCTTTTGTAATGTATTGAAGTTAGGACAAGCGTAAAAAAAAAAAAAATGCAGCAGAAAAAAGTTATGCGCTAGCAGAAAATTAGGTCGCCGGAAACGCAAGTAGAATGTGTGATAATGTGTTTGCCATTCTTTTTGAGGTATTGGTCTGGGTTTTGTGGCACTGCCAACAGTCTTTCTGTGTAGCTTTCCTGGTGGACACAAACCTCCATGTTTATTCCCTGTAGGCTTCTCCTGGGCACCGCACACCTGTCTCAACCCACTCTAACCTGTCTTCTGAAAGTATCTGCGCTGACTGGGCAGAACAATCATCACTTCCCAAGAAGTCTCAGATCTTCAGACATGCTGCACTGATTTGGGCATGAGCAGCATATCTATGGCTTGTGAATATTTGATGGGAGCTGAAATGTAAAGCATCCCTTAGATGGGCACAATCCACAGATCTTTGCTGATACCCCTTTGCTGTTGACATGCACCCTTTGCACTGCAAGCACACAGGCTACGGAAACAAAACACTTGAAGTGATCTATTAGTTTGTCTTTCTTAATGTCGCCTGTTGTGACTAGTAACTTCTCCATTAATGCTTGTTTGGGTTGGTGAGGTTGCACCCCAGCACCCCCTGTGCATCAGCCGCCACTAAAAAGGTATAAGGAGCAATTCAAGAATTCAACAGTAGTTTCACAATTCAAGTGAAGAAATCTAACATTCCATAGCTGATCAGAAACCTGTGGCCTCCGAAGACAGCGCTGGAAGAGGTTGAAGAGTTCCAATTAATCAAGGGTGTTCTTTGAAGAGTTCCAAGGAAGCAAGGAAATTCTTTGAAGTGACAATGCAAAACAAGTTCCAATGATCTAAGTGTGGGACTGGGCTTGAAGGTATCTCAGCTGGAGAGTCATGAATCCAGTTGAACTGGAGAACCCAAGCAGAGGAACACTTGTGAAGAGCCGAGCACAAGCAGAGGTTTCCTCATCAACCGAGTTGAAAGTCAAACACTTGGTTTCACCCTGGGGATGCCTTTTATAGACTGGTATCCCGAAATCCTGCTGTGGATTCAATGCCATACCCTCAAAATAGAATAGGGGCCAGACACTTAGGCTACCAGTTTTAGCTTTGTAGGTTATTGATTCCACCCTCACCCTCCGCCTTTGACAGGGAAGGGAGCATCAGGAGCTTTCACAACGCAGATTCTTGTGCCTCTGTGAACGTCAAGATGCAGGCGTGTGAAGTGGCCGCAGAGGTCATTTTGGCTTTGGAAAGGCATTCCAAGGTACGTTACCGTGGCATGTTGATTTCTCTTACTGAAAGAGCATTGGATTCTCTACGCGATTAGACTTGCGACCGCTTTATTGTGACCAATGTATATTTTCTACTTCAAACAGGTATTTAATGAAAGTATTTTTTAATTAAAAAAACAGATCCTGCGATTTCCTAATACAAGGGGGGCCTTATTTAAACTATCTCTACAGACTGCCTCCTTATCAGTTGTAACTCCTGAATCTGTCTTTAGGCGTCGTGGCAAGTGTTCAGTAAATCACACAACCACTGCCATTTTTATTTCAACCTTGTAAACCACAATTCGAATGGTCACAGTGGTTAGAGTTGTTTGAAAACCATTTAGTGGCTATCAACGCAACTGGTTATAGCCCAGTACTTAAACTTGCTTTGTTTGGGAGTTTAGGACAAGGTGTACAACAGGTCTTTAATAACCTGCCTACCATATCGCCATCTCCAGGTCAATGCAGTGGCAGAAATTAGAATGTTTGATGTTGAGGCAGTTGAAAGACTCAGCAAAGGGTACCCTGAAGAGCCGAGCATCATGCTTTAGAGAGACAATTTTTTTCAAACTTAGGCAGTCGTCTGAGGAAATCATTGAAGAGTACATGTCTGGACTACGTGTCTTATCCTCTACATGTGACTTTGGTGCAAATTTAGGATAGTACACCAGGCATCAAGTTTTGATTAACTACCACTCAAAGAAAATCCAGGAAAGATTACAGAGTTGTAGAAACCTGTGACTGCTAGAAGTGATCGACTTGGCCACGGGCATTGATTGATCCTTGGTTTCCACAAAAATTAAATGGGGAATAGTTTCATGTTAGGTCTGACACTGAACAACTCATGCAGATGGTGTGCTTGGTCAATTCAAAGATTAAAAGTTGTAAGAATACCAACAAGAAACCTACAACTACTTGTTACTGATGTGGTTCCAAGAACCATATTAGCAGCCACCCAAGATGTCCATCAGTGGTAAAATGCTGTTTAGTTTGTGAAAAATAAGATCACTTCCAAGCAGTGTGTGCAAATAGAAAAAAAGTCAAAATCAGCTGTATTGGTATAGATGATATGTGCATAGAGAAATTACGTAATGTAGTCCTCACTGTGGAATGTGATTCTGTGCCAGTTGTCGCACATGTGAAGGTGCCATTGTGTGACGCAACGATTAATGACATTTCTTTACAAGTGATCGCTGATTCGGGGTCACCAGTCACCATGCTTGGAGGCACCACATTCTTTGATAAATGGAAGAACGTATTACTAAAACCAGCTGATGTGAACCCCAAAGATTCTGAGGAAAAAGACATTGTGCATTTGCAGTAAAGTATCCAAGCATCTCAGTGACTGGGCAGGGAAACATTCACCAAGGTATACTTTGCAGTTAATGGGAGGGACATAATAGGTTGGCAGGACTTAGCTAGAAAGTCCTGCCATGCTTGGTTACTTGAATAATTCACCACAAATGTACGTCTGGCAGGGAAACATTTACCAAGGAAACTTTGCAGTTAAAGGGAGGAACATAATAAGTTGGAAAGGCTCAGCTAGAAATGTCTTAAACCTGGTTCACAAAACCCTATAGTCGTTGGTGAATTGACAACTGTTTATGTAGGCAACAATGAAGAAATGATAGAAGACATCTTATACGTGTTCAATGATGTGTTTCAGGAAAAGGTAGGTGTGGTGATGGGTTTCGAACATCACATTAAACTTAAACCTCAGGCTCAACCTGTTATATATAAGGTTCACCACATTCCTCTTAGTGTCGGGAACAAACTCCAAACAGGGTTTAGAAGAGCTCTGTGATCATCACATCATTATGCCTTGTGATTCTTCTCAGTGGGTTGCGCCTATCCTCTGCCTAAAATGCAGGTTTTGTTTGTCAATTTGGGGGGAGCAAGATGGTTCTCCATATTTGGTTTACGATCAGTTTACCACCAAATTGCCTTGATGCAAAAATCACAAGAGCTCACCACGTCTATAACAGTTTGCTGCTTACAAGTAGCTTAGGCTACCCTTCAGTCCTAGCTTCAGCAGCAACTGTTTTTTAGAAATTAATGCACAGTTTTATTCCAGGATGTGGTGGGTGCACAAGCTTACCAAGATTACAATTTGGGGTTTGCTAAGACCATTGAAGAACAAAATCAATGTTTGAGAAAGATATTGTCAGTTTTGTCACGGAGAGGTTACTATTAGGCTTGATGAATGCTAATTTGCTACTGAAGAATAAGAGTACTTGGGTCACACAGTGTCATCTGAGTGGGTAAAACCCAAAACATGCCTGGTCAAGACAATTGTTATTGCCAAACCACCCAAGAACCAAGCTCCCATTTGTTTGTTTCTTGGACTATCAGAATACTATGCACAGTTTGTGAAAGGAAATGCAGAAACTATAGGCAAGTGAGTTGGCTGTTGCGTTTGATAACATAAAATAGATTGCAGAAGTTCCTGCATTGAGACATTTCAGGAAGATTGTTTGTCTGATCACTGTTGATGCCAACTTGTATGGTATGTGTGCTATTCTGAGCCAATGGGTGCTTTGGATACAACAAACAATGGCATTTGCATTCAAAGCTTTAAAACAGCCACTACAGCACCATTGAGCGTAAAGCTCTGGCACGCATATGTCAGTGCACAAATGTTAAATGTTTATCCTTGGGGTCACAAGTTTTAAATGTTAATTGATTATGAACCCCCTTGTACACATTGGGTAGAAGTGGATAGAGTAATCTCTCAACAAGATTAGTTTAAAAACTTCACAAATGCAATTTTGTGGTCAAACATTTGCCAGGTGGAAGAAATTTCTGTGTGGTTTACCTCTCCAGGATGCCCTTTAAAGATGTTGAATACAGTGGTGAATGGGGCAGCCCCTCAGCTATGGTGGAGAGGCAAGCAGAAAAATTAAATGATGATAAATATTTTTATTATCACTTTATTTTTCTGCTTTGTTAGGGTGGGGAGGGGCCAGCATCCACTGTGTCAGCAGGTGTAGGAGAAGTGGAATGCGCACTTTTAAGTGCGCATGTCAGTTTGGGCAGCTGTCTGAGGCCAGCCAAACTGACGTGTGCACTTAAAACTCTCCACCTGGCTGTGTGGCACAGGCGGGTGGAGACCAAGCGTAGTCTCTCACTCAGGGAGTGAGTGGCATTTCATCCCGCTCATGCCAATCCCGGCGCTTCCCTCATGCTGGGTAACAGAATTAGAGAAGCATCAGGATTGGGTGGGGAGAGGAGGAAGACGACTAGGAGAACAGAGGCCGCACGAGCAGTGGAACACCAAGGCAGCAGGTACATTTTTTAAAATTTTTATTGCCTGCCCCCACGCCTTTCTGGCAGCAGCCGCTACTGGTGGTGAATTGAATGAAACTGGTGTGCTATGGTTGATACTGTTAAATACTGAGGTTCTATCATAACTTAGAAGGAATGGATGGAAGCACATGATGAAGATGAGACATTGCAGAAGGTTGTTGTGTTTATTAAGAAAGGTTGGCCAGAAAATAGATGTTTGACAGGCGAATTGAAGTTGTTTGGCCAAGTTAATGAAGACTTGTCTGTAGCAAATGGTTTGATTTTGAGGAGTGAGTTGTTTGGTCCACCTGCAAAAAATACGAAATTCTATCATTTTGATGGCTCATCAGGGACACCTGGGGTTAACCAGAACTTGTAAAAGAATGAGGCAACAATATTGGTGGCCATCTTTAGACAGCCAGGTCAACTTTGTGACTAATGCTCTTGAGTGTTTATCTCAAACACTAGAAAACTGCTAGTCCACCATTACATCTGGTTCCTTTTCCATGTGAGGCTTGGAAAAAGAAAGGCCTGGATTTTTCAGGGACTTATTTTGCACTTCTGACAAAAATTAGGTATTGAATTTTGCTAATGTATTATTATTCCGAATGAATTTGTTTCTATTGTGGAATCTGCTAGCACCAAGCCTGTTATCAATTTTCTGGAAAAGGCAATCATTTTGGAAGGTTTTCCTTTGGAAATTATCACAGACAAGGGCACCTGCTTCACATCTGACCATGTGTGTCATTTCCTGAAAAGTAATGATGTGAAACACTTAGATTGCATTGTACTCACCACCTTCAAATGGGTTGATGAAGCAGGGAAATAAATTTATTAAAGAAGGCATACAAACTGCTCTTTCATCTAGGGTGGATGTAGAAAAAGGTATGGAGTTATAATACTTCACCACATTGTACAACTGGCATTTCCCCCTTCTCCGAGGAAGAGAAGTTCACACAGGTTTCTTTCCTAGATGGCTTAAGGACACAAACTTCATGAGGAACATTGTCAAACAGGATGGCAGGTGTGAAGCTTGATCTAATGTGGCATTGAATCAGGATAAAATAAAAAAATAAAAATACTGTGATAAGATAATTCTGGTGACACTGGGTTCTGTGTTGGAGACTGGGCTCTAGTCAGAAGAGTAGTCAGGGTCAATAGAGGTGATTCCAAGTTTACTGCACCAGTGAAGGTCATCAAAGTGGGCAAAGGTTCGTTAGTGTTGGAAGGGAAAGGATGGTGGGATAGAAGACAGCTGATAAAATTTAGCAGCAGGCTGAAATTATTGGAAGGAGATTAAACATAGACTCTGACTCTAACTGGTGGTGTTGGTTTGAACCTACTGATGTCCTTTGATCGCCCCAGTAGTAGCGGTCACACTCGGGTATCAGTAAAGACACAGCCAATTTATGAAACCGTACAAGAAAGTAGGGTATAACGAGACACAAGTAGTGTACATGCACCTAGAAGATATGACTGTATGTATTGAACTCTGGTCTACCCTGAAATATTTTGATGCACGTATTGTCTTACCTTAATTAAGATTTATTTTTATAAGGGGAAAGGTGATGTAGGGTATATAGCTTAGGTTTACTTTGTTTTTTATGCGCTATGACGTATTAATTCTGTGTTCGTGAGCTGTTAGTATCCGGGACTGGGAAACCATCTTTGTTGTCGGCTGTTCTTAAATAAACCTTTCTACTTACCCCGTTTGGTGGTCGTCATTTCACAACATGTTTATGCTAAACTCGGAATCAGGCCTTAACTGTGAGAAAGCAGCACTCTGAGAAGCCTGTTGATTTATCTTTTGACCTCGAGAGCTCACGTCACAGAAGAAAAGAACAGCACGACCGAGTGAGTCCAGGTGACCTCCGGTCAGATTGAGTGTGGGGGGGGGGGGGGGGGGCAGCAAAGGCCAGACCCTGTCCCCAGTGAGAGCGACAGTGTGAAATCTGCACTTGGCCGCAGTATGTTGATAATGTTATTTTCATGAAAAATTTATCCTGCGTTTGCTTTTGATTTCTGTGCCCTTAAATCGCCCGATATGGAGGTGTTTTATGCTGTCACTACGCACTATCTGCGCAGGGGCTCGCAGTGTTAGTAGAGTTTGCTTAACATAGATATTTAATGATACAGACGCACATCGCTCAAGCAAAATTTATATTAATTTCCTTCAGATTTAATCTGCAGATGACTGTGATCCAGTAAAATCACCAGTTCCTTACGTTTCAACTTCCACTCTACAACCCCACGAGTTCTGTGTGTCTGTATGAATCTTTGGTCTACAGGCAGTGGGTGGATGCAGGAGTGGTATGCAGGGAGTTGGAAATGGAGACACATGCCATTTTGTGTCCGCACTATCTTAATTCTCTTTCTAAGCACAGGCAGTGGCATTTTTGGCACATACAGCAGGAGCAATAAGTGACTACTCAGCACCAATCGCCCGTACAGCTTTCAGACTATTCAACTCCATGGAGCCACTAAAAATGATGAAATGAGAGTCAAAGTACAGAAGACATTTATGGGATGCAGAGGTGGAAATTCCATTTAGCTCAGTTTCAAAACTGCTTGTAACGTCTAGGCCTTTATAGCCAATGTATGTTTGGTCATTATGCTTGCTTTTTCAGTGCAGTGTATGGCTGGTATGATATTATTTCCCAGGGCTAATTTTCGGGCATTGTGTCACAGCTTTGGGACATAAATGGCTGTGCTGGTGATGAGGGTAGTCCACGGTAGGGCAGCCGCAATCTTGGGTGGCAAGACTCCTGCCACACCAGTGCAAATTACATCATGATAGTTAATACTCTGAGCAAGGGGTCAAAGGGATAACCAGTAATGTCCAAAACTAGACTTGGATGGGTGTGGGAGTGAGCACCTGTGGCAAGCCATGACAAGCACTGTTCTCCCTTTGTCTAATCTATTTACCTCATTACTTTCAATAAGTCCAATAATTGACTGTAATCATGCCAAAAGGCAACCACTGATTTGGCTGCAAGCCCGAGTAGGGAACAATTAGATTAACCTCTAGTGAGAATTCTTTTTCTGTAAAGCCTACATCCGACCTAATTCCTGGGAATAGTAGACATATTTCCTGGAACATGGCTGAGGTGCAATCTAAAGATGATCGATATGGACTAGATTTAACTTTTAAGAGACTTGTGAAAAAACTGACTTATTTAGAGGGCTATGTCTAGCTATTCTAGCTACTACATCTCTTACACGGAGGGAAGAGCATGGTTTACTTATTTGGGGGTCAGGTTCTTTGGGGTGTAACATCAGAATCATGAATACTGGGTAACTTAATATTCAGGTGGTTATTCTTCATTCAGGAATAACTTCCAGTTGCTTATTACAAATGTATACAGTGAAACTTCACTCCCTCTGTATCATAAGGTTTTGAACGCCTTTCTGATTTTGTATGTAGTAAGATAGCCCATGGTGAGTAAGGGAATGGCAGAGGACCTCCTATTATTCTTGCATTCGATTTTAATGCCAACATTGACCCCTCCAACTCTTATAATGTGACCATTATGATTATTGTCGTCGCTGTAGGGCTCATACTATGTCCTTATTTAAAGTTGACAGACAAGGTAAGATTTTACTTGAATTGACAGCTAAAAGGAATCTATAAAATGCAAAATAACTTTATCGCCCAGGCATGTTCTCCATTTACAAACCATAAAAAACTTTTATGACACAAGTTAATAAAGGATGACAGATTAAGGCATCTGTGCTGCATGATAGATTCGACTTGGCCCTACAACAACTGGTAAGCGCAACATATTAGGATTTTGTCTTATGTCTTGAAGTTTCTAAAGGTTCTCCATTTGGGATGTGTGTAGATAAAAACATCCGCTCTTGGACCATGGAACTCCGAGTAAATCAAATCCTAAAGCCAAAAGGCATTAAAGTTCCTAAATGGTTTGATCGTCTCTGCTTCTTGGCCAGTTGTATTTTACATTGGACCCCGAGTTGTTAACCCCACAGTAAGGAACTGCTTCTCCATGTATATCGCTTTATAAAGTGGCACAAAAAAACAAACCGCAAGACCATTAGTGAGAAAAGGCGGGGAATATCTCTTTACTTCCACAGTTAAGAAAGATCCAGGTAACAGAACAAGGCAGAACATTGAGTGTCTTATATCAACGCTGGTTTATCTTTAAACATTTTAAAATTATTTTATGTTAATTCGTTTTGATAGTCTTTTTATGCTTTTTTTTTTTATCGTTTTTGCTCTCCTCCAACTATTATACATGCCAAAAGAGTGAGTACATTAAAGTATTTGCAGCTTTATGCCTCTAACAAGATAAAATCATCTCCTTACTTAGAGTTTGACACAGTTTTCAGGGACCGGGGGAAAAGCATTAATAGGGTTATATTTGCGCGAATTAATGCTTTCTGTTGAAATAAACAGAGCAATTGAATTACTGTTATACTTGTGAGGCACTGCGTGGACATTGACTATCTAACAGAAACCGCTCTTAAATACAGCCATCACTGTATTAAAGACAACAATATTATTTACGAATATGCTATCATTCATCAAGACCTGGAGATAAACAAAGTGTTGGTGTTATCATTAACAGGATTTTCTGCAACACCTTTTGTACTACTTACATAAATAACTAGCTCTGAAACGTATATCCAAATAACACTGTTGCCCTAAGCATTATCCCCAATCTTTAATGCTGAATTTATTGAGCTTTGTTGCTGCTTTTAGAACAGTCAACAAAACCCCGCAATATTGGTTGACATCAGTTTTCACCCAGAAAGCACAAATAACAGTAATACCTCTAAATCAACACCTCACTGTAAATATTGTGGTGTTTCTCAGTTGATAAATATTCCTACTCGTGCAGCTGGTTCCTCCCTAGATTGCCCCATCATGCCTCCTTTATTGCTTATATGCCGCCCCTGCACCTTGATCAGATCATTCGTTTAAAACATTCCAATATAACATTTACTTTAAACCAATGAGGCACTGTAAGACACAGATTAAAAGAAAACAATGGAACAATCTCTATTTCCAAACACTCACAGAAGTCTTTGTTTGCACTCCTTCTTTCCCTCTCCACTACAGAATGTTTCTTCTCAAAATATTGTTCCTAGACCTTAACAGGAGCGACACATTATCAAAGACCTACTCTGTCGATCTTTGTGATTTACTCTCACCTTCATAACTCAAAAATAATGGTTGTAAAACGAAAACACTGTTGTGCTCTCAATACATATCCAACCACTTTATAAAAGTAAACTTCTTGCTTACAATCAATAAATTGTAAGTGCTACTCTACTATTCCACACGTATTATATTAGCAGACAACAAACAGAAGGACATTTTCAGACTAATAAGCTCACAGGTACCTCTACCTCTATCCCTTAAATTACTCCCTCACAGACTCTGTGGGACTCTGGCCAGTGTCACTTATAAAAGTGGACAAATTTGAAAATCCAATCGAGATAATTCTCCTGGCTATGCAAACATTGAAGAATATTTTACTGCACTTCTGCATACACGGACTATTTTCAAATCTGGCTCCCTTGGAAACCTTGCTTAAAACTCATAAAATATATAAATCATGATCCCTTTGACTTAATCCCTATCATTATCAGGGGCGTAGCTTTGGGGGCAGGGGATGCTTGGGGTTTACACCCCCTAAAAATGTGTTCTGTAGTAAATAGTTAGGTACAAGCAGGGGTGTGAATTTAATAATATATCTAGATGTCCGGGGAACAGGTTGTTTCATAAATCTACTTGTCCTGTAAAAAAAGTCTACTTGTCACTTTGGTAACATGTAATGTGCCTACAAATTATGGCAACAGTCTCATATTTGACCTATGATAATGGCCTCTCTGATTATTCCAGGATTCATACTATAGTATGGCTTGAATACTAGCAATTTATTTATTTTGCCACCTTTCCGCAGATCTATAGACTGAGGAGAGGTAGCCGTAAGCAATAGTTTCAAGGCTGGGATACTTTTTTAGTCTGTGCAAACCTATTGCATGTTTTAAGGGTTTACACTAGCTCTTCTCTAATTTTTCCAATACTGAGAAAGGCTGTTCATTCACTCCTGGCAAGGGTCAGAAGTAAACTTTTTCCGCGGTTGGGGAAATAAGTGGTAATCAAATCACAAACAATTATAAAGCACGCGCTACTCACCCGTGCGGGTCTCAAGGCCCTAGGGGATGGGGTTACTGCTGTATGAAGAGCCAGGTCTTGAGTTGCCTCCGGAATGCGAAGTGGTCCTGAGGTTGGTGGGGAGGGAATTCCATGTCTTGGCCGGCAGGTAGGAGAAGGATTTCCCACCTGCCGTGGTGCGGCGGATGCGAGGGACGGCGGCGAGAGCGAGGTTAGCGGAGCGAAGTTGACGGGTGGGAGTGTAGAAACTGAGGCGACGGTTGAGGTATTCGGGTCCCTTGTTGTGGAGCGCTTTGTGTGCGTGGGTGAGAAGCCGGAAGGTGATCCTTTTGTTGACGGGAAGCCAGTGCAGGTGTCTCAGGTGGGCGGAGATGTGGCTGTTGCGGGGTATGTCGAGGACGAGGCGGGCAGAGGCGTTTTGAATTTGCTGCAGACGTTTCTGGAGTTTAGCGGTGGTTCCTGCGTATAGGGTGTTGCCGTAGTCCAGGTGGCTCGTGACGAGGGCGTGGGTCACAGTCTTTCTAGTGTCGGCGGGGATCCAACGGAAGATCTTTCGGTGCATGCGGAGGGTGAGGAAGCAGGAGGATGATACGGCGTTGACTTGTTTGGTCATGGTGAGAAGTGGGTCCAGGATGAATCCGAGGTTGCGTGCGTGGTCTGAGGGGGTTGGTGCGGTGCCAAGGGCCGTGGGCCACCAGGAGTCGTCCCAGGCGGACGGGGTGTTTCCGAGGATGAGGACTTCTGTTTTGTCTGAGTTCAGTTTCAGACGGCTGAGTTTCATCCATTCTGAGACGTCTTTCATTCCATCTTGCAGGTTGGTCTTGGCGCTGGTGGGGTCCTTGGTGAGGGAAAGTATCAGCTGAGTGTCGTCGGCGTAGGAGGTGATGTTGATGTTGTGTTTGCTTATGATGTCAGCGAGGGGGCTCATGTAGACATTGAAGAGAGTCGGGCTGAGCGAGGAGCCTTGCGGGACGCCACAGATGATCTCGGTGGGGTCTGAGCGGAAAGGAGGGAGGTGGACTCTTTGGGAGCGGTTGGAGAGGAAGGAGGTGATCCAGTCCAGGGCCTGTCCTTGGATCCCGGTGGAGCGCAGGCGGGATATTAGGGTTCGGTGGCAGACGGTGTCAAAGGCAGCCGAGAGGTCTAGGAGGACGAGGGCGACTGTTTCTCCATTGTCCATCAGAGTTCTGATGTTGTCTGTAACTGAGATGAGGGCGGTTTCTGTGCTGTGATTGGCTCGGAATCCGGACTGAGAGGGGTCGAGTAGGTTGTTGTCTTCAAGGAAGTTGGTGGTAAGTTGCTTGTTGACGTTTTTCTCTGACTTTGGCAGGGAAGGGGTTGAGCGAGATGTGGCGGAAGTTCTTCAGGTCGCTGGGGTCCGCCGTAGGTTTCTTCAGTAGGGTGTTGACTTCTGCGTGTTTCCAGCTCTCGGGGAAGGTGGCAGAAGTAAACGAGCTGTTGATGATGGTCTGAAGATGTGGGGCGATGATGTAGTCGGCTTTGTTGAAGATGAAGTGTGGGCAGGGGTCCGAGGGGGCACCAGAGTGGATGGAGTTCATGGTGGCTTTGGTCTCTTCTGTGTTGATGTGAGTCCAGGCGTTGAGGGTGATGGCTGGGATTGCAGGTTCTGTGGTGGTTGGCTGGGTCTGGTGTCCAAAGCTGTCGTGTAGGTCGGTGATCTTACGATGGAAGAAGGTGGCGAGGGAGTTGCAGAAGTCTTGTGAGGGAGTGATAGCGTTGGCGTTAGGGTTGGAGAGCTCTTTGACAATGTTGAAGAGTTCTTTGCTGTTGTGAGTGTTCTTGTCCAGTCTGTCTGCGAAGGAATTTCTTTTGGTGGCGCGGATCAGTTGGTGGTGTTCGCAGGTAGTGTTCTTGAGGGCAGACATGTTCTCTGCGGTGTGGTCCTTGCGCCAGTCTTTCTCGAGGGTGCGGCAGTTTTTTTTAGATTCCTCAAGGGTGTCTGTGAACCAGAGAGGTTTTTTGGTGTCTGTCTGTCTTGGGAGGCGTCTGAGGGGAGCGAGGTTGTTTGCGCAGTTGGTGATCCAATGCGTGAGGCTGAGGGCTGCGTCGTTGGGGTCAGTGGAGAAGGTGGGTTGGTTGTCACAGAGTGGAGAGAAGCTGTTCCACGGGGATTTTGTTCCAATGTCGGCGTGGGATGGATTGTGTGCGGAGGTGGCGAGTCTCGCGTCGGAAGGTGAAGTGGACACATCTGTGGTCAGTCCAGTGTATTACGGAGGAGTGGCTGAAGGATACGTGGTTGCTGACGGAGAAGATGCGGTCAAGCGTGTGTCCGGTGATGTGGGTGGGGGTGTTCACCAGTTGCTTGAGACCGAGGTTGGCGAGCAGGGCGGTGGTGTTGGGGTCGTTGTTCTGTTCCAGGTGGAAGTTGAGGTCACCGAGGAGGATGTAGTCCGGCGAGGCAACGGCGTGCGGGGAGATGAAGTCCATGATAGTCGCTGAAGAGGGCGGGTGGTCCAGGGGGTCTGTAGATGAGTTCTTCTGAGGGTGGTCTTGGGGTCTGTGTGGATCTGGAAGTGTAGGTGTTCGGCGGCGAGGGGGGTGTCTTCGGTGGAGGTGGTGATGTTGATGGAGTCCTTGAAGATGATGGCGATTCCTCCACCGACTTGGTGCGGTCTCTCCTGGAGATCTTGTAGCCGTCGGGGATGGCTATGGCGATGTCGGGGGCCGAAGAGGCGTTCATCCAGGTCTCAGTGATGAAGGCGACGTCCGGTGGAGTCCTGGAGGTCCCATAGTTCAACGGCGTGCTTGTGGACGGAGCGTGCGTTGATCAGGATGCATTTGAGGTGGTTGTTGGCGCATGGGCTGGCGGCCGGGGTGGTTTCGCGGTGGAAGATGAGTTTGCAGGTGAGGCATGCGAAGGGTCCATGGGTGTGTTTAGGGTTGGCTTGGAAGCAGGTACTGGAGCGCCCCAGGTTGAGGGCGTGGAGGGTGTTGGGGTCGTAGCGGTGCTGTGGGGTTTGGGAGTGCTGGGGACCAGGGGTCGTGGCGCTGGGCGCGGACGGGCCCAGACGGGCTTGCCTTTGGGGCAGGGGGCAGGTGGGGGGGGCGACAAATGGGAGCGGGGGGGGCGGGGCCGAGCATGAGGTGGCGGCGGGAAAGCAGAGGGTGGGGGGGGGGGTCAGGTAGAGGGGAGGGGAGAAAAGATAAGGGAGGGGGGGTTACAGAGGTGGAGGGGAGTAAGGAAGAAGAGAAGAGGAGAAGAGTCAAGAAGAAGAGTAAAGAAGAAGAGAAGAGTCAAGAACCGAAGAGAGAAGAGAAGAGGGAAGAGAAGAGTCCGGAGAGAAGAAAGGAGGTAAAGGGAAAGTGAACTTATAAACACTCAACAGATATCAGTATGCACTGATCTACACCTGCCTATTTGCTTGTGTCAAAATAAGTTCTCAAATATTTTCTAGGACTGTTATTTCCTGGTCTACTTCTGTAAAGTCTTGTGAATTCATGGAATACGCAAATCAGCACTAATGCAAAGACATTAATAATGGGTGCACTTTTGTGACATTCTTTAAGAATCGGACCCCTAATTAGGTCTGGTGTTAACCAAGACCTTTTGTTTCATTAAAATTATATCTCTATTGGTTGGCTTCACTGTGACTGATCCTACTTGCAGAACCCGCTCCTACTTTGCGCCTAGATATACTCACATATGACAAGTTCCATGCTTTTAAAATTCATGTTACATTACAATGATCACAATCTGCTGTTTCACAAGTAGCTTACCGGCACACAATGTAGTTTTGCCCAGTGCCAGGAACTACATTGGCAATGTGTGCTTATTGCAACCCAAAATATTTTAGTATTTTTGCTAATATTTGTTACAATTATGGGGGCCCAGCATCTCCCACTACAATAAAGTTTTACAAAAGTCATGTCAAAACCGTTACGCATCGTCAAAACGAAAAGACTGACCACCAATATTGAATCTATTGCTTTGCCAGTGCTTGTTTATATTCATGCTTCCCATAATCTTGTTGAAACTGAGTTACCCTGACTTTTAATTATGAATGTTTTCCATAAACACATTTTATCAATTGATGCTTCAAATAATTGGTACCTAGCGTTGACAGTAATGTAGCATAATATTTCTGATGAATACAACTACCTGTGGATTCCTCACCTAATGAATTTTCCCCATGCGCCAGCATCCTGCGGAAATTTTCTTCTAGCTCTGCACGTCGATGATGGCGTCGCAATTGCCCAACTCCCACGCGACTCCGTCTGCCGACATCCAGGCAGTAAGAGGTCGGCGTGCAGACGTCAGTTCCCTTTTTTCCGTGCCTGCAAGTAATGGTTATTTCTTCGAGGCTCCAGGGAGCTACTGCTTCACTCAGTGTTACTATGTCTCAGCCATGTAAATCGGGTTTTAAACCCTGTACGGAGTGCGGTTGCCGAATGTCGGTGAGAGACCCCCACAAAATTTGCTTGTGGTGTTTGAGTTCTGATCATGAAGTAGAGGAGTACGGTTCATGCCAGCGTATGAATCCAAAAGCACTCAGGGAGCGGGAGGCCAAGTTATTCTTGGCAAAATCAAAGAAAAAGGAGAGACATCACCATTGTAGGTCTTCCTCTAAATCTTCGAAGTCGCATAGACGTCATCGAGACTCCTGGCGCCGGCATGGATCACGTCGTCGGTGAAGTAAGGACCGATCCCGCTCGAGATCGCCATCAGCTCGACGCCGTAAGACATGGGAGGTTAGTCCGACGGTAACACCTCAGACGAATCCTGTTTCTCCTACATCTCCTCTGTCTATGAGGTTGAGCCGCATCTGGATCCGGCGGTTTCACCGGTGCAGACGAGTTGCCCGAACCGATGCCGGTGTCACATCAGGTGCCGACTCCACAGGGATATCCAGCATTCCCAGTGCCAGGTACAGACCCTTCCGCATTTCTGAATGCGATGTTTAGCATTTTTGTCAACATGGCTCTGGGAAGTGGCCCGTCTGGACCTTCAGGTCCTTTGGCATATGACATGGGTGTTCCGGCTCCGTACAGACCGACACCCTTCATACCTTTCCTTCCCATGGGAAGTGCTGGCTTGGCACCAAGGCCTGTGACACCGACTATGTTTGCTGCCCCGGCGCCGATGAGTTCACCACAACCTCAGTCAACGCTGAAGAAGCCTACGGCGCTGATGGATCTGGCGTCGGATGGATCCGAGGATGGACACCAACCAAGGTCTTCGGCGTCAGCAGACGCCTTATCAATGCCAAGAATTGAGGCCAGGTTGTGCTCCAGGAGATTGGCTCTGAGGCTGCTTGAGGAGCAGGAATACAAGAGACAGTTCTTGGAAGAGGGTGAGATCGCAGAGCCCCTGGGAGACCTACAGGGCTTGGACACTGCCAGTGGGTTGGACACTTCCCCGGAGTGGGACCTAGCATCTCCTAGGGAGTAGACCAAAGAGGCTGCTTCTTTCCATTCGGTGGTGAGGAAGGCGGCGGATTTTCTTGACCTTCCTCTTTCAGCTGCTGAAATAAAAACTAACATTCTCACTGAAGTGTTGCACCCTTCTTCAGCTGTGGCGGAGCTGCTGCTTCCATTTAATGAGGCACTCATAGACCCAATAATGGAGGTGTGGAAGAAGCCTGTGACTTCGATAGCAGTGAATAGGTCTGTGGCAAGGAGCTATCGGGTGGCCCCTGGGGATCCAGCTTTCTTGTCAAAACATCCAACTCCAGAGAGCTTGGTGGTGCAGGCCTCATGTTCCTCCTGCACAGCTCCAGGATGTTTTCCAGGAGTCCCATCGGACAGGGAATCCAAGAGAATGGACCAATCTAGAAAAAAGGCATTCTCTTCATGCAGCATGGCCCTGAAATCAACAAACGCAACCTGTATCTTGGGCAGGTACATCTATGCCCTGATGGACGAGGCCAAGACGATACATCCTGAATTGTCTCAGGAGGTTCTTAACCTTTTGACAGATGCTCAGGCGGCAGCAACTCAGGTCATCCAATCTGGACTTGACACGTTTGATTGCGTGGCCAGAGCAATGGGCACGTCCATAGCAACAAGAAGGCATGCCTGGCTACGATCTTCAGGATTCTCTCCCGATGTGCAGTCAATCCTACTTGACTTACCCTTTGATGGGGATAAACTCTTCGGGTCAAAGGTTGACTCTGCCTTGGAGCAGTTCAAGGAGAGTAGGGCCACTGTAAAGTCATTAGACTTGCAGGCCTCCGTCTCCACTCCTTCACGAGCATTCAGGAGGTTCAGGGGGTTTGGGCGTGGCTATTCCTTTCGAGGGAGATTTCAGCAGACAGGCCAGCAAGCTGCCTTTACTCACCCCCTATAGATCATATAGGGGAAGGGGTAGGGTTCGTACCAGAGGGGCCACCCAGCAGCACTCTGCCTCTTCCTCCGGAGGGGTGCAGCAGGGAAAGCAGCCTTAGTCCCCCATCAATCCCTTCACATGCATCTCGTGTAGGGGGGAGATTATCTCAGTTTATCCACATGTGGGAGTCAATAACATCGGACTCCTGGGTCACCGATATTGTGGGGAAAGGCTATACTCTTCCCTTTCAGGAGTTTCCCCCCCATCACATCCCTCCCCGCCCATCCTTCCGTTCCAAAGACCATCTCCTTTTATTACAACAGGAGGTTCTAGTCCTTTTGTTGAAAGATGCAGTAGAGTTGGTTCCAGAGCAGAAGGGTCAGGGATGTTATTCAAGATATTGCCTGATCCCCAAAAAGGATGGTCGGTTGAGGCGAATCCTGGACCTGAGGATTTTGAATTGGTTCCTCATGCAGGAAAAGTTCTAAATGCTGACCCTAGCACTTGTTCTTCTGTTCCTAGTTGCGTTTTTTGTGAAGATTTTATTTTGAAAGCAAAAAAATTAACAATCCTGCTTTCAAGCTTCTGCAAAATTTTAATTTAATCAGAGAGCATTCTGGGAGCATTATACGTAGCCTCATAACTTAAACTTTGCAAACTTGTGTACACATGTTTTTTTGTTTTTTGTTTACAGCAACCACTGTCAGTAGTGCAGTCCGAGCTTACATTTATTTAAAAAGCTCACCCTAATAATAAAGGCTTTGCATTTATGAACCCTAAATACAATTTCAAACAGCATTAGCTTATAGAAACATTATCTCAACTGCAGACAATTCCTTTTCCTCCTGTTCAATGTGGTGCTCCATATTGGCAGCCGAAGGGTTTGTGCTGCAGGGGGTTGGGCCTACTTGTCCCAAGTCCAAAATAAACTTGAAAACCTGTTGTCCTTGACCCCAAACAATATGTCCTGGGTGTTGGGCTACAGGCATTCCACATCTCTGTAATGTAAGGTTTATACTATTCAGCTGTTCAATAATACAAGCCCATCTACTTCCTTGTCTGTTTTGGAGGCACACTTATTTCATTTTAGTAGCTTATTGATATAAATAGCTACACCCCCTGGGCACAGCTCTCAATAAGACACATTCAAAAAGCCTGCCTACCTCTGAAACATTGAGATCTGACCATGACATCGGGAATGCTCTTCCTGCCAGAGTATAAACCCAGAAGCACTGAAGGAAAGGGAGGCGAAGGCTAAAAAAAGAAGAAAAAAAAAGAAAACCAATGCCGTCGAAGATCCAGGCCTTGAGAGGAATTGTCTCACAGGTCCTCGAGGTTGCCTAAGAAGCAGTGGTGTCACAGATCCCGGTGTCACTCTTCCCGAGATGCTAGCCCGAGGTCTTTGTCGCCTGCTTCTAAGTCTTAATCTGGAAGGCTTACAGGTGCCACATAAACAGGCTCCTTTCATGCCTTTTCTGCCAACAGCTCCATCAGCTTCTGAGATGACCGTGCCGATACCGGCGTCGGATGGTTCTCGTCCTGCCTCGAGTCACTCAATTCCTCTTTCAGAGTAATATCCCGTCCCTGGCTCTGGCTTCACCGGCTCCACAAAAGACATCTTCGGCTTCGATGCACTAGCTATTGATGGTGCAACTGGAATCTTGATTAAGGTCTAGAAGAGAAAACTTGAGGCTCTTGGAGGAGCAACAATACTGAGAGGAAAAGCAAGACCTCAAGGCAGGAGAGATTCCGTTACCTTCTCAGGGCTTTGAAGGTGTTGAGGTGGCTAGTGGACTAGATACTTCTCTGGAGTGGAAGTTGTCATCTGGGGGTATTCCACCTCAGTCTGTAACTAGTTACCATGGATGTGATCAGGAAGGCAGCTGAACTTTTGGATTTGCCATTACCCACATCATAGTTGAAGTCTAACATCCTGACTTAGGTTCTTCACTCCTCATCTTCTACATCCGAGTTTCTGCTGCCGTTTAAGGAGGCATTGACTGAACTAGTCCTGATCTGTGGTGCAAACCTGTGGCTACGCCATCCGTTTAGAAAGTAATTGCCAGGAGATATAGGGCTGCGCCAGGTGTCCTGCAGTTTTAGTCGGCACCTGATACCTGAAAGTCTGGTGTTCCAGGCTTCTTGTTCTTCAAAGGTTGCGCCTGGTTCCACCCCTACAACTCCGGCAGATGGAGAATCAAAGCGTATGGAACAATCAGCTAAGAAGATCTTTTCTTCATGTAGCATGGCATTAAAATCAGTGAACGCTACGTGTCTGTTGGGCAGATCTATCCATGCACTAATGGACTCTGCCAAGGAGGTTGTTCCCAAACTGCCCGATGATGTGTAGGAACATTTTAAGGAGTTACTGCAGGATAGTCAAGTGGCGACTAAGCAGATCATTCAGTTGGTCTTGGATACAGCAGACTGTTGCTAGAGCCATGGGAACATTGGTGTCCGCCAGAAGGCATGCATGGCTTAGGGGGTCGGGGCTTTTCCCTGACGTACAGTCTACCTTAATGGCCCTCCCTTTTGATGGAACCAGGTTGTTTGGAGACCAGGCTGACTCGGGCTTGAAAAGGTTCAAGGAGATTAAAGCCAGTGCTGAGTCTTTGGGACTTGATACATTCTCCTCGTCCTATAGACCTTTTCGTAGGTTTAGGGCGTTTGGCTGCAGCTCCTCCTTCCTTGGGAGGCAGTAGCGGGGCCAACAGCCTGCCAACCCCCTCTATACGTCCTACAGATGTTTTTGGAGACTTAGGCAGCGTGGTGCTGTTCTGCAGCCTTTCTCCTCCTACACTTCATCCTCAGCTTGGAACCTGTGAATAAAGCAGCCCTAGTTCTCTTCCCTTACAGCAGTATGTGTTGCCTGTAGGGGGCAGGTTAATTCATTTTCTCCAAGAGTGGGAGTCAATAACATAGGCTCCTGGCTGTTGCGCATTGTAGGAAATGAGTATTCCCTTCCCTTTAGGGAGTCTCCTCTTCCCCTTACGTCACCAGCATAAGTTTTGATCAGAGGATCACCTGCAATTGTTTCAGCAGGAGGTACAAATCTGCTGTTGAAGGGTGCAGTGGAGTTGGTTCCATAGTAGGAAAGAGGTTGGGATGTTATTCAAGATATTTCCTGATCGCCAAGAAAGATGGTTGTTAGAGACCCATCTTAGATCTGAGGATTTTGAACTGGTATCTGAAACAGAAGTTCAAAATGCTGACCCTAGCTCAGGTGCTTCTGGAGCTGGACAAGGAAGACTGGATGGGTTCTATTGACTTGCAGGATGCGTAATTTCACATCCCCATTCTGCAGACACACAGGTAGTGTCTCCGGTTCATGGTAGGATCGCACCACTTCCAGTTTGCTGTCCTTCCTTTTGGTCTTACTTCTGCACCTCGGGTCTTCATGAAGGTGATGGCAGTGCATCTCAGAAGGAGGGGAATATTGGTATTCCCTTACCTGGATGATTGGCTGCTCAAAGCCAAGATTCCGTAGTTGGGCGACAGCCCAGTTGTTGTTCATCCTGGGCTTTTCATGACCAAATCTCATCTGGATCCCTCTTAGCGCCTCCTGTTTACAGAGGCAGTACTGGACACAACATTGAATCATTCCTTCCCCCAGTCTCCGAGGATTCAGGACATTCAGGCTATGGTTCCCATGTTTCAAGATGGATTGGTTGTTCTGGTCCTAAAGGTCTTGCACCTGCGTGGTCTGTTTGCTTCTTGTATTCTGCTTGTCACTCACGCACATTAGCACTTGAGGGCTCCCCAGTGGTGCCTCCGCAAGCAGTGGTTTCAACACAAAGGAGATCTCAAGGAGTTCATAGCTGTCTCCAGAGACACTGCAGTGGATCTTCGATGGTAGAGTGTAGACCACAATCTGTTGCAGGGGAGGCCATTTTGTCTTCCACCTCCAGTGACCACGGTTATAACAGATGCACCCACTCTAGGGTGGGGAGCACATCTGGGGGATCTGGAGATCAAAGTTATTTGGTCTCCAGTGGAACAGATGTTTCATCCATTCACAGTCAGTCGATATAAGACTTGACAGACAACACTACCATGATGCGGTACATCAACCGGGAGGGGTAAGGTCATATCTTCTTTGAAGAGGCTCTCAGACTCTCGTCCTGGGCTGAGGACCATGGGATTTGCATAGCAGTAAACCATTTGGCCAGAGTTCTCAACATACGTCCAGACAGTCTGAGCCAGCACTTTTCAGCTGATCACGTGTGGCGTCTCCATCCCTAGGTAGTTCTTCACATCTTCCAGTTGTGGGAGACGCATCAGATAGACCTCTGTACCACTCACAAATACACACACTTGCCCGTCATTCTGCAGCCTCCAGTATCCGAAGCAGGGGAGCATTGGGGGGTGCATTTAAGTTGAGCTGGGACAACTGGCTACTTTATGCGTTTCCTCCCGTACCCTTGATTCCCCGGGTTCTGAGGAAGATTTGCCAAGACCAGGCCCAAGTAATATTAATATCCCTGGATTGGCCACAAAGGGTGTGGTACACGGACCTCCTTCACCTCTCGTTGTGCACTCTGCATTGTCTCCCTCACAGGGCAGACCTCCTCTTGTCGCAGGGGCAGTTCTACACTCCCACCTCCAGAACCTGCTCATACATGCCTGGAGATTGAACATGGCAATCTGGGTGTTTTTCATGACACCCCCCCCCCTCCCCCCCCCCCCCCCAAAAAAAAAACCACACCCCTCTAATAAGTGGTGAATGTTATATTATCGGCCAAGCAACACTACCAAAATTGTCTATGCTGGTAGATGTGCCAAGTTTGTTAAATTGTGTGAGGAGAGAAACATTGACTCTTTAATGGCCCATTTGTCCAGTGTTTTACAGTTTGCTCTCTTTGGTGCAGCAAGGTTGTTCAGTTGTCAGTGAAGGGTTATTTGTCTGCACTGTCCGCATTTATTTCTTTACTTGACCGCCCCTCTTTATTTAGGTCCCCTATAGTTCTAATGTTTCTTAAGGGTTTGACTAATAGGTTTACTTCCACTCCGTTTATAATGCCTCAGTGGGATTTAAATTTAGTTTTAACGTACCTGATGGGTACTCCATTTGAACCATTGCATAGTTGCCCATTTAGGCTTCTTATGTTTAAAACAGTTTCCCTTATAGGGACCACGTCAGCTAGGTGTTAGTGAGCTGCAAGCTCTAAGCGTAAAACCCCCATTTACCACTTTCCATGCTAACAAGGTGGTTCTGAGAAACAGGGCAGCTTTTCTGCCAAAGGTAGTGACTCCTTTTCATTTAGGGCAGTAAATCACCCTTTTGTCTTTTTACCCTCTTCCCCATTCTTGTAAGGAGGAGTAAAGGCTGCACCATCTGGATCCAAAGAGAGGTGACCTACATGGACAGGACGAGAGTTTAGATGCAGCTGTTCATCAGCCACATGCGCATGATGAAGGGCAAAGCCGTCCACAATAGAATGCTGTCAAAGTGAGTCATTCTTTGCATTAAGATATGTTATGCACTGACAAAGAAGGATCCTCCCGAAAGACATTAGAGCTCATTCTACCACAGCTAAGTCTACTTCTGCTCTGTCTAGGGGTGTACCCGTTGTAGATATTTGCAAGGCAGCAACTTGGGCTTCCCACCACACTTTCGCAAAACATTACTGCTTGGATTCATTAGTGAGGAGGGACTGCGATTTTGCTCTTTCTGTGTTGCAGGACTTCCTGGTATAGCCAGCCACCATAAGTGCGGGACCGCTTAGGGACCTTATTCAAAAGGTGAGGAAACCAGAGGTAGATTTATCAATCAGAAGGATAAGAAGTTACTTACCTTCAGTAATGCCTTTCCTGGTGCGTACAGTGTCTACCTGTGGATTCCTCGCAATCCCACTTGCCTCCCTGCTGCCTGTTTGGTTATGCCAAGAAAGATATGATATGTATATTGTTATATGTATTTCTGGCGAATTGTTTGTACAGATTGTGTGTGTGTGTGTGTGTACATACAAATTCTTGTATTGAGTTTGCACATGTTGTACTTGTGGTGTTGGTGTTCACCCGTTCGCCTCAGTCACTGCAAAAAAACAAAGTGGGTGAAACTGATGTCAGCACGCCAGTGGGGACTTCTTATGGCTCTGATGACATCAGTCAGAGTCACGTGCGTAGCTGTTCCATTGTGACGTCCTCGTCGACATGGAGAGCTAGAAAGAAAAACTTTCCGTTGAATGCTGGTGCATTGGAAGTTTTCAAAAGGTGAGGAATCCACAGGTAGATAGTGTATCCACCAGAAAGTGTTACCAAAGGTAAGTAACTTGTACGTTTACAGACCCCATGGTGGGGGCTTTCTAAGTGCATAGCAATGTGCTTTAGCATTCCTCAATGAGAATTTTTATCCATTAACACTGTGATGACGGAGGCAGCATTTACACTTGGGATGCGACCTGTGACCTTTTCTCAAACTGACTGTTAACCCGAGTCCTTACAGGCAAAGAAGGTACAAGTGACAAATTATATTGTATGCAGGGCTACTGGAATTATGCAATTGTGAGGTTGCAGCATTTTTCGCATAACCATAGATTTACTGTATTTGCCACATAATTCATCTGCTGCATAATCTGTAAATTTAAACAATTGTTTTTTTTAAAATCTGAAACGGTTCAAAAGTTCCTAAATACGCAGCAAAACTTGTGACTAGGCAGTGGAGGACCCTTTGCAAAGCTTGACTGGTTAACTATCTGTTACTTATTGCTTTATTTGGGTGTTATGCTTGTACTAATGAGGTGCAAATAATGCCCAGATAGTGCTTATAAGTGTAAAAAAGACACAATAATTAACAATGTCACAAAATGGGCCACATTATCTCATAATTTGCCTTTTGTTGCCGCATAATTTACTCTGCTCTACCTCATAACTTGGTTCTCCGTTGTCGCATATTTCCAGTGGCCCTGACTGTATGGAATTAAATGTTCGATGGCATCTGTCGCTGTAGATACGCATGTTCTGCAATAGCTCGCCATCTGGTGTTGGGCCGGAGTGTTACAAGTTGTTTTTCTTCGAAGAAGTCTTTCGAGTCACGGGACCGAGTGACTCCTCCTTTTGTCTCCATTGCGCATGGGCGTCGACTCCATCTTCGATTGTTTTTTTTCCGCCATCGGGTTCGGACGTGTTCCTGTCGCTCCGAGTTTCGGAACGGAAAATTAGCTAATTTCTGAAGATTTTCGTCGGTATTGTTGCGTTCGGGATCGGCGTACTTAGATTCCACACCGCATCGAAGATCGAAGAGCTCCGGTGCCCTTCAGGGTAGTTTTTCGATCCCCCGTCGGGGCCTGGTCGGCTCGACCGCGTGCTGAAGAACGCCGATGGAACGGACCCCGTTCCGTTTCTGCCCCAAATGCCACAATAAATACCCCTACACAGACCAACACTTGGTCTGCAACCTGTGCCTGTCACCTGAGCACAGCGAAGACACCTGCGAGGCCTGTCGTGCGTTCCGGTCCCGAAAAACACTCCGAGACCGTCGAGCCAGAAGACTTCAGATGGCGTCCGCACCGACAGCCCAACAGGAGTTCGAGGAACAGGAAGAGGAAGGTACCTTCTCGATCCAAGACTCAGACTCCGAAGGATTCGACGATACACAAACCGTGAGTAAGACGTCAAACCACACAGACACATTTACAAGGCCCAGGGGACGCCACTGCCATCCGGCCATGGCTCCACCCATAAATTCGGTGACCGACCGTCGGCACCGAAAAAGGCCCAAACAGTGCCGAGGTCGTCCGACTCCGGTCGAGACACCGGCACGCAGCCTTCTCGGGACCGAGAAAGTGCTGAAGACAAGCCTCGACACCGAGATGCCGGTGTGGACACGGCTCGACGCCGAGACAGCGGCACCGAAGCAGATCGACGCCGAGAGGTTTCGGCCCCGAAAAAGAAAAGTCACCTCGGAGCCGAAAAAACACGCAGACAAGGTTTCGATGCCGAAACAAACTGCAAGCGACCCAGCTCCAGGCTCTTATACAGAAGAGCACTCGCTAACCTCCCAAATGCAAAAGCATAGGTTTGAGGAAGAGCTACAAGCAACTGATGTGGACCATACGCAAAAGCGTATCTTCATACAGCAGGGGACAGGAAAAATAAGCACCCTTCTCCCTATTAGGAGAAAGAGAAGGTTGGAGTTCCAGACTGAACAGACACCACAACCAAAAGTGGTGAAAAGAGTTACCCCACCACCCTCTCCTCAGCCCGTGATTAACGTCTCACCAGCACAAACTCCATCACTCTCCCCAGCTCACACCACCATGAGCCAGGGTGACCAAGATCAGGACGCATGGGACCTATACGACGCCCCAGTGTCAGATAATAGTCCGGAGGCATACCCTACGAAGCCATCTCCACCAGAGGACAGCACCGCGTATTCTCAAGTGGTGGCTAGAGCAGCACAATTTCACAACGTAAGCCTCCACTCAGAACAGGTCGAGGATGATTTTTTATTCAACACTCTCCTCCACCCACAGCTCGTACCAAAGCCTGCCTATGCTCCCTGGTATGCTCCGGCACGCAAAAGACATCTTTAAGGAGCCGGTCAAAAGTAGGGCAATCACACCAAGGGTGGAAAAAAAGTATAAGGCGCCTCCTACAGACCCGGCTTTCATCACTACACAGCTGCCACCAGACTCTGTCGTTGTAGGAGCAGCTAGGAAGAGGGCCAACTCTCACACATCTGGAGATGCACCACCCCCAGATAAAGAAAGCCGCAAGTTCGATGCAGCTGGTAAAAGAGTCGCAGCACAAGCTGCAAACCAGTGGCGCATCGCGAACTCCCAGGCACTACTTGCGCGCTATGACAGAGCCCACTGGGACGAGAGGCAACATCTCATTGAACATCTGCCCAAGGACTTACAAAATAGGGCAAAACAAGTGGTTGAGGAGGGACAGGCCATTTCCAACAACCAGATCCGCTCCTCCATGGACGCTGCAGATACAGCTGCACGGACAATTAATACATCTGTAACTATCAGAAGGCATGCATGGCTCCGAACGTCTGGATTTAAACCAGAGATTCAACAAGCAGTTCTCAATATGCCTTTTAATGAAAAAGAACTGTTCGGTCCAGAAGTGGACACAGCGATTGAGAAACTCAAAAAAGATACGGACACTGCCAAAGCCATGGGCGCACTCTACTCCCCGCAGAGGGAATTACAGCACATTCCGTAAAACGCCCTTTCGAGGGGGGTTTCGGGGTCAGAGCACACAAGCCAGTACCTCACAAGCAACACCGTCCAGTTACCAGGGACAGTATAGAGGAGGTTTTCGGGGACAATATAGAGGAGGGCAATTCCCTAGAAATAGAGGAAGATTTCAAAGCCCCAAAACCCCTACTACTAAACAGTGACTCACATGTCACTCACCCCCTCCACACAACACCAGTGGGGGGAAGAATAGGTCATTATTACAAAGCATGGGAGGAAATCACTACAGACACTTGGGTTCTAGCAATTATCCAGCATGGTTATTGCATAGAATTTCTACAATTCCCTCCAAACATACCACCAAAAGCACAAAATTTAACACACCATTCCAATCTCCTGGAGATAGAAGTGCAGGCACTATTGCAAAAGAATGCAATCGAATTAGTGCCAAACACACAACTAAACACAGGAGTTTACTCACTGTACTTTCTGATACCAAAGAAGGACAAAACGCTGAGACCAATCCTAGACCTCAGAGTAGTGAACACTTTCATCAGATCGGACCACTTCTTGTAGTGTGACCATGTGGAAGTATTGCCATTGCTAAAACTACACGACTACATGGCAACTTTAGACCTCAAGGACGCTTATTTCCATATACCAATACACCCATCGCACAGGAAATACCTAAGGTTTGTATTCAAAGGAATACATTACCAATTCAAGGTTCTGCCTTTCGGATTAACAACCGCACCAAGAGTCTTTACCAAATGCCTAGCGGTAGTCGCTGCACACATAAGAAGGCAGCAAATACATGTGTTCCCATATTTGGACGACTGGCTAATCAAAGCCCATTCGTTCATAGAGTGCTCAAATCACACAAATCAGATCATACAAACCCTCTTCAAACTCTGGTTCACCGTCAACTTTACAAAATCCAACATTCTGCCGCGCAAGGTACAACAATACCTAGGAGCCATAATAGACACATCAAAGGGAGTAGCCACTCCAAGTCCACAAAGAATTCTAAATTTCAACACCATCATACAACGCATGTATCCAACACAAAAGATACAAGCAAAGATGGCATTACAACTCCTAGGCATGATGTCTTCATGCATAGCCATTGTCCCAAACGCAAGACTGCACATGAGGCCCTTACAACAATGCCTAGCATCACAGTGGTCTCAAGCACAGGGTCACCTTCTAGATCTGGTGTTAATAGACCGCCAAACTTACCTCTCGCTTCTGTGGTGGAACAACATAAATTTAAACAAGGGGCGGCCTTTCCAAGACCCAGTGCCACAATACGTAATAACAACAGATGCTTCCATGACAGGGTGGGGAGCACACCTCGATCAACACAGCATACAAGGACAATGGAACGTACATCAATCAAAACTGCATATCAATCACCTAGAACTTCTAGCAGTTTTTCAAGCACTAAAAGCTTTCCAACCAATAATAGTTCACAAATACATTCTCGTCAAAACAGACAACATGACAACAATGTATTATCTAAACAAGCAGGGGGGGACGCACTCCACGCAGTTAAGCCTGCTAGCACAAAAGATTTGGCGTTGGGCAATTCACAACCAAATTCGCCTAATAGCACAATTTATACCAGGGATCCAAAATCAACTCGCAGACAATCTCTCTCGAGATCACCAACAGGTCCACGAATGGGAGATTCACCCCCAAATTCTGAACACTTATTTCAAACTCTGGGGAACACCTCAGATAGACTTGTTTGCGACAAGGGAGAACGCAAAATGCCAAAACTTCGCATCCAGATACCCACACGAACAATCCCAAGGCAATGCCCTATGGATGAACTGGTCAGGGATATTTGCTTACGCTTTTCCTCCTCTCCCTCTCCTTCCTTACCTGGTAAACAAACTCAGTCAAAGCAAACTCAAACTCATATTGATAGCACCAACTTGGGCAAGGCAACCCTGGTACACAACGCTGCTAGACCTATCAGTAGTACCCTGCATCAAATTGCCCAACAGGCCAGATCTGTTGACACAGCACAACCAAAAGATCAGACACCCAGATCCAGCATCGCTGAATCTAGCAATCTGGCTCCTGAAATCCTAGAATTCGGGCACTTACAACTTACCCAAGAATGTATGGAAGTCATAAAACAAGCTAGAAGGCCATCCACCAGGCACTGCTATGCAAGTAAATGGAAGAGGTTTGTTTGCTACTGCCATATTAATCAAATACAACCATTACACACAACTCCAGAACATGTAGTGGGTTACTTGCTTCACTTACAAAAATCTAACCTGGCTTTCTCTTCCATTAAAATACACCTTGCAGCAATATCTGCATACCTGCAGACTACCTATTCAACTTCACTATATAAGATACCAGTCATTAAAGCATTCATGGAGGGCCTTAGGAGAATTATACCACCAAGAACACCACCTGTTCCTTCATGGAACCTAAATGTTGTCCTAACTAGACTTATGGGTCCACCTTTTGAACCCATGCACTCCTGCGACATACAGTTCCTAACCTGGAAGGTGGCATTTCTCATCGCCATTACTTCCCTAAGAAGAGTAAGCGAGATTCAGGCGTTTACAATACAGGAACCTTTTATACAACTACACAAAAATAAAGTCGTCCTAAGGACCAATCCTAAATTTTTGCCAAAGGTTATTTCACCGTTCCATCTAAATCAAACAGTGGAACTTCCAGTGTTCTTCCCACAGCCAGATACCGTAGCTGAAAGGGCACTACATACATTAGATGTCAAAAGAGCATTGATGTATTACATTGACAGAACAAAAAACATCAGAAAGACTAAACAACTATTTATTGCATTTCAAAAACCTCATGCAGGAAACCCAATATCAAAACAAGGTATAGCCAGATGGATAGTTAAATGCATCCAAATCTGCTACCTTAAAGCTAAACGACAGCTGCCCATTACACCAAGGGCACACTCAACCAGAAAGAAAGGTGCTACCATGGCCTTTCTAGGAAACATCCCAATGCAAGAAATATGTAAGGCAGCCACATGGTCTACGCCTCACACATTCACCAAGCACTACTGTGTAGACGTGTTATCCGCACAACAAGCCACAGTAGGTCAAGCCGTATTAAGAACATTATTTCACACTACTTCCACTCCTACAGGCTGATCCACCGCTTTTGGGGAAATAACTGCTTACTAGTCTATGCAGAACATGCGTATCTACAGCGACAGATGCCATCGAACTGAAAATGTCACTTACCCAGTGTACATCTGTTCGTGGCATCAGTCGCAGTAGATTCGCATGTGCCCACCCGCCTCCCCGGGAGCCTGTAACAGTTTGGAAGTTACCTTCAATTATTTATATATGTATCATCTCAACCTTAAATAGGTGCATACTTAGTCACTCCATTGCATGGGCACTATTACTACAATTCAACTCCTACCTCACCCTCTGCGGGGAAAAACAATCGAAGATGGAGTCGACGCCCATGCGCAATGGAGACAAAAGGAGGAGTCACTCGGTCCCGTGACTCGAAAGACTTCTTCGAAGAAAAACAACTTGTAACACTCCGGCCCAACACCAGATGGCGAGCTATTGCAGAACATGCGAATCTACTGCGACTGATGCCACGAACAGATGTACACTGGGTAAGTGACATTTTCATTATGTAGCGCTTATTACCCTTGACAAGGGGTCGCAACAGCTATATACACACTCGTGGGGGAGAATTTTTTTTTAATTTTTTTAATGGTATTGCAGTGATTCAGGGTCTATCGAGCACACCAGAAATTTTTATCAACAGCATTTTGCATTCTGGGGCACTCGTGTTTTCGCTTTAAAAAATTCAAAGTACTGGCTAAAAAGTCAGTGCATGCAAAGTGATATTGGGTAATATAGGTCTGGACAGCAGTTACTTTATTTCGGTGGTTGACAGTAGGTGGCACCAGCATTTATTGGTGGAGTCAGGGTTTTTTAAAAGATACTCCTGTGGGAATTCCCTGCGTGAAATATTCCTGGCTACCAGGTGTATCCCAAAAGGAAGGCCAGCCATGGTCCAAGCGTTGATGTTGCCTGAGTGTCTGTCGGGCAGTACTGGCATCAGGGTGATGGTTTCAAAATAACATCATGTCACACTGTACTTTAACAGTCAGGCAGTTACTCTTAACACTCCCTACAAAGGCAGCAGAGGAGAGTAGCCCGTCACTGTGCTCCTCTACCTCATGATTGCTACCCAGCTCAGTTTGGGTCGGGCCGTACTTGCACCACAGTAGGAACACTCATGGTTTGCAATATTCCACTGCAAGTACAGTACAGATACCTCCCATTCTTTGAATGTCTGCCTAAAGAGGAGATTTTAAAGCTCAGGCTTGGTACCATAGATAATAGTTCATATTAACACCAGTGAGGGACTCTGAAGTTGAGTGGGAATGATATCTGGGCAAGTACACTTAACCAGCCCCATTCCACATTAAAACTTGGTTTTGAGAATTAAACATTCATGGGTCATAGTTGATTTCATAAAAACACACAGAGAACAGTCATTGTTATTGACACACCAAAATATTGATATGTATATTGAACATCCATTTCAATACAAGGCTAAACATTAAATTCTCTTTCTGAAATTCTTAAAATCATGATTACCCACTGGTCTGGCCCTTCAAGCACCACTGCCAAGAAAATGTGATTTGGTACCCCCAGATTTCCACTATGACCCCTACTTAGGGCGCGACAAGGTGAATTCAGCCATTCCCTCATACCATGGGAGCCCCCTTGGGTCAACCAGTAAGTCAGACCCTAAACCATTCCAGAGCAACACAAAATTGGACGTTCCTAGCACACTTTCGAAGATGGACCTTGGGAACCTGGCCATATTTTGGTCCAGTGGTGGTAGACCATTTCCCAAATCAACCATGGGCGTTATTAAAGAAGCACATACTGGTAGTCAGATAGTTACTGTAGCGCTGCAACTGCAGCCACGTGCAGACCACTGCCCCTCTACTCCTCCATAAAGTAATATTAGAGCCAAATCTAGAATTCACCTGACCTTATAGAGGACCCATGTTTACTCTGGCCGTTGCCGGCTCTCTGGAACCTGTGGAGAGTTTGAATTTTCACAGACAATGGCAAGAACTGCAATTAGGCACCACCACCCTTCTCCCACTGGCCCCTACCTAGATGCTGATGGCTCCAACATGGAAGCCCCCTTTGTTCATATTAGTTTTTTCTCCTTGCTTTTCTGCCCAGCTCCACTTATTCTTTCCCATTTTCTGCAGTGCATTTTGACTTCTACTAGATCATCCATAGGTAGTCACCTGGGCTTCAGCACTGCTCTTTCTTTCATACTACTTTCTGCCCCTGTAGTCACACTCTCCATGTACAGATTCTTTTTCCCTGTTCCCAGGAACCTTAAACTGAAGTTGATTAGCACTTCTAGAGATGCACCAGAAAACGTAGAAGATATAAGTGAGTGCCTGCACAGATAAAATTAGTTGCTGCACATGAGTAGGGCTCTGTCATAAACTGACTACCTCCTATTGAAGAGTGGAGCTCGTTCACAGATAGTTTACCTTTTTTCTGTATTTTTTTGTAACACAAACTCGACCTGAAGGTAATGGAGCAATTTACAGGAGAACCAGTGACATTACACAAGCTTGCATTGATATTTTTCAGCAGATTAACAGATTTAACCAGAATCAGGATATGTTGAGTCGGCACCAGACTCATCAGTATTTAAGGTAAAGGAACATGAGCTCCTTACTGGCTGGTGGTGCAGGTGGGTCTAGCCAGCTGGAGCTACAGCATTCCAGTATGAGGGGGCTGCAGTTTGATGGGCATGCTTTCACCCTCCTTTGACCAGGTCTTCCTCTGGTTGCCCACAAATCTCTCAATCTAATCATGCAGCAGTGTATCTACTGCTATTGATGCTCACCATAACAAGATTCAGTCTATTTTTACACAGCTTCAGCTCCCTCATAAGTTTGTGTGACATTATTTACCGTAATGCATTTGTGGTGCAGCAAATGCTCATTTAAATGTTGGTCTCTTTCATTCAGAGTAAAAGAAAATGTGACGGAGTGTAAATGTGGCCTTGTCAAATATCTGTGAAATATATTTACCCTGTAACCTTCAAACAAACGCACATTATAGTTGTAATTTGCAATATTGATGCTTTCCTATCACATCAGCACATAACTATTTCAAGAAAGAATTGTAGTGCCAAAGACTGAAAAAAGATTAATCAACCCTTTGTACACTATTTTAAATTATAGAATATACCCCATTAGAAAAGGTACTCCTCTTTTGGAAAATTATGTGTTCCACCCTGATAGGTACAACGCAGATGCACCATTATTAAAAATCATTACATTGTTAAGAACTATGTAAATATTTGTTAAATATCAAGTTATACTTTAACCTATAGTGAATATGCACATAGACAAACCTCAGCCTTAAATGAGAGATAACATAATCGAGGGAAGACACTTGTTAAATACCTACAATCTACAATACTTTACATTCAGTCTACTCACAAGACATCACAAGAAACACAGTATAATTCCTATGGAAAAATGTCAAAAGAATACAAGTGCTCACAAGGATTAGTGAAGGTGAATTTAGGAAGCATTTTCAATTCTTAACCTTTTTTGAATGTTATATTACATAAACTAAGGAAGAATATGTGGTGTAGTGACTAAGTCGACATGCTAACCTGGTTTTGAAACCTGCCTGGTAGGTGACCTAAAATTGGGTGTAATTCAAAGATTTAAGCTTTCATTTGGTGTATGCAATCTTGCTTCATCTTCCATTACGTCTCACAATATGCAACACTCCACTGCTCCCCACCTAAGAATGTGCTATAACCACATAAGCACATAGTTTTTTACATTGTGAATGTATCCTCCTTACTCCACTCTGAATGTTCCCCCCCATTTGAGCTCTTGACAAACCCCTCCCTCATTTTGTGACATTCGGATAGAAGTCCCATATACATTTCTTTGTCCCAACACATCACACATTTATTAGCTTTCATGCAAGTCTAATTCTTGATGTCTGTGGGAACACTTCCTTGTGTTTGTTTATTGGGAAGTCCCCCATTCACATCTTCTTGTTCCATGGAATTATTTGTGTATTTAGATGCTTTTGGTAAGACAAGACACCTTTCCAATTAAAGCTTCAGTGCTTTCTTTACTGTGTGTCAGACCTGCACACATGCACAAGACTTGGTCAGTGACAACCATTTTGCAGACTTCTGAGGCTTGCAGGTGTAGTGAATACTGTTTAACATCCAGCAGTGCCTAATGTCTGAGTGGAAATTCTAGGCAAAGCCAATAGGATTGGCTATAATGTGCTGAAGACTGAAAATGCTGTCTGCATGCATTAGCCCATTAAACCTAGACATATTGACAGTGTGTGCTCTTATACTGGTTCTGAGGATGTGTTCTCGCACATTGCTTGACATTGTAGCCCCACCATTGTGGCTTGAAATACTAGACTCTCCTCAAAGTTTGTGTCTAGATGTGCCCCTGCTGAACAAATAGGATTTTTTTTTTTCATCTAAATTTAGAGAAAGATTAGGTAGGAGAAGGTTAATTGGAAATCGCTGTAAGGGTTTGTGTTCACTACTTGAGGAAACGCTCTCATTTTTATATACACCTATCTTTTTAACGAAGGTTGAGTTCTTAACTTGGTGTCCAAATAAGGCATCTGGTCTTAAGTGGCGATGGTGCTTTTTAGGGTCGAGCCTGCGTTTCGCTTGTGAGACGCTTTAGGAGTTAGTAAAGCGCTCTCGGAGCCCCATTCACGTCACGTCAGTTGTCTTTCATTGGTTCGTGGACTTGCCTGTTAAAATCTGCTTGCTTTCATTAGTGGAAGTCATGCCTTTTCCGGTGCTTAGCCCTCCTCGAGCGCAGCAACCAAGTACTGAAAACATGCGAGGCTCGCTGTTTCCTGTCAGATTTGTGGACTACATTTTATCTTTTGTTCGCAGCGCGATCTCACTTGGCAGAAGTCGAGCGATTTGCAAAACATCGCCCCAGTTACATAGTTAATTGCACTTTTGCCGATAGGTTTCATTACGAGTGAATTGTAGCAGCGCGATCGTGGTGTTTTTTTTCTTTCAATGTGGAAAGAATAATCCGGTTGGGAGTTTACAACTGCTAATTGCTGTAATTCGGAGAAATGCGAAACCCTAGTGCATTGCAAATGCTTGTTTAATTTCTTAATGCGTTTTACTTGAATATGGAGACCCAATCGTTTAAGGTCCATGAACTTTTAAGACTGAAGTCAGCATTTCTTATGTTTAATAACTGGTGGGCTAACCTTCTTTTTTTCAGTTGCCTACCTCTAACCATTTTTTCCGGGGTATAAATATGTTTTTGGCGTTTCTCAGTCCTTCAGTGACAGAATACTATTCTCATGATGAATTTGTTTCTCCCAGTGTCCTAAAGGTGACAAAGGAATAGCGATTTGGGAGTTCTAACATCCTCTCGCATACATGCTACTAAAGCAGTTTGATAGGCAGTCATCTAACTGACAAAGCAAAAACAGTTCATTTTTTGCGTTGTGAATCTTCGAGCCCAAACTACGTATACATGTAAAATACCTAAAAATCCTATCCAGTAAGACATATAATTGGTAACCTACTCCCCAGTACTAAGACATTTTACGTACACATGGACCCGGCAATAACCGAATATTGGTGTACCTGAATTTTCAGTTGCACAGCGCCAAATTAATCCAGCTGATATACCTATGCCACCCCAATACTCTTCACACACACAGACATTCACAGCTAACGACGTACCACACTAGACAGCCCATCCACAAGACCAGGCACGTAAAACAGCACCAAACTTGTACAGTTAGCAAATCAATTCCACTTCAAAAGTGAATCCCAGAACTCTGGCAAGGCAGTGGACAGGCTTCACCCCATGAGATGGAATACAGCCCTAGGGTCCTCTCCTCTCGCTCATCTCAAAACTCCTCGTAGTGGTTATCCAATGGCACTTAACCTTTGGCAAATGTTTACCGAGCAATTCACTGAAAAGACCTTTTATTCCACACACCCAACAGTTACACCCGAGGGTGTCCCCACATGCTGACTGCCCTACAAAAGCAGCAAGTTAGCAGAACTGCGCTATACAATTTTAACATATTTAGCGGTTGCTTGTCGGATTGCTTTCACTTTAAGAAATCCTGGCCAATAACTGATCGTGGGAGGAATGCAGATTTAACCTGATCTATTTGTTGAAGTTACTTAATACTATTGCTCTTTTAAGCTGTAACCATAGGATATCTTTGATTTAGGTGAATCACGCCAGGCTAATTGATATTTTGATTACAGGGGCGGTGTGCTTTTTGTCCTGTGAAATCGTTAGGTAGCATCTCAGTTTTACAGTGGTAGCACAGTAAAACATGTCGGGTTAGTCCTTGTGACTGTGCAAGGAACAGGACTGGAAGAAATCTGAACCTCAACATCTAACAATGGTAAATATGGTGTCCATGATCTAGCTCATGTGGCTAGAGTGGCACACACTATTTCATGCAATAATGCCTTTTAACTCTGAAGCCAAGATAAAGGTCCCTTAGCACCTAAAAATATTAGGAAAATGGTGAAGGTCTTCAAACCCTCAAAGTTAGGAACATCTCCATAAGGTAGATACTGTGTTGAATAATTTAATTTATTGTGATATAGATGCATTGCTCGTGACATTTAATTTGTTTTAACTTTTAAGTTCTTCTGTTACTTGCTGATGTAATCAAACTATGCAGAGTTGATATCTAGAGATTTAGTTGTTTTGCTAGTGAAGGCAATGCCCATGATACTGTTCTGACGTACGACAGCAGCACTTATCTATAAATTTACTTTCTGTGATTGATGATGCATTAGCAGGTGTAAATGACTCGAAAATTTTTGTCTTTCAGTCACCATGCAGCAGGTCGCCAGAACAGTGGCAAAAGTGGAACTGTCGGACCATGTGTGTGACGTTGTTTTTGCGCTCTTCGACTGTGATGGTGAGTGTTGAATTTAGAACTGTTAAGTATTTAGAAGTACAGGCAAGGTTGAACATGAAAAATATAGACAGTTTCTGGGTCCGATTCATTTTTTTTCTCTTACCACAACCCATTTTCTTGATCTAAAATGCACATAGTTTAACAAAAAATAAGAAATGCATTTCAGATGTTTTCCATTTATAAAAATATAGCTAAATGTGTCAACTGGCACTCCCAGTGTTACTTTAAGTTTCAGTACTTAGTTAAAAAAAAAAAACAGGAATAACTTTAAAGTTTTTTGCTTAAAAACTAAGACGATCTTCTCTTCTAAGCTGGCTTTCTTTGTATGATAAGCATAGGTGTTAAGTGAACTGACATATGGCAAAGCTTCTTGCACCTGACCTGGTGCTCTCTAGTCCCAGATACCCCCTGGAACTAAAACGTCGTGCAGAATGCTGCTCTCCCATATGTGCTCTGCCTGTACAGCACGTAGAACAGATGGACTGTCTCACCTGCCGCTCTTGAAGTCTTCTTCGGTACCTTACTCATGGAAACATGCACGAAGCCTCACTCTCTGGTTCCCTTCATGTCCCAAGCTCTTTCTGGGTGAGAATCTCCCATTGGTAAAGCAGTTGCAGTGCACTGGAGCCCAGAGGGGCCCATTGAACCCTGATAATTGTTATATATCTGATAGACACTTCTAGTTGCAGATTCCTTACCTTTTGAATTCCCCCAGGCATCAGACTGGATCCAGAGACTTTTTCTTCGAGCAGTACCTCTGCGTGCCGTCAGGTGGCGTCGGTATACTCTGAGGGCATCGGTGGCGACGTGTTCACCTTGATGACATCGCAGTCGTATATAGGCGCCACCCCGGCGTGCTGACGTCAGTTCTTTTCTTTCCACGCCAGCCTACACTCACATCTAGAGAGCAGCTATCTGTAATTTTTTGACTACAACAACTTTTTTGTCGAACACTTTTGACTAGGTTGTGAATGCATCGAGGGATGTCCCTCAAGACCGGTTTTAAGCCCTGCAACTAGTCCCAAATGATGTCAGTGACGGATCCGCACCTCAAAGTTGTGCTCCGAGTCATGAACCCAAAAGCTTTGAGGGAGCGGTCCCTAAATGTAATGGCGGCCCGACACACGACTCCTTGGTGCTCACGGTCTTGTTCGAGAGTAAGGTCTTGAGACCGGCCACAGAGTCACCACCACTCTTCGTCCTCTAAGTCATCGGACATTCGGGTCATAAGAAAAGAAGTTGAAGAAGAACAAACGTTCTTCGACTTAACCCCTTCGCTCAGATGATGCGGCGATGGAAGAGCGTCAACACTCTAGGCCTCCGTCCACGGAGCCTCCATCTGGGTCCGCCCCGCGCTTCCCCGACTTCCCGGGAGCCGGAGCCACCCCTGCCCAGCTAAGAGTTTTATTAGGCAATGCTCCTCATTTTTGGGCAGACTGACCCACCTTTGGTACCCTCGGGCACAGGTGAGTCGATGAGGGGCCCCTCAGGTTCAAAGTCGTCTGCTTCGGCCACGGCTCCCGAGGGCTCCTCCAGATCCAATCCCGGATCGCCCTGACACGGGTCGTGCCACAGCGACCTTCCCTGGCGTTGGGTCAGATGTCGACGCTCCCGACGTCTGGTGGGCCCACAATCGACGTCGATCCTATTCTCATACTCGATGACCTTGAGCTGGAACAACGTCGCTCGATGCCGATTCTGTCTTCTTTGGGCTCTCCTGGGCCCAGGGTTGTTCTAGACCCTTATACTTAGGGGTATGGATACAGTGAGTTTGGAGGGGCCCACTGGACCCCCTTTAGAAAACCAGCTTGACCCCCAAATGGACTGGGTGCAGGATTTGGGTGATGTCAGTGGTACAGACACCTCCCCTGACACTGGTTTGCGCTCTCCTCCTACCGTGGTTATGGAGGAGGGCGCCACATACACCATGGTGGTGAGAAGGGCGGCTGGGGTCTTGGACCTTGAGCTACCTTCTGTGATGGTTAGCCCTAACATCCTAACAGACGTGCTTCAGCCGGGGTCTTCCACATCAGAATCCCTTCTCCCCTTTAATGAGGCACTGATGGACGTCCTTTTGGGTACTTGGTCCAAACCCATCACAGGGGCTCCTGTGAATTGGACGATTGCACACCATCGCCTGCTCCAACAGACCCAAAATTCCTCACCCAACACCCCACGCCTGAGAGCCTTGTGATCTAGGCTCCCTCTTCTTCTTCCTCTGGCACATCCCCTGCTCCCCACCCTGGATAGGGAATCAAAAAGACGGGATAATTTGGGGAAGAAATATTTTTCTTATTCCAGTCTAGCGCTACGGTCAGTGAACACTGCAAGCTTTTTGGGCCGCTATTCCCATACTGTCTGGGATACGGTTGAGCAGGTGCTGCCTACAGTTCCGTAGGAGACCCAGACTGTCCTCTCCCAAGTGCTCGCAGATAGGAGAGATGCAGCCAAGTTCCTCATCCCCTGTGGACTGGATACAACAGACTTTCTAGGCAGATTGGTTGCATCGATGGTGGCCCTAAGACGTCACGCCTGGCTGAGAACACCTGGCTTCTCGGGGATGTCCAGAAAACGTTGATGGACATGCCCTTTGATGGCTTCCGTCTCTAAGGAGACCAGGTGGATTCTGCGCTCGCACGCTTTAAGGATTCCCGAGCCACGGCCCGGTCCCTTGGCCTAGCACCTGCCCTTAGACCTCACCAGTCCGCCTCTCGCTCCTTTCATAGCTTTGGAAAGGGCACCCAACTGCGTCCTTTTCCACTGAGCCATCAATCCACACATGCTGTACAGCCCCTGCGCAGCTGCGGGATCCCACGATCTTGGGAATCAGGGAGCCAGCGGGTCGCCCATTCCAATCCCCAGCCCCACCCCCTCCTCCTCTGTCTCCAAACCTTCCTACTCCATCAGAACACCTGGATCCAGTTGGAGGCAGGATTCACCATAATCTGCCCGACTGGAAATCCATTACCACGGACAGGTGGGTCCTCCAGATTGCTTGGAAGGGCTACTCCCTCCCTTTCGAGTCTTCTCCAGCCACGCCACCTTCATTCAACCACATACCGGAGGATCACATGGCACTTCCTGCTTTTGGCCAAATGAGGTATAGAGAGGGTCTCTGCATTAGACGTAGGTTGTGGTGGTTGTTCCTGCTACTTTCTGGTCCCAAAGTAGGACAAGGGCCTTCGTCCTATCTTCGGTCCCTCAATTTCTTCCTCAAAAAGAAGTTCAAAATGCTAACATTGGCTCAGGTCTTATCTGCCCTAGACACAGGAGACTGGATGATATCGTTGGACTTGCAGGACGCACACTTCCACATCCCCCGTCTTGCCGGCCCACAGATGTTACCCAAGATTTGTGGTAGGCCTCGAGCACTTTCAGTTCACTGTGCTCCCCTTTGTCCTTACCAGCACCCCTCGGGTGTTCACAAAGGTGATGGTAGTGGTTGCAGCTCATCTGCGCAGGTTAGGGGTCCCAGTCTTCCCCTACCTCGACGACTGGCTGATGATGGCGGATATGCCCCAGAAAGTAGTCTCCCACCTCCAGACTACAGCGAGCCGCTTGCGTTCGCTGGGGTTCACTATAAACACGCTGAAGTCACACCTGATTCCTTCTCAGATGCTCCCTTTCATAGGATCTGTTCTGGCCACAATGCAATTTCGAGCTTATCCTCCCAAAAAGCGAGTCCAAGATATTTGGGCCATGATACCGATGTTTCAGCCACTGTCCTGGATTTCTGTGAAAATGAGACTGAGGCTGCTGGGCCTCATGGCCTCCTGCATCCTGCTGGTTCAAAAGGCCAGATGGCATATGCGGTCTCTGCATTGGGACTGGAAGTTCCAGTGGGTGCAGCATCAAAGGAGACTCTCTGACAAAGTCCAAATCTTGGAAGGAACTGGAAAAGATCTTCAGTGGTGGCTAACTAATCGAGATTGGGTCAACGGCTGATCCCTCTCCTTTCCCCAACCAGACCTCACAGTAGTGACAGATGCGTCACTCCTGGGATGGGGCGGCCACATGGGAGAGGCAGAGATAAGAGGCCTCTGGTCTACAGCGGAATTTGGGCTTCATATCAATCTATTAGAGTGCTGTGTGATTCGACTAGCATTGAAAGCATTTCCTTCCTCTCTCAAAGGGAAAGCAGTGCAAGTGTTCATGGAAAACACCACATGTGGTATTGCAGCAAACATGGCAGAGTGGGGTCGTGGACTCTTTGTGATAAGGACCTTCGTCTCTGGACTTGGCTGGAACATCAGGACATTAACCTGGTGGTTCAACATCTGGTGAGTTCCTTGAACGCCAGAGCAGACGAACTCAGCAGACGCTGCATAGTCTATCACTAATGGGGTCTCCATCCGGAGGTGGTGCAAGGTCTCTTTCAGCAGTGGGGAGAGCCTGAGTTAGATCTCTTTGCCTCTGCAGAGTTTCCAAGGCGGCACTCACTCGGGGATGCCTTGCGTCTCGAGTGGAGCTCAGGTCTTCTGTACGCCTTTACACCCGTACCGCTTCTGCCCACAGTTCTGAAGATCATGCTCAGGTCTTCTGTACGCCTTTCCACCCGTACCACTTCTGCCCAGAGTTCTGAAGAAGATCATGCAAGACCGGGTCGCAGTTATTCTGGTGGCTCCGGTCTGGGCACAAAGCGTCTGGTATCCCGAGCTCTTGAGCATGGCCATAGTTCCTCCGATCAGACTGCCCATTAGGAAGGATCATCCACCCGAACCTGTCCCCTCTCTGCCTCCTTGCGTGGAGATTTAGCGACGACAGTTGATGGCTTTTAACCTTCCACCCAAAGTCTGTAACGTCATCTTGACAGCCAGGCGCCCCTTCACCAAAACGGTGTATGCCTGTCGTTGGAAAACATTTGTGGCATGGTGTATCAACAAATCTGTTGATCCTCTCTCTGCACCTCTTTCTGAAGTTCTGCTCTTTGTCCTCTCTCTTGCCCAACAGGGCTCTGCTGTGGGCACCCTCGAGGGCTATCTTTCTGGTATCTCTACCTTCCTGAGACTACTTGACCAACTTTCTTTATTCAAATCTCCCAATGTAGAGATTTTTCAAAGGCATCCGACATCTCTTCCTACCTATCCCATTTATCATGCCTCAATGGGATTTATATTTAATCCTCACATATCTGATGTGCACTACATTCGAGCTGCTTCGTAGCTGTCCTTTACAGCTCCTAACCATCAGGACTGCCTTGTTGGTTGCCATTACTTATGCTCGCAGGGTAAGTGAGCTCCAAGCTCTGTCATCTAAACCACCTTTTCTGGCAGTACATCCTGACAAAGTGGTACTCCGCATTAAGGATTATTTTCTCCCTAAAGTGGTAACATCCTTCCATGTGGGTCACTCAATCACCTTACCTACTTTTTACCCACCCCACATCCCTCACATAAGAAGGAGAGACTCCACCGCCTGGAACCAATAAGAGCGTTGGAGTTCTACCTTGATCGTACTAAAGACTTCTGGGTAGACGATCAACTCCTACCCTTTCGTCACCCCCACATAACCCACAAGGTGTTGCCAAAGAGAACCATTTCATGATGGGTCCTCCTATGCATCAAAATGTGCTACGCTTTGGCAGAGAAGCAACCCCCTGAGGGTTTTCGAGCTCACTCAACTAGGGCAACTGCAGCTACCACAGCGTTAGCACGAGGCATTCCAGTACTGGATATCTGTCAGGCAGCCACATGGGCATCTCTGTACACATTCACCAAGCACTACTGCCTGGACAGTCAGGTCCGTAGGGAAAGCTACTTTGGTCGTTTGGTCCTACAGGACTTCCTGGTATGACCTTGGTTCGCAGCCCACCTCCAGGGATGGTATTGCTTGGGTATCTATTCAGAAGGTAAGAAATCTGAAATCTGCAACTAGAAGTCTCTATTAGATGTCAAAGTTACTTACCTTTGGTAATTATATATTTGGTAGAGGCGTTCTAATTGCAGATTCCTAACCGACTTGCCCATCCTCCCCGCTCTGCAAATTGATTTCTATGGGCAGGAACTTTCCTTGAAGGGCCCTAGCTTTGGCGCACCACTATCAGTGTTCTTCATGACTCCGCGATTCTGGCGTGGAAAGTCGTAAAAAGAAACTGACATCAGCACGCTGGGGTGGTGACTATATACTACTGCAAAGTCATCACGGTGAACAGGACGCCACCAACACTCGCGGAGTCGGGAATTCAAAAGGTAAGAAATCTGTAACTAGAATGTCTCTACCAGATATATCGTTATCGAAGGTAAGTAATTTGTATTTTACTACCCCAACAGCATTAAAAGGCCCATTGTTCTTGATTGTACTGGGGCCCATGGCATCCTCTCTACAATACTTGATCTTCGTTATGGGGACTCATTTGTGAAAGCATAGCATCTTCTGGGGCTCATCACCAAAAATTCCTTCGAATGGGAAAAAAAAAAGGACTCCTTTATTGTGGCTGTTTGTTTCCAGCCATGAATAAACAGCCACAATAAAGGAGGTATTGCATATCTGATTGTGACTTCCAGTTGCAGATTCCTTACCTGAGAATTTCCCCCAGGTGCCAGTCTGGATCTGGAGATTTTTCTTTGAGCAGTACCCTTCTGTGCCATCAGGTGGCGTCTATCGACTCTCCGTCCATCATTGGCGTCGTGGTCACTGTGATGACATTGCGGTTGTATATTGGCACCACCCCTGCGCACTGTCAGTTCTTTACTTTCTGTGCTAGCCTACGTGCAGATCCAGAGAAGAGCTGCCCTCAGTCGTTTTTTTTGACTGACTTGGGACCTTTTTCTCGAACTTTCTTACTACTTGCTGCGTCAAGACGTCTTCCTTCAAGACCGGTTTCAAGCTCTGTGGCTCCTGTCACCGCATGATGTTGGTGACCGATCCGCATCTGGTGTGTTTGTGTTGCCTCAAGCGTGACCATGACTGAGTGCCTGCCATAAACTCGAAGACTTTCAGGGACCTGTCCCTAAGCTCATGGCAGCCGATGCCCAGCTCTGTCTCACTCCTGGTTTCATTCGAGAGGCCGGTAACAAGACCGCTCGTGGAGCCATCACCACTCGTCTTGGTCCCACTCAAGTCCTCTGACCATTTTGGCAGCAAGAAGAATTCAAAGAACAACAAACATTCTTCAACTTCAACCCATCGCTCGGATGACATGAAGCAGGAGTAGTGTTGATGCTCCAGGCTTCCTTCCTCAGAGCCTGCTTCTTGGACAGTTCCACGCCTATCTGAGTTTCTGGGAGCGGGAGCCACAACTGCCCAACTCAGGGAGTTTCACTAGGCCATCCGCCTTATTTTTGGGCAGACTGACCCTCTTGTGACACCCTCGGGCCCAGAAGGGTCGGAGGGGGCCCCCTCTGGTTCCGCGCCAGTGGCTTCAGCCTCTGCTCCGGAGGGCACTTTAGGATACATTATCGGATCTGTGCCAACACCGGTCATGTCATCATGACGTTCCCCATCGCCAGCAAAGACATCAATGCTTTCAATGTGGGCCCGACCGACAATCGAGTTTGACCCCATTCTCATTCCCGACTCCGAGCCAGACCAGTGTGGCTCAACGCTGATTCTTTGACAGAAACTATGTTAACCAGGTTTGATCATGACCCTTATGCTTATGGGTACGTGTACGGTGAGCGTGTGGAGAGGTCATTGGATCCTATAGAATTCCAGCTAGAAGATGATCCAGAAATGTACTGGGCTCAGGAATTGGGTGGTCTGGACACCTCCCCTGACACTGGCATGCTTTCTCCCCCTACCATGGCTACAGAGGAGGAAGCCTCCTATTCCATGGTGATGAGAAGAGCTGCTGAGGTCCTGGGCCTCGAGCTGCCTTCTGTGGCAGTCAGGACAAACCTCCTGATGGAGGTGCTTCAGCCCAGGGCTTCTACGTCAGATCCCCTTTTGCCCTTTAATGAAGCCCTCACTGATGTCCTGCTGGGGACATGGTCCAAACGTAGCACAGGGGCTCCTGTTAACAGGACAATCGCCATAGGCCTGCACATAACAACCTTAGCTTATTGACTTAATACCCTACGCCTAAGAGCTTCGTCAACCAGGCTTCTTCCTCTTTTAGCTCATTCCCATCTGCACCCCCCCGGATAGAGAATCAAAAATATTGGACCGACTTTGGGGGAAGTTGTTCTCTTCCTGCGGTCTGTGAACACTGCATGCCTTTTGGGCCGCTATTACCATACTTTATGGGATAAGGTGCTGCCACAGGTCCCAGAGGAGGCATGGGTCATTCTCTCCCAAGCCGTTGCAGACAGGAGAGATGCAGCCAAGTTCACAATATGTTGTGGACTGGACACAACCAGCTCACTTGGTAGATCAGTTGCATCAACAGTGGCCTTGGTGGCCATGCTTGATTGAGGACGTCTGGCTTTTCAGTGGATGTCCTGCAATTGCTTCTGGACATGCCCTTCAATAGCACCCATCTCTTCGGAGATTCAGTGTTCGAGCTTTAAGGAGTTTCGAAATGCAGCTCGATCCCTTGGCCTCACAGTTGCTCATCGCCCCCCCCCCCCCAGTCCATTTTTCACCCCTTTCGTGGCTACAGAAGGGGCACCCAACCGCGTCCATTTCACCCCATCCACAGTGCCGCGCATGCTGCCAGGAGGGCTCTGCATGATCCAACGTGGATCAGGAAGTCAGCGGTCAGCCCTGTCCACCACTACCCACACTGCAGCCACCAAACTTTCCTTGTCCAGACCAGTAGGAGGCAGGATTCACCATCACCTGCCACACTGTGAATCCATCACCACGGACAAGTGGGCTTTCCAAATAATCCGATGGGGCTACTCCTTCCCCTTCAAGACTACCCCTCTGCCCATGCTACCCTCCTACAATCGGATGACAGAGGATCACTTGCCACTTCTCTGCAAGGAATTTACGGCTCTCATAGCCAAGGGAGCAATAGAGAGTGGGGGTGTGGTTGTTATTCCCGCTACTTTCTGGTGCCCAAAAAGTACAAGGGACTTTGCCCTATCATAGACCTATGGTCCCTCAATCTCTTCCTCAGAAAGGAGAAGTTAAAAATGCTCACTTTGGCTCAGGTCCTATCTGCCATGCACCCTAGAGACTGAATGGTAGCGTTGGACTTGCAGGAAGCTTATTTCCACATTCCTGTCCTGCCAACACACAAACATTACTTGCGGTTCATAGGAGGTCATAAGCACTTTGTTTACCATGCTTTCCTTTGGTCTTACCAGTGCCCCTCGTTGTTCATCAAAGTGATGGCGGTGGTCACAGCTCATCTGCGCAGGCTAGGGGTTTCAGTCCTCCTTTACCCAGACCACTGGCTGTTGAAGGCGGGCTTGCCCCAGGCTGTCATCTCCCACCTCCAGACTACGGCAAATCTCTTGAATTTGCTGGGGTTCACTATAAACGTGCCGAAGTCACATCTGACTCCCTCTCAGACGCTCCCTTTCATCAGAGCTGTTTTGGACACAGTGCAATTTCGGGCCCATCCTTCCCAGAAGCTAGTCCAGGATTTTCAGGCTATCATACCAATGTTTCTGCACCTGTCCTGGGTTTCGGTGAGAATTACTCTGAGGCTGCTGGGCCTCATGGCCTCCTGCATCCTTCTGGTCACAAATGCCAGATGGCGTATGCAGGCTCTGCTTTGGGACCTGAAGTTCCAGCGGGCACAGCATCAGGGGAATCTCTCTGACATGGTTTAGATGTCAGAGGGAACTTCTCAAAATCTGCAGGAGTGACTTTCACATCGCGAATGGCTCAGAGGCAGATCCCTCTCCCTTTCCCAGCCAAATCTGACAGTAGTGGCAGATGCATCACTCCTGGAAGGGGGGGTGGGCACAAAGGGGAGGAAAAGATGGTGTCTGGTCTCGGGCGGAGTCCAGGCTCCTGGAGCTCAGGGCAATCAGGCTTGCATTAAAAGCATTCCTTCCCTCTCTCAAAGAGAAAGTGGTGCAGCGGTTCACAGACAACACCACCGCCATGTGGTTCTGCAACAAGCGGGGTGAGGTCGTGGACCCTTTGTCAGGAAGCTCTACACCTCTGGACATGGCTGGAATATCAGTGCATATCCCTGGTGGTTCAACATCTGGCAGGCTCTCTGAACGCCAGAGCAGATGAACTGCATGGTCGATCACAAATGGCATTTCCATCCAGAGATGACGCATGGTCTCTTTAAACAATGGGGAGAGCCTTAGTTAGATCTGTTTGCCTCTGCAAAGAATGCGTAATGTCAGCTATTTTGCACGCTGGAGTTTCCAAGGCAGCTCTCGCTCGGTGACGCCTTTCGTCTCAAGTGCAACTCAAGCCTCCTGTACGCCTTCCTGCCAATACCAGTTCTGCCCAGAGTTTTCAAGAAGGTCATGAACGAACCAAGTAATCCTCTTGTGGCTCTGCACTGGGCACGAAGAATATGGTATCCTGAGCTTCTGAGCATGGCCACAGATCCTCCACTCAGACTGCCTCTTTGGGAGGATTGTCTGTGACTGCAGCAGGGGACGGTTTTCCACACGAACATGTCCATTTGCCGCCTTATTGCGTGGAGATTGAGCAGCGACATTTGACAGCTTTTGACCTTCTGCCCGAAGTCTGCATTAATATCTTGGCAGCCAGACGTGCCTCCACAAAAATGGTATACACCTGTTGTTGGAATATTTTATGGCATGGTGTACCAACAAGTCAGTTGATCCCCTTTCTGCACCTCTGTTTGAGGTTCTTTTGTTTGTCCTCTTGCCCAGCAGACCGCTGCTTTGGGCACCCTTAAAGGTTATCTGTCTGCCATCTTTGCTTTCCTGAGACTACCAGATCTGAGGAAATGTTTAATTTTCCCATTGTTGTAAGGTTTCTCAAGGGACTTACCCACATGTTTCCATCTATCCCATTCATAATGCCCCAGTGGAATTGAACTTGGTACTCACTCACCTTACATGTGCTCCCTTTGAGCCCCATCATAATTGTCCTCTGTGGCTTCTCACCTTAAAGGCAGCCTTTCTTATTGCCATCACATCTGCACGCAGAGTGAGTGAGCTGCAAGGTCTTTCTTTGAAGCCACCCTTTCTCTCTGTCCATCCCGACAAAGTGGTGCTTCGTACCATGGCCTAGTTCCTCCCCAAGGTATTCATGCCATTTCATGTAGATCAATTTATCACCTTGCCTACTTTTTATGCACCCCCAGATCCTTCTCATGAAGATTAGACTCCACCGTCTGGATCCAAAAAGAGCGTTGGCGTTACCAAAGACTTCCGGATGGACAATCAACTCTTTGTTGGTTATGTGGGTGTGAAGAAGGGTCGGGCGGTGCAGGAAAGGGCCATCTCCAGATGGGTTGTACTCTGCATCAAAAAGTGCTACACCTTGGCTAAGAAACAACCCCTTGAAGGGTTACGTGCTCACTCCACCAGAGCAACTGCTGCAACCACTGCGATACCTTGAGTTCCAATCCTGGACCTCTGCCAAGCAGCAACATGGGTATCTGTCCAGGCAGTAGTGTTCAGTGAACATGCGCAGTTAGGTCCGCAGGGATGGCTACTTTGACCATTCGGTCCTACCGGACTTCCTAGTATGACCTTGGTTCGCTGGCATCTCCAGGAATGGTATTGCTTGAGTATCTATTCTAAGGTAAGGAATCTGCAGCTAGAAGTCCCTATCAGATGAACAAGTTACTTACCTTCGGTAGTCTAGTTGCAGATTCCTTATTGACTCACCCATCCAACCCGCTCTGTGAACTGATTTCAAGGGACAGGGACTCCCTTTCAGGGACATAGTTCTTGCGCACCAGTCTCAATGTACTTCATGCCTCTGCACTTCTGACGTGGAAAGTCCTGAAAAGAAACTGAAGTCAGCCTGCTGGGGTGGTGCCTCTATACAACTGTGACTTCACCATGGCGAGCACAACACCAACCACGGACATGGAGTCGACTGATACCACCTGATGGCGCTTAAGGACACTGCTCAAAGAAAAATCTCTGGATCTAGTGACGCCTGGGTGAAATTTTAAGGTAAGGAATCTGCAACTAGAATATTTCTCTACCAGATAATTTGTTTCTGAAGGTAAGTAACTTGTTCTTTGGAGTGCTGGATTCATTTTTTTAATTGAAGCCTTTTTGGTGATGTAAAACGGGCCTTGTACCCGTTGCGTGGCGCTGGGTGCTGCTGGTGGATGGGGCCAATTTTGGCAGGATTTTTTATACACAGATTTTATTGATTTTAAAGGGAAAAGAAAGAGGAATACAGAAGGAAAAACCAAGACAACTTGCACATGTAAATTTAGGTGCCATGAGATCCAATTTACAATAACATTAAAGCAATCTGTGAGACAGGCGTCAGATCCATTTCTCACCACATCACCGGGGAACAAACAGTCACTGGGTTAACAAGAGCAGTCCCAGCCATTTCCCCCACACTTTCCTATGTTTATGGAGACAGCCTCTTGAGTCCTAAACCAGTTTTTTTGGGTTCGCACACCAGTCCACTCGGCGCCTCTATTTCTGGAGGGATGGTACTGTAGGTGAATTCCAGGCAGCTGCTATGTCTTTTGGCCACCAGCCGGGCCGTACCCACAAATGCACGATCTGCTCTTGTGCCCTGCAGTTCTTCCATCGTGCCCAATAACACCAGTTTTGAGGACAGCTGTTGTTCTCGTCCAAGCACAGCATTCAGCTCACAGGTTATCTTACCCCAGTAGATCTGTAACACCGGACATGACCACACCATATGAAATAAAATCATCTGGTCCCCCTGCGCATCGTGGACACCGAGCGGAGGGGCGAAGACCCGCCCAGTACAGTCTGTCAGGAGACAAATATTCCCTGTGTAGGAAATACATCTGCACCGCGCGGAGTCTTGCCGACACCGCCAATGTTCTAGGCGACATCAGCGTCTCCACCCACTCAGTCTTCTCAAAGTCCCAACTAGGCCTCCCCTTTGCTCCTATTTTGATCTAGGCTGCCCCGGGCATTATTAATTAACATTTTATAAATTTGGGAAACACATTTCCTCCCTAAGTTGCCCATGAGCAGCTTGGCCTCAAGTGGACTGAATTCTGGTATTGAGTTAGCGGGAGCCAATTGAGTGCCCAGGGCATGTCGGAGCTGGAGGTACCCAAACAAACTGCGTGCGGTACAATTGAAAATCAGTCTGCAACTCCTAAAAGAAATTCATTTCGTCCCCTTTCCATACATCTCCCACATGTGATATACCCAGCAGGCCCCATTCATTGAACCCCGCTAGTGCTGCAGACTCCTTCAGCCATTTGCCGTGCCACAGTGGGGTCGGCTGGGTGAAAAGTGTTTCATCGGATGTGCCGCAGTGCTGCGCGCCATGCAAGGAAAAACCACTCTAGTTACTGGCTCTATGTCCCTGGGGAGCGAATACAGATGGGGGATCAGCCATCCTCAGTCCCCCATCGTATACCCCTTCTGACAGTGCTGTGCGGCCACCCGATGTCTCTCCCCATTCCAAAGAAATGAGGCGGTGGCTCTCGCCAAACCCGGAACCAAGGACGTGGGATCTGGAAAGGAAAGTTTTGGAACGCATATCAAAGGCGTGGTAGAACCATCATTTTGTATAGAGCTACATGGCACATAACATTCAACGGCAGTGTTTGCCATCTTTGCAAATCTGTCTTGGTGCGAATAGAAGCGGAGTCAGGTTCAGGGACCATGTGAGTTCCGGGAGTAGGGCTACCCAAATACCAAGGTATTTAAAACTCAGCCGGCACAAGGGTACCACTCCGTGCCAGTCAAAGCATTCTTGCAAAATCGCCAGAGGCACCAACACCGATTTAGCGGGGTTCATTTTGAGCCCTGATGCCTCTTCGTAACCGCAAAAGATTAAAGCTTTGGGGGCCCATCACGCTAGGTTCCTCCATATATAGTAGGACATCGTCAGCTTACAAGGCCACCCGGTCCTCAGAGGAAGGCCCCCACTTCCAACCGCAGTATAGAGGATCTATCCTAATCAGCTGCGCCAGAGCAATGGCCCAGGCAAAAAGGAAAGGGGACAGAGGGCAGCCCTGGCGCATTCCCCGATGGGTAGACAAAAACGAGGACAAGGTACCATTGACCTGCACGCGTGCTGTGGGGTTGGCATACAGGGCCTGGACCAGGTGGCGAAACCTCAGCCCACAGGCTGCATGCTGAAGCACCAGAAAGAGAAACCACCAGTCAAGTGTTAAAGGCCTTCTCAAAGTCAATAAATAAGAGGGCAGGGTCCCGGGGAAGCTGGTGGTGTTTGGCTAGGTCCACATGCAGCCGACGAACAGTGTTGTGTGCCGCTGGTGGCCATGAAACCACACTGGTCTAGGTGTCTCAGCAGTGGTAGCACTCAAGTTGGGAGGCAAGAATCGTGGCAGAAATTTTCACTTCACTATTAACAGAGATATTGGCCTGTAGTCAGTACAATGCTGTGATGGGGGCTGGGTTTTGGGGAGCACCACAATGGTGGCTATGTCCAGCACTTCCGGGAAGGAGCTCTGGTGGTCCACCTCTACATAGAAAGCCGAGAGGTGTGGCACCAGGTCTTCCCTGAACACCCTATAGTACTCCGACTGAAACCCATCGGGCCCAGGGGTCTTACCCGTCCCCAACGCGGAGATGGCTTCTCCGATTTATTCCTCCCTGAAAGGTTCATCAAGCATTTCCACCTCTGTTGGGGGCAATGTTGGAAGGGGGATATCCTCCAAGAACTGACGGGCATGATCTGGAATGATTGTTGCAGAGGCCTGGTACAGCGCCCTGTAATATGATGCAAACGTGTCCGCTACTTCTTGGGGACTGTAGACGCAGTCCCCCCTGTACATTACAAATTTTGGGAATAATTCTAGGGGCCTGTTGATGGGATGCCAGCCAGTATAGCAGCTTCCCAGTTTTATTCCCCCCCTCCCCCCCTCCCCCCCCCCCCCCCCCAAGCCATAGACCCTGGTATTAGTAGCTTGCCAAAGGTGTTTAGTCGCTTCCAAAGAGTGGTCCAGAATCTCCTCACGGATCAGTAGTTGTCTAGCCACTCCCTCACTGGGTTGTGCGCCCTGCTCTGCCTCCAATCGTGCGGGCTGCGCCTACAGCTGCCCTATGTGGGATGTCTGGGAGCGCTCCAGAGCGCGGGCAAGGCTCTTGGTCGTCCCCCGGAGTACTGCCTTATTTGCAGCCCATAGGACCCCAGAGGATGTCACCGAATCCCCATTAAGAGCAAAGTATTCTCGATACGCATGCTCCAACTGCTTAACATAGGAACTGTCCGGCAGGTACCATGCATTCAATCGCCACATAGGACGGACCAATGCCTGAGCAGGTCCCACAACAAACCGGAGGGGTGCATGGTCCGAGATCCCACGCAGTAAGATTTCAATATGGGTCAGGTGGCAGCAATCAGTGCCCGGTAAGGGCACAAGGTCAATCCTAGATTGCATGCCGTGAACTACCAAAGTGTGTGTAAATTGTCGATGCTGCGGGTGCCTTATTCTACATGCATCGCATAACCCTGCAGATGTCAGCCACCGAATTAGTCCCGACGCCATTGCCTGTCAATGGGCTGAGGGTGAGCCAGTTGCATCTAACCCAGGATCCGGGACTGCATTAAAAGCACCCCCCAACGTGGTAATTCCCGGGGGCAAGTCTAGAAGTAACTTAGTCAGATCATTCAGGGCCCCCCGCATCGCTGTCGGCGGAGTGTATATACTAACCATGTTGATCGTGAGGCCCTCCACTTTCCCAGTAATAGCCACGTATTGCCCCTGCCGGTCTCTCCACACTTGGATCACCACCATAGGAAATGAGCGGTGAAGCAGTAATGCCTCTTCCCATGAGCCACGCACGAACCCCGCATGATATACTCTGTTGATACCCTTGCGGGCCAGGAAGGAACAGCGGTCCCCCAGGAGATGGGTTTCTTGCAACAGGAGCACTCCAGCCCGGTGTCTGTTTGTTAGCAAATACAGCGGTGCGCTTGATTTTGTCTAGGAGACCGTTAACATTCCACAAGATAATCTGTATCGGACCCATCTGTCTACGTGTCTATCCACGACAACTATGCTCCTTAACTCCACCCAGGTACCCCACGCACCCCACCCAAACCTCCCCCCCCCAGCTCCCTTCCGCCTCGTGTACGTATAATGCCCCAGTGTGTGGCGGACACTGCTGAGTAGCATCTTGGATCCACCCCAGTTGCGAATAACAGCAAACAAACATTTACTCCAACTAACAGTAACAAGTACCTTATTTCAAGGTCTAAACTCCCCCACCCCACCCATCCCCATCCCATACTTCCCCCAAGAAGCATCTGTAGCTGTATCTTTTCAGGCGTTACCTGCCCCACCGTCCCCTCCCCATATGCAGAGTTAAAGCACCAGGCTTCGGGACAGGTCTGAGTCTTCCATTGTCTCCCTCCACCCCTGGGCCTCCCTCGCTACCCCCCTTGTCCTGTGTTCACCAGTTGCTCCAACATTTCCTCGGCGATCCCCGGCGCGCTCTGCACCTCCTAGAGCGTGTCTGCTGGTGGGGTCCAGACGGCCGATTCCACCGACTGTCCGTCGGTACACTGTCACGAGCCTGCCACAGTCCCCCACCGGGGGGGCCAGCAGCACCTCCTCCGTCAGCTATGTCCATGCCGCAGCTGGGTTCTAAAAGAATTGTGTTATTGTTGTGCACCACATGGAGTTTTGCAGGGAAGAGGAGGTGGTAGGGTATATCCATCATTCTGTTTCACATCAATAAAGGAGCAGTGCTGCAATTGCACGTCCCTTGTGTAACCTGGAAAGACAAGGACCTTTGCTCCGGCATAGAATAGATCTCCTTTGGAGTGCGCCTCCTGCTTCCATGTCCTTGAAGTTGAAGAGAGAATATCACAGGCCTTGGCGGGGAGGCCTGTGGCAGCATGGACTGTAGAGCCCTGTGTGCTCGTTCAGTCGCGAACCATGGGGTGAGGCGGTCTCCAGGCATCCATGAGCGGAACCATTCCTCCAGGAAAGAGGCCAAAGAGGAGGCCGCTGTGTTCTCCCGAAGGCCCACGATACGAAGGTTGTTCCGTCTAAATCTATTTTCAGCGTCTTCTGCTCTCCGGTATAGTTCTGACGTGCAGGCTGATACTTGCGTTTTCAAGGCAGTCAAGCCATCTTCCACTGTGGATATTCTTGATTCTGCCTCTGTGATCCGGGTCGTTGTGGAGATCCTGACATACCAGGGCCACATCCACTCTTACCTCTAAAGTCTTAGCTGCTACCGCCATCTGGGACGCCTGAATTGCCTAAAGGATGGCCGCCAGGTCGCTAGTGGCTGCTGGTTTCCCACCACTGCTGCCTGGGGACTGGTCCTCAGCACGGGACCCGCCAGGACCCGTAATATATTGGTCCATGTGCGTTTGGGCCATGGGTGGTCGTGTTGATTTGTCCTTGCCCATCGCTGTCTGTGAAATCACAGCTATTGTTCAACACACTTTGGTCTGAGTTCTCAGAAGGTGTCCAGCTAGACTCCTTGTTTTAGATCACAGGTTCTACAGAACCACCCCCTGTGGGCCACGTATCACTTATAAAGATAGTTGTTCACCTCTGGGTAACAGTGACCGCTACCAGGATCACGGCTCTATCGCCTAATCCCCTTGCCACAACCATAGCCACTTTGCTGCGACTTGTCATCAAGGATCATACGTCAGTCTGCCCCCAACCATGTTGTCCTGGTCACCCTTCCTCTGCGGGGCTTTCTCAAACGCCTCTGGTCCGTGTGTTGCAGAATCTTCGACCCTCCAGGCATCCCCACCGCCACCAGGGCCCAGAGTCACCCCGAAGAAGGAGAGGGAGGAAAGGAAAGAGCACAACCTTCTGAGGCGCGCTCCACCACCCTTGCCTCCTCACCTCTGTTCTTTTGTTCGGCTCCGTCCCCAGCCATTCGGGCCTAGCTCCGTCTTGTTGGCCGGTGGGGGGAGGTTAAAACAATGCGTAACCTTGTGTTGTGGCAGGCAGCTCTTCCCATCGCAGTGTTGCAATCTGCCTGGGAGAGGCCCAATCCAAGGCACCGGCGCCTGTCGCTTGATTCTCTCCAGCCGGCCGGGCGGCGGCCGCGCTTCCCACTGCCTCTTGGGCCTCCAGTTGTGTCCCCGGCGGTCCGGATAATCCCGCAGTTATCCTCGCTGTCTTTACAGCGTCTTTTAGGCCACTGTTCCACTGCCAGTGTCCATCGCTCCCCGCTATCCCGGAAGCCCTCCGCCTCCCACTTGTGCGGATGATGATTGGTGCAGTCACTCATCCGCACCTCACCTCTGGGCTACCCTCTGTCCTCGTCTCCCATTAGTGCAGCCCGACAACCGTTTTGGACGCGGGCCGCTTTGTTTCTTCTACGCTGCGCCGCTAAGCCATAAGGCTCCAATATTCAGCCCGACTGCTCCAGGGGGCTTGGACAAGCCTCTGGAACGCGTGCCACTGCCGGTACGGGCAGGCAACAGGCGCTGCTTAAGGCAGATGACGGAGGGGTCTTGAGCACTACGAAAGTGCGACCACCATCTTGACGCCTTGGCCATGCCCTAAAATGTTGGATGGCATTGCTAATAAAAGCATATTATTTTAAGGCTTTATTAAATACATCAAATAATGTTTTGGAGCCTTTAGACAGACTTCCTAAAGATTCACAAAGTTGGATGTGAGTTGAAAATTAAAATGTTTGGAGAGTACATGAATTGCAAAAAATAAATGTTTACCTCCCTAAACGATTGGTAAGCGACCAATGTCTTAAAGTGCAAATAGAGGCCGAGAAAGTAAATACAGACGACTCTGCAGTCTGTCTCAAAAGTAAAATCTCTCTAAATGTCTTTTTTTGGGGGCATTTTAATACAGGGCTTGCCTTTAGTTTTTCATTTTCTATTGCCTGTGGAACGCAATCAGAGGATGTAATTCCTGCAGAGAAAGTGGTAGAAGGCGGTCCAGTGTTATTGTTTTCTGAAGTCCATATCCTCCCAATCATGTGCCCAAAGTAATAGAGACTATGGGGGTGATTCTGACCGCGGCGGACGGCGGTCGCCGCCCGCCACGCGGTTCCCGCCGAAAGACCGCGGCGGTCATTCTGGCTTTCCCACTGGGCTGGCGGGCGACCGCCGAAAGTCCGCCCGCCAGCCCAGCGGGAAACACCCTTCCCACGAGGACGCCGGCTCAGAATTGAGCCGGCGGTGTGGGAAGGTGCGACGGGTGCAGTTGCACCCGTCACGAATTTCAGTGTCTGCTAGGCAGACACTGAAATTCTTTTTGGGGCCCTCTTACGGGGGCCCCTGCAGTGCCCATGCCATTGGCATGGGCACTGCAGGGGCCCCCAGGGGCCCCGCGGCACCCCCTACCGCCATCCTGTTCCCGGCGGGAGAACCGCCAGGAACTGGATGGCGGTAGGGGGTGTCAGAATCCCCATGGCGGCGGAGCGCGCTCCGCCGCCATGGAGGATTCTCAAGGGCAGTGGAAAGTCGGCGGGACACCGCCGACTTTCCGTTTCTGGCCGTGGCTGAACCGCCGCGGTCAGAATGCCCAGCGGTGCGCCGCCAGCCTGTTGGCGGTGCTACCGCCGACCTCCGCCATGGCGGTAATTACCGCCAGGGTCAGAATGACCCCCTATGTGTGTCTCTATTAGGAAATTTCATCAAAACGTACTCAAACATATTATTTTCCCTGTCCCACGGCCTAGCGCATGGTCTTGAAATTGTAGGCCTAAGCTTCCCCAGGTGGCTATTCCAATGGCTGGTCCTTCTTTGATTACTTATTTGAAGCAGATGCAATTTCTTTTTTTTTTTTTTCTTTTTTTTTATAACTTGTGGTGGTCCAAAATCATAACAAATGGAGATATGTATTTATTCTTTATGTATGCACTTATTTCAGAAATGTTATGAGGCATATTTCATTGGATCGTTTCACTGACAGCCTCTCATGCATCTTACCCTTTTTGCTTCTCTGCCATGTTTTAGACTGGCCTCCTATGCAGGGTTAAGCTCTTGCTATATTAAACAACCGTACTAATGAACAGATCCTTCAGCTGATTTAGTTAGCGGACATAGGCCAAGTATGTTAATTTTGAAACCTCTAAACCCTTAACCGAATTCCTATTTAACTACTCTAGACACTTTATTTACATAAATGGAGTCTGGCTTTACATCTCCAACCCTGCTTGTCAAATCAGCACTTGGAGCAACACTCCCCCCAACCCCACCGCCCCCAAACTATTCTTTTTATTGGTTACCAAAATCATTAGGAATCTTCGCTTCAAGGGACAAGAACTTTCACTGTACATCATTTCTTTTTCTCATAGTAACCTGCGTTAGCCTTGGATTTTGTGGCTTTTTTACATTTTTTAATTGGCAAACCTATTTTAGAACAAACCCAGTTCTACTCCTCATGGTCCATTGGACGTCCACTTGCATCAGCTCTGGTATAAAAACACTGTGGCGGAAGAAGTCTCAACTGTCATCTGTAAATCTGCCCATTATTCGTCAGTTGGTGAGGACCACTCACGCTAGTAAAATTTCCAAGACCAAAGTGCTAAATTTCTGGCAATAAACAGTGTAGGATGTCTTTCTGATCCACGATTTGCCTTGATTATCCTTTTCCTTGTCTGTAAAAGTGCATGCATCTCTTGTAGGAGTATGGTCGCTAACATTTAATTAGAGTAGCTATGACACCTAAGTTCACTATTGCTTCAAGTTACTTGGAGCAAGCTATTTCTCCCTTGATCTGTTGAATGCATACCAAATCTCCCTGTTAGTGAGGGCCCTCACAAAAGATCCATATATATATTTGTTCAATGGCATGTGTAGCTGCAGATACACATGGTGTGCACTGTTCCTGCCGTCTAGTGTTGGGCTCTGAGTGTTACAAGTTGTTTTTCTTCGAAGAAGTCTTTTTGAGTCACAGGACCGAGTGACTCCTCCCTTTCGGCGCCATTGCGCTTGGGCGTCAACTCCATCTTAGATTGTTTTCTTTCCGCCATCGGGTTCAGACGTGTTCCTCTTCGCTCCGTATTTCGAATCGGGAAAGTTAGCTAAGTATCGAAAATTCGTTGGTATTTTTCTCGTTCAGTACCGGTTTAGTTTTATCGTATCGGCACCGATATCAAGACCGCTTTGGCGGCCCTTCAGGGCTTGCGCTCTTTATCAAGGCCTGGTCGGCCCGACCACACCAGTCGTCCAAGACTAATGGAACGGACCCCCTTCTGTTTCTGTCCTAAGTGTCACGCCAAGTATCCTTATACAGACCAGCACCGGCTTTGTAACCTGCGTTTGTCGCCTGAATACAGAGAGGATACTTGTGAAGCTTTCCGAGCGTTTCAATCAAAGAAAACCTTAAGAGATCGACTAGCAACAAGTCTACAAATGGTGTCGAAGCCGAAACATGATCTTGACGTCGGAGGAAGGGAGAATTTATATCCAAGAAACTGACTCTGATGAATCCGATGGTGAACGACCCTCGACGGCGCAACAAACTGTGAGTAAACCCGCTCCGTCCCACACCCAGGGTCACACCAAAAAAATTCAAGGCCACGTGGACGCCACATCCAGCAGGCCATGGCTTAACCCACAGAAAGGAAGGTGACCAGATAACATCGGCACTGAAAAAGGCCAAAGATTTGCCGAAGACTTCCGACTCCGGTCGCGATTCCGGCACCGAAAAATCCAGCATTGAGTTATTGAGTCAAGCAAGCCTCGAAAAAGCTCCTCAGAACCGAAAAAGACAATTACGTTAGGAATTTCAGTGCCGAAAAAAACAGCTTCGGAGCCGAAACGCTCTTCCTACACTGAAGAGCAAGGGCTTTCTATGCATCTTAAAGAAGGCACCGATTTGAGCAAGATCTGGATGTAGAAGAACAGGACCAAATGCAACAAAGGTTACAGATCCAGAAGGAGACAGGGAGGATACAAACCATCCCTCCACTCAAATCTAAAAGAAAACTAGCCTTTCAAGAAACTGAAATGCAACCGAAAGCCAAAGTGGTTACAGACAAATCACCACCACCAAAGTTCTCACCACAACCATCCCCACTGCAATCACCACACTTGTCACGAGTGGGTACACCGATGGCGCAGTCACCCACACATACTGGGATGACTCAAGATGATGCGGATCCCTGGGATCTACACAACCCACCTATATTGGACAACAGCCCAGTGTTATCCAACCAAGCCTTCACCAGAGGACAGTACAGCATATATGCTAGTACTAGCCAGGGCAGCTTCGTTCCACAACGTAACAATGCACTCGGAACCAGTGGAGGATGACTTCCTTTTCAACACTCTGGCATCCACTCACGCATCCTATCAAAGCCTGCCAAAGCTACTGGGCGTGCTCAAACATGCACAACAGGTCTTCCAAGAGCCTGTAAAGGGGAGAGCTATCGCGCCAAGGGTCGAAAAGAAATAGAAACCGCCCGTCAGATCCAGTGTTTATAACTCAACAACTCCCTCCTGACTCAGTGGTTGTGGGAGCTGCAAGGAAAAGGGCAAACTCAGTGTCAGGGGATGCCCCACCACCTGATAAAGAGATTCGAAAGTTCTACGCAGCGGGCAAGAGTGGCATCACAAGCAGCCGATCAATGGCGAATTGCAAACTCGCAAGCCCTACTTGCACGCTACAACAGGGCACACTGGGACGAAATGCAAGACCTCATCCAGCATTTGCCCAAAGAACACCAAAAACGTGCCCAACAAGTAGTGGAAGAGGGACAGGCCATATCGAACAATCAAATACGGTCTGCCCTAGACTCTGCAGATACAGCAGCACAGACTTTCAACACAGCTGTAACGATTTGGAAGCATGCATGGCTGCGAAGTTCTGGATTTAAACCAGAAATACAACAGGCGGTACTAAATATGCAGTTTAATCAACATCAGTTGTTTGGGCTGGAGGTGGATACCGCGATTGAGAAAATGAAAAAAGACACGGACACGGCCAAAGCCTTGGGCGCGCTCTACTCCTCACAGTACAGAGGCACATTTAGGTAACCACAGTTTAGGGGAGGGTTTCGACAACAGACAGCTGAACCATCCACCTCCCAAACAAAACCCACCTACCAGTCGCAATACCAAAGAGGGGGGTTTCGTGGTTCCTACAAAGGACAATTCCCAAGAGGAAGAGTGAAATTCCTGCCCTCCAAACCAAGCCCTAGCAAGCAGTGACTTCAGTGTCATGCATACAAACCTGTTACTTAAAAGCTAAAAGAGAATTACCCATTACTCCCCAGGGCATACTCCACTAGAAAGAAAGGCACTGCAGTGGCTTTTCTTGGTAATATACCAATGACAGAAATTTGTAAAGCAGCCACTTGGTCTATGCCTCATACATTTACTAAGCATTGCTTTGTAGATGTGTTAGCAGCACAACAAGCCACAGTAGGACAGGCTGTACTAAGAACATTATTTCAGACAACTTCAACTCCTACAGGATAACCACCACTTTTGAGGAGATTACTGCTTTGTAGTCTGGGCACATCATGTGTATCTGCAGCTACACATGCCATCGAATGGAAAATGTCACTTACCCAGTGTACATCTGTTCGTGGCATGTTGCGCTGCAGATTCACATTCGCCCTCCCACCTCCCCGGGAGCCTGTAGCCGTTTGTTGCATTAAAAGTGTATATATGTAAATAATTTTGACTTAAATACTCTATGGACATACACATTTACTCCATTGCATGGGCACCTCTAGTATCCTTACTTTAACAACTCCTACCTCACCCTCTGCGGGGAAAACAATCTAAGATGGAGTCGACCCCCATGTGCAATGGAGCCGAAAGGGAGGAGTCACTCGGTCCCGTGACTCGAAAAGACTTCTTCGAAGAAAAACAACTTGTAACACACCGAGCCAAACACTAGATGGCAGGAACAGTGCACAGCATGTGAATCTGCAGCGCAACATGCCACGAACAGATGTACACTGGGTAAGTGACATTATTATTATTATTATATATATATCTCAAGAGTATCCTTATCGATACAATAACCTTTAATTATGCTTTACATTTGGCTTCAGAACGATTTGTCAAATTCTGCTCCTATGTCAGTCTTTCTTTGTAGCCACTTCATTTGTTATGTTAGCCATGCAGTAACAATAAGCTGATCTGAGCCTAGAATCTGACCATTTCCATTCTAAAGTGTGCAGATGCTTTTAAACACCCTCCGGTTTGGAGGCTTCTGTATTAAGCAACAAAAGACTTTTAAAAAAAAATATATATATATTTTACAGTCTTCTAGTTAAAACTAAATTTCATGCCACAGAAACCTTTGTTGAAGGGCTGAGTATTGTTATTGTCGGACACCCATGTATACCTGAGATATTCAGATGCATCTTTCCCATAGACAATGAATGATCCTCTACGCATAGATTTGCAGCTCACCTGCCACCTTTATCTTTGTAGGCACAGACGTAGCAGAGTCATACGAGAAAGACTAGCCAGGCTCCAAATCCTCTTCATCCCAACTGGCTCTGTTAGTTCACGGTGTATCTTTGGGGCCTCCAAAGAGAGGAAATCTCCAGTCAGAGGAGAATAAGACATTGAATGTAAACTTCTAGTCAAAAACCACCATCATTTTACCTCTGGAATCTTTCCTTCTGCTTCTCCAAGCTGGTCCAATTTATCCCAGACTAGCCATGCAAAAATACATAGGAGGGATGCTTTGTTCCTCAGATCTACAATCAGACTGTTATTCCACAACATCATCTGAATGGGGTAACACATCAGAGCTACTCAGGGCATCTTCATGTATCTTCATTGCTATGTTTCCCTTTTGTCTGACCTTCACCACTGGGTACCACTACATATCAGCAGGTATGCATTTTACAGCTGCCGCTATGAATCCACTTCTCGACATTTGTTCCCGATTAGCTTCGGCATACAGTTCTCCTTCCCCAGTAAGTCAAACAGTTGTTACCACCATGTATTTCTGTCTGTGACTGCAGCATATCCTAGATGAAACATGTTCATTGCGTTTTCCATATTGGCAAAGTCTGATTGCAAGGCTGTCTTACAGTGAAGTATTTTATTTGGGAAATTGCATTTGTAATAACCTTTACATTGTCCTGTCTATTAAGAAAGTCAATGGTTTCCTTTTCAGAGCAGTTAGTTTCACCGCAGCTGGTTAGTCTTTTTTGTACTAATCAAGGTTTCATTCCAATTTTATTTTTTCTGTCTTTATGTTGACTATTACAATCTTCCCTGTTCATTTGTCTAGGTCCTGTGTCTCTACTGTAGAGAAAACATTCTATAATTTGGATAACTGCCAAGTTTACATATTTTAGGTTGACTGCATCAAAGTTCTCAAATGTACTTTTTTGGAATGGGATTGTCTGACAAGAAAGGCGCACCTTGGTCTGCCGTTCTTCGTTTCATTGTGCTCGGTGTTAACTATTTTTATCATATTCAGTGAGTCACTGTATACCTCCAGACGAGAGTTGCTCCAAATCAGCCAAATCAAAACACCACTACCTGGTGTTTTCCATCATGGTGAAATTTCTGAAATATGTATGGTATTCTCATAGACCATCCTGCTTGCCTTAATTACATATTTCACACATTCTCATCATTTTTGTAATTCGCTGCTTTAAAACAAGTTAAACTGAGGCCAAGGTTGACATTGGCAAATGATGTAGCCAACTGTTAGTGCTTAGTAACCTATAGCTGAAGGGGACAGAATAATCGACTGTGCGAGTTACTAGTGCTTACACCAAATTCCAGCACCAAAGTTCTGACTCTGATTTAGCCACCAAACACATAGTATGTGGTGTTCTCCTAATGCCTTCACTGTTTAAAAAAAATACAGTTTCTGGTCTCTCTCTTAAGCAACTGAAGGATCCCCAGAGCAGGTAAACGAAGTGATCCTCTTTTAATACTGATAAAGATTACTAAATGTGCGTTTTACAATTGATGCTTAGCCTAATTACATGGGTTCTTAATTACTCCTTAGTTTTTGCGTTGACGTTGACTATTAATAAACAGTGTACTGTGACCGGACCGTATCCAATCCGCTGTGTGCCCTCAAATACTGTCATCTAATATACTATCTCTGATATAGCCTTGCATGAAGATTGGAAGACTTGTTTTCACACATCAGTGCATTCGACAGTATGTGTCCTTTGGGTCTCCTCTTTCCCATTTTTCAAGAAAATTGTGGTTGAAAAGCTATTGAGTTTGATGGCATTCGCTGAAACATGGACCCTAAGATGGCCTTACAGCCTTTTTAACTGCTCGCCATGTTTCCTTTCTACTATTCCTAGAGCTAATGAATCTTCATTGTTTCCCGAGAGTTTCTTCACACAATATTGATTTGACCCATGACAGTCAGTCAGCTGAGCTTTTCGTCCCCAACTGATGTAACTTAGGCTGTCTAAGAAATGGTAAAAGAATTGATCGACGTAACTGAAACCCAACTTGTCCCAGATCATAATTCTATTTGTCTACAAACACTAAATTGGTTTTTAAGATGTTCTTACAAATGTTGATGTGCCTGAAGAAATGTGGGCAACCCTAGCCTACTTTGACTATATTGTAATTCTGCCTTAATCCTCCAACTGGCCTGATCTATGGCTGGACATCACGCAGGCCCTCTGATACCTGGGTGATGGCACTGGGGACTTGGTGAAAGCCCTGGCGTAGCCGCAGTGCAACAGTGTTGCATGGGGAGTCACTGGAGAGACAGGGAGCTGGGAGCTCTGCTGCGGCACTGGACCTGAGCCGAGACACCGTGGGACCTGCAGATCCCTGCCGCTGCTGTGATTGCCAACCCTTGTTGGGCATGAGGGGAGCTGCAATGAGGTGACAGAGCTTCGAGGAGAAGAGCTGCCCCCTCCTGCCTGGAGGCCGGGACGCCGGCTGGGCCAGGGCAGCCTACTGTGCCACCCTTGCCCACTGGTTTGAAACCATGCGCACCACCTTGCTGCAACAACAGGTGCGTGCCCTGAGGTACTTTTAAAGTGGCTTTTGGGGCTGGCTGCAATACAGAGGTGAGAAACCGCTGTGCGGCAGCACCCAGAAAAGGTGAGAGGCTCAAAAAGCAACCAAGGAGCGCAGCCAACGGCTCGAAGGAGCCTTGTGCCGACTGGGACTGTGGTACCCAGATTAGTGGGAGACACATGCCCTAGTGCCTTGCAGAGACGGGGCGGGACTTCCACCCGGGGCACAACTATAAGCCCGGGGACAACCTATGTTATAACAGCTCTCGACTGCCCCTGGTGGTCTCACTCGGTTTGTGGCCTCCAGCGCCTACTGTAACTAGCCCTGAGAACAGTGCACTTTCCGACCCCCCCCCCCCCCCCCCCCCCCCCCCGACAACAGACGAACCCTGCCCGGCTTTTTCTATTACTCACATCCTGCTGCTGCGGTGAGTGCAGGGCAGGCCCTTTCACTCTTCATCAGGAGGCACTGACTTGTTTATGGCTCCTGCTGCTGTGGAGGGAGGTTCACAGTCTTACTCGCCCCTGTGCCGATGGTAACACACAACTGGGCCTGCAGAGTATGGAGGTTCCCTGCTGGCCTTTGGATGGCAGTGGTTAACAAGAGTCTGCTCCACCTCTGAACACCTCCACTTAAGGCTTTTTGTTCGGCTTTGGGCGCGGCTGGTCCCTCCTCTGCAGCAGCAGGCGAAGCAGTGAGAGCACTGTTCAGAGGTTGTGCACTCCATGGTCCCTGTTCACGGCACAGACCCTTTGGGAGCTTTTTACACCGCTGACACCCCCTCGGGCAGCTGGACCAACAAAGCCCTTTGGCTTGGCCAGCCTTTCTGAGCACTCTACAGCGCTCTGTACAGAGACTCCTATTATCCCATGTGCGAGTATAAACTACATGAAAGGTGATTGACTATTCGCAAGACTAGTGACGAGACCCCTGCAGCCTTTCTCGCAGATACAAAACAGTGTTTTCCCACCATGTCCTGAACTAAGTGGATGTTTCTCACACAGCTTGGGACATATTGCATTCATGGGAAAACCCAGGACCAGAACTACTGGCATCCAGCAGACTGCAGATGACCTTTCTTATCCTCTGACTGTAGCGACTAAAGAGACAGATTTCCCCCACCAGCCTCAATACACCTCCACATGGATAAAATACTTGCCCCTTTTGCTGACACGAAGGAGCCTCTCCAACAGGACGTCAGTGTGGTATCAGTGGGCCTGGGACTGCTGCAGGTGGAACACCACAAGCTGGCCATCTGCGTCAAAGTCCTAGAGACAACTGTGACTAAAATGCAATCTGAGCTCAAGGCACTGGCCTGCCGAGTGTCTGACCTCTCAAACAAAGTGTAGGTCCTGGAACACCGGGTGGAGGGCGTAGAGGGGCGTAACCGACATAATATCTGAGTGGTTTGTCTCCCCGAGGGAGTGAAAGGAGAGGATATGGTATCCTACCACGAATACTAGCTCCTATCGGAAGTCGCTCCAAACCAGCTGATGGCCTTCTTCCCTCTGGAGTGGGCTCATAGAGTGCTGGCCTGCCATCCTGCCCCTGGCTGCCGCCTTGCCCATTGGTGGCCAGACTGCTTCATTTTTGGGACAGGGACACAATACTCCATAAAGGGTGGACTGTAGACCCTTTAACAGTGGACAATAGCAAAGTATCTATTTAACCTAGCTTTACAACAGCCGTCCAAGTGAAGAGAGCCTCCTCCTTGCGACAGAAAACTGGGGCCAGCATTAAAAACTGTGGTTGTTGCGTCAAGCGGGGACCATTCTCCAGTGTGGGCAGCGGCGATGCATCAAATCCTAAGTGATGCATCAGTTTGGAAAGACGCTGAGTCAATGCATGGATTTTCTTTTTGTAGCACCAAAAACCTCCTTCAAGGGCCCAGATCTGATTTGGCTCCACTTGCAGGACAGGGCTTTCAGCGAAAGAGCCCAGGTGCTGGCAGATTGTCTTTGATGTCACTAAGACTTCTTAACAGTAGGCAACCTTAACTCAAGCCCTTGGAAAGGATGTAGTAAGCAAAGTCCAGGCCTTTCACTCCCAGGACAGAAGCAGCAAGCAGCAGTCCAGCACAACAAAGCAACAGGCAGAGTGGCTGTCCCTCCTACAGCATCCAGCTTTTCTTACTGCCAACTTCAAAGAGAATTGTAGAGCACAAGGCCCTCCCATTCTTGCCCTGGCCCCAGACACACTTCATGGGGGTTGGAGACTGCTTTGTGTAAGGACAGGTACAGCCCTATTCAGGTGCAAGTCTCATCTCCTCCCACCACTCTAGTTCAGGAGGACCCATCAGGAGATGCAGGGCACACCTCAGTCCCTTTGTGTGACTGACTAGAGTGAATTCACAAACAGCCCAATTGTCATCCTGACCCAGACATGTATTCCACAGACAGGCAGAGGCACAGGATGGGTAAACAAGAAAATGCCCACTTTCTAAAAGTGGCATTTTCAAACTTAAAATTCAAAAAACAACTTCATCAAAAGATGTATTTTTAAATTGTGAGCTCAGAGACCCCAAATTCCATATCTGCTCCCAAAGGGAAATTAAACTTCAAAGATCTTTCAAGGCTATCCCTATGAGAACCTATCGGAGAGATAGTCCTTGCAACAGTGAAAAATAAATTAGGCAGTATTTCAGTATCTGTCATGTAACCACAACAGTACACGTCCTACTTTTTAAATACACTGCACCCTGCCCATGTGGCTGTCTTGGGCCTATTTTAGGGGGTACTTAGACATGTAGCCAAAGGGAAGGTTTGGGTCTGGCAAGTGGGTGCTTTTGCCAGGTTGAAACATCAGTGCAAAACTGCACAAACCAACACACCAATGGCAGCCCTGAGATGTTTGCAGGGCTACTCATGTGGGTGGCAATCAGTGCTCCAGGCCCACTAGTAGCATTTGATTTACAGGCCCTGGGCACACATGGTGCACTATAATAGAGGCTGACTGGTAAATCAAGTATGCCAATCACCAATACGGTTTTGACAGAGAGCACTTGCACTTTAGCACTGGTCAGCAGTGGTAAAGTTCCCTGAGTCCTAAAGTCAGCAAAAACGAAATTCAGTGCAGGATCAAAAACAGGCATTAAAAGCAAAAAGACTGGGGAAACCAAGCCAAGAGTTGGCATGCCTAACAGTTCATACTCACAAGTTTGGGCCGCAAGCTGTTGCTGGGCTGCTGTTGAGATGGGGAGTTCACAGTTGAGGTTGTTTCCTTTTCTTTGGGTCTGTCTTGCGGTCTATGTTGAAAGGGAGGAGATAGGATGAAGGGAGTCTCTGGGAGGACTAGAGGAGGCGACACGTTTCACCCGTGTGAATGCAAGACACACATCACACCTTAACTTTCCTGACTTGGAATATCCGAGGGATGGGCTCCGCCTACATGGTCCACAACATTCATAGATATTTGAAAAGGCGGGGTTACAAGTGGCTATGTTGCAAGAAACCCACCTTACTTGGAATGAGGTGGAACACTTGAAACATAGGTGGCGAGGCCATTTGTACGCCACCTCACATTTCTCTTATGCCTGAGGGGCATTAATTTCCATAAGAGCAGGGACACCCTTCGAGCTCGTCCACTCTGTCATTGATCAGGAGGACTGCTTCGTATTCATCATAGGCATGTTGTTGGGAAGGGACACCACCTTAAGAAGTCTCCACGCCCTGAAACAAGAGCAGGTGGCTTTCTTCCGCTCACTCTTTGCTCCTTTGGCATCATTTATTAAGGATGATCTTTTGGCAGGAGGGTATTTTAACTGCGTGGCCGATGTTGTCATGGATGGTTCCACGCCTCAGTTACCTGGTGCGTTAGCACAAGCACAAAAGATAGCTAATTGTTTTAAGGGCTTATTGGCTAGATGGGAACTTTCCGACCCATGAAGAACCCAATACAGAATGACACTGGATTATCCATATTGTTCTCACATTTACCACCTCCTCTCCCGCCTGGACAAATGTGTGTTCAAATAAACTTAGCAAGTATGTGACTCATTCAGAATATCTGGGGTGTACTCTGTCTGACCTTAAACCCTTGCTGTTAGCATTCTGGCCAGTGGTTAAGATCCGGAGATTCCCACCTGGTACCTAAACCCACAGTCCCTGGAGTATGCTTGCTTCAGAGACTCTGAGAGAGGTGGTAACCCAATACTTTGACATTAATGAGAGCACTACCTCCTCTGGTATGGTGGAGTGGGAGGCCTTCAAAGTGGTAGTCTCTGGACATTGTTTGTGCCAATTAGCATGGCCTTAGGAAGTTGTTAAATGGGAAACTGAGGGTGCTAGATGAGATTGCATAGGCTTGATAACGCCTTAGGCCCGGATGGGAACGGCAGAACTCTCCTTCCGGATGTTCAGGAACAATACAATGCACTCCTAAAACACCTGTGCTGTCATGACTATAAAAACTACATAGTGTTTTGCTTCACTAATGACTGAGCTGAAACACTCATGCACTGACAAAAATCTCTGGAATGCGCTTCTTAGTCCAAAGAAGACATTTATTATTTCCCTTCGCAAGGTAAAAGGAGATTACCATGCTGAAAGCACACATTTTGAAAATGGTCACAGCAATGAAATGAAAACATGTACAAATGATTCTCCACTGCAATATACATAGCAAATATGTTTCTATATTATAATGCAAAGCAAATAATGAATTCAAAAATATGCATCACCATGAGGCAAGGGCACAACTGCTTCATCTCCCTCCTATTCAGCATCCAATCCCAGAGTCGATAGAGGAGAGAGAGAGATCAATTATCCTCACTGGAAGGATGACAAACCCCAGCGTCCTGGGTATGCCTGAGATATAAAAATACTCTCAATCCCTGGTCCATCTGGTCTCGGCCTCTTATACTTTGAAAGAACTAGAGGAAAATTCCAGAACCTCACTCTCACTGCAGAAGTTTATCTATTCAAAAAATGCTGATTGCTTTAGGCTAGCATTGAAAATAACACGTCGGACTTGGCCGCAATCCCAAGGTGCCAATTCAAAACAAGACCGTTCCCTGCCGTCTTAGTACATTCTTATCAGCCTAAGCCCTTGGTGAGAATGAACATGAAAAATAAAAACATGTGCACATTGTACAATGTGGGAAACTACCTGCAGCTTCTAAAATGGCTTTGGCTAATGCTAAAATAAAGTCAATAGGCAAAATGAAGCTGGTGGTCATTAATATGACGGTGTGCTGCTAGGCTAAGTGCAACATGGAGTCAGTGGTCAAAATATAAATATCAAAACACTCCACCCTTTTGACCAATGACTCATATACCCTATAGTCCTAAAATCAACTTTTTTTCTTTAAAACATTACAAACAAATGAGGTATGCATTGTACACAGCAACATAATTAAATGACCAGAGCAATCACTATAAAGCAATGGAAATGGGATTAACTTATTGATATTATAAACAGTTAAACCAGGCACACCTACAATAAAAATACTGAAACTTATATATTGTGATTGGGATAATAACTGTTTGAATAGTGTCTCTAGGATGAGTTGGTATCGAGTTAGATGGAAACTCATGAGTCCTAATCATGTAAAGATGCATGGTCCACCTGTAATGTTTGCAGGAATGTAAGCAAAAGTGAGGTTCCCATACAAAAAGTTGCCAGTTGGCTGACTATTCAACATGCTTAATGTGACTGGCAGCAGTCACCAGGTGATAACAAGCCATGTTGTTTATTCCATTACAATTGCAGTCAAACAGGTTGCTAGGACATCCATGATACTCTGCATTGTTCCCTTGTAGAACTTTGATCTGTGGAGCATGATTTGTACCATATGGATCCATAGGTATTGCCCTTCAAAAGCAGCAGCAGTGTTGCGCAACATGATTGATCAATCAGGTTCATGTTGGGGGTGCTGTCTCACCTGACCACACACGCCTGAAGGGAGACCACACTGCACACTCATGGTCAGAGGCAAGTTGTAGTATGGTCTGCAAAAGAAACAAGTATGATCTTTCTTGCAAATAACATTTGCCAGCTGAAATGTGCTCCCCTTTTCCTTTCCTTGCTTTAAGATCAGCAGAACATTATTAGGGCCCTTGACTTTAATTTCTGCAGGTTCTGGAGGGCCATTTGGTGATTCCACCCACACCTTAGCCACAGGGTTTTTGTCATTTGAACCAAAACCTCCCTTTCCTTGTACTGTCAGAAGGGCTGGGGCAGTCCCCTTCCTCACCAATCCTCCATACAATGGACTTATGACAAGTTGGGCAATTTTGTAAGCCTGTAGGTCAAGACCTGCAGATTCTGATGTGGCTCTTTGAGGAGTTGAAGCTCTCTGTTTTATTTCCCAGTACACAATGGTGCTGGTGGACAAATGTGGTTGGATCAGGGGAGTTTCAACCCAGGTTTCTCACTTGGAGCGGCGTGTTCTGAACCCACTGGAAAATACAGTTTAACTCGCTGAATCTTTAGGATATTTGAAACAATTGTAAATGAATGCTCTGTTCCCACAGTTTAGGATTATCTGTCAAAGTGAAGTCTCGTTTGGGACTGCACATTCGTCCTTCATTGTCTAGAGGTCATATGCAGATATCAAAAGGATGGACTCTACTTCCATGGCTAAGTAGATTTTCACCATATGGTGCATTCAGGATGCCCCATATCAAATCCTATTTTAAAGCTGCATAAAATCTGACTTTGTGAGTTGAGAAGGAATCTAGTGTAAGGCTGTCCCTCCCATGGCTGGTCTGCAAACTGACTTTTCAATAGCAAGCTCACTGCAATAGTTTCCAACAGCAACAAAACACTTGCAGAATTTTCTCAGAGAAATTTTTCATGTGCAAGTGGAAGATCTTAATGTTGTCATTTGCTTGGCACATTTCTACAGTGGAAATTTGCAATGTAGAAAGAAAACAAAATGTTTTAATCCATGGCTGAGTTGGAACGCTAAAATTCTTTGAGAATTGGTCTCCTAGGCTGCTTTGGCAAATTGAGTAATGTCAGTCTGCAAGAAAGTCACTCAAAAGAAGGGCTTCTTAAGTGGGAGATTTAAAAACAACATATGGTGGTCCTGTGCATGTCACTCCCATATAAATCTCAGAAAAAAGGCTGCACAGTTCCAAAAGAAATGAATCAATATAGATCACCCTCTAATCCACGTATGATCTCCAACGATCCCTATGAATAACATATATCAGGAACAAGAGCCCTCACTCACCTATTGGTGACATGCTTCCTCATCAGGCTTTGCTCCTCGTCAGACCGGCGCTGCAATATCTGACGGGGCCCTCCTGGGGGCTCTGAACCGGAGATCTTTTGAAGAGAATTGCCCTAGGTGAATGCATTAGTGTGGGATTGCTGAGATGGACTGTTTAAATTGACTAGAAGTACCATGTAGTAAAGTATTTTATTGAAAACATGGGCCTCTATCCAGATTAAAAACAGAAGGGGAAGTAAGGATCATGTCTATCCTGACGAATTGCACTAAGATCTTTATAGACTTATTTTAGCGAGAAACATGTTGATCTTCCCAGTTAAGGCAGCGTAGAGATTGCCAACTCTGCCATACATGTACTTGATCTCTAGATTAGAGGGTTTACGAACATTAGATACTACATTGAGAGTAGAGTAAGATAGACACTATCCTTTCTCACTGACAGATCCCACTCTGTGACGAAGTTGGGACTGCTACCTTCCCTCATTGGCTGACCTAAGGTGGGCCAATGAGGAAAGGCAGCAGTCCCAAACCTCCTGGGACCTTAGAGGCTGAGCTGAAGGGGTGTGTGTTTGTGTGTGTGTGTTTTTAAATGAATGGGGTGTGCGTGTATGTTTGAATGTTTGACAATGAGTGTTGTGAATGGATGTGCATGTTCATGTGCATGTGTGAATGAATGAATGAATGAGTGTGAGTGTATATGTGCGTTCCACCCGCCCCATTCCTAGAATTACCGGCCGCCTCTGCTTGCATTGTACGTTTTGTGTGAGGGAAGCTTTCATTGTACCTTCTTTGAGATGGAAGCTTTCATTGTACCTTCTTTGAGAGGGAAGCTTGCTTTGCACCTTCTTTGAGAGGGAAGCTTGCTTTGCACCTTCTTTGAGAGGGAAGCTTGCATTGCACCTTCTTTGAGAGGGAAGCTTGCATTGCACCTTCTTTGAGAAGGAAGCTTGCATTGCACCTTCTTTGAGAGGGAAGCTTGCATTGCACCTTCTTTGAGAGGGAAGCTTGCATTGCACCTTCTTAGTGAGGGAAGCTTGCATTGTACCTTTAGTGTGCTAAACGTTTGCATTGTACCTTCTCTGTGAGGGAAGTTTGCATTGTACCTTCTTTGAGGGGGAAGCTTGTATTGTACCTTCTTTGAGAGGGAGGCTTGTATTGTACCTTCTGTGTGAGAGAAGCTTCCATTGTACCTTCTATGTAAGGGATGGTTGAATTGTACCTTCCCTGTGAGGGAAGCTTGCAATGTACCTTCCCTGTGAGGGGAGCTTGCATTGTACCTTCCCTGTGAGGGGAGCTTGCATTGTACCTTCCCTGTGAGGGGAGCTTGCATTGTACCTTCCCTGTGAGGGGAGCTTGCATTGTACCTTCCCTGTGAGGGGAGCTTGCATTGTACCTTCCCTGTGAGGGGAGCTTGCACAAGTTCCTAAATAAACTACCTATCCGCGCTCTTCCTTTGTATCCTTTCTATGCAGCTCTCACCCAGTTATGTTCACCATGACACATAATTCCACTACACAACTACACTTTGTACCACACGATTCCACACTGCACAATTCCACAAGTAACTATTAAAATACAAACCACAAATTTCCACCCCACACCACATACATTCCCTATACTCCAAATCAAAACGCATAAATAAGATATCGTAATTTAAAAAGCCAATAGCTCTAACTCTCGCAAATGCGATATTATTGAATTGCAAATGCTTGTTTTCTCTCTGACAATAGAGAACTAGTTCTGACATCCAAGAGACCAGGTGTGAATCGGCAGTCACTGCTGTTGTAATGTGGGGTCTGAACTTTAGACCACATTTAAAGGGAGTTGTGACTATAAGAAGGGAGGAGACATGCCTGAACCGCAATCTTACATAAGTACTCCTGACTTGCAGGGCAGCCTGATAACGCTCTTATGTCATTTATAAATGATTATATGTTCTTGGACAATGTACAGATCTTTCTGTTGCCAGTGCCTGAAGACCAGAAAGTTGAATTGCTAATGTTTCAAATGCTTCACTAGAATTCCATTAAACATATGTTTAAAAAATGTGTGCATGCCTACAGTATCCCAAACGGATCCCAAGGGAAGAAAGGCAGTATATTTGTCTGTAGTGCACATCTAATAAAAAAAATGATTTGATACAAAGTCTGCCTTAATATGTATAATTACATCACTGTTACTCAAAACCACTTCATGGAGGTAAGAAACTCGTAGTCTAACTAACCATGTGCACTGTTACTTATATATTATTTTCCTAACAGGCGGAGTGTGAATACTACTTGTGTCTTGTATTTCGTTCCACTTCAGTTACTGTTAATTAAAAGTGTGGAACGCCAGCAGAACTGTCCACTTTTCTGAGAACTGCCACCACATCATATACTGGACTATCTTTTTGCTTAGAGCTGAATTTTCCAATGAGCAGTTGTGGTTTAGTTTGAAAGCAGAAGAGGTCTCTGATAGAAGCTGGTTTTGGCTCACTTGGTGATTGTGGTTTGATTTTTCCTTTTTACATTTTTTTCAGGAAATGGTGAATTAAGCAACAAGGAATTTATTGCGATCATGAAGCAGAGGCTGATGAGAGGACTGGAGAAACCAAAGGACATGGGATTTACTCGTCTCATGAGAGCCATGTGGAAGTGCGCCCAGGAGACTGCGTGGGACTTTGCAATGCCCAAACAGTAGCTAAATAAACCAAAGGAGCGCTCGAACGCTGCTGTCAGCCAGACTTGGGTGCAAAGAGTGGCAAAATGTCAGGACTTTGCAGATATGGAGCATTAAGACTATAGGATGCACTAACGCATGTTTGGGTTGGGGTGGACTATGATCCACAGCTGTTCTACTGGAGAATGAGGCTGGGTCGTTTAAAAAATCTTCATCTACTGAAAAGAACCCGTAACCTTCAAATATACCCGATCCCCTCACTAGCTCCTGCCAACCCCAGCACTCCATTTGTTTTCACATCTTATTTGGGTGACATAAGATGTGACGTTATCATGCGTAGTGACTGATGCATGCACTCGAATGCTATCGTGTAAAAAAGAAAAATAGGTAGCTTATTCTTCAGAGTATAAATATTATATAAACATATGTATACTTTTCTGGTAAAGGGGGGTCTAATTTTGTTTTTGCCGTCTTGGTTCTTTGAAGTGTTTACAAGGGTGTAAAAAAGAGGGGGAGATTATACATTTTAAATATTATGTGAAAGAACTACTCCTGTTGGCACGAAACCAGAACAGTAGTAGTCCAGGCTTAATCAAACCATTTGTCGCACAAATAGCAGAAATTAGGCAGGTATGCCTGTTGGTGAGGACATCATTAACAGTTCGGTGTTTTGCTCTCAACTTATCAGACTTATTTTAAATGTACAATAAAGTGTTTTACGAGTGTGACACATGACATCAGATGACACGTTATTATGTTACTGTACAAGAACAATAAAAGCACAGTACTATGTTTTCTTGTAAGAAGATGTCATCTTTTACCTTAAGGTCTTCAGTCTAAAAGTCAAAAGTATTTAATGAGTGAAGCACAGGCAACATAAAGATCTGAATAGTTTTTATTTGTGTTTTTTCTACACTGGACTGCAGTTCCTCTGATGTACTTGCCTTTTTTGTGTGTCATTCACTCAGTTATTATAACCTCTTTTCTTTGAAAGTGGTATAATTCAGGGCGACAACCAGTTCTTCTACAAAGGAGATATGTCGCTTAACTTATCTTAAAGGATTATTTAACTGTGCGCATCCTTCAACTCACTTTACCCATTTTTATGGGTTCACAGGGTAAAAGTGCCATACGTGAAAGGTGTCGTTTAAATTTTAAAGCCCACATGGTTTACCTTTTCAAACAGTGATGTTTATTACAGTGAGGTCTCTGAAAATTACCATAATTAAGTCATTGTTTCTTAAAAGGGTGATGTCATTCTGTTCTATAAAGGACACTGAAGGGCATTCATCAGTGAGTTTTAAAGAGAGGTCTTATCATGGAAGAAGTATTGCAGTAGATTGACATTAGTCCTTACATTATGACACACATTTAAAAACTTTCAGCAACAATGGACAACAGTGAAACATTGACACATCGATTCCACGCTCATGATGCAGCATTCGTTACACATCTTCCCACTCAACTCCAAGATGAAGGCATTACACAAATTCTCTACTTACATTGTTTGCTTGCTATTTGAGGAACTATCCCCCAGTACGTTTAACCAAAAGTGCAGCAAATTATTAAAATCAATTCAGGAACATAGGGCCTGCAATCTAATTGGCAAACAAACACTTTTGTCACAAAATGAGTCCGAATCGATCCAAGATTAAGTTAATTCCTCCGGAATCCTAATCACTAATTTTGGTCATGAAACAATAAACCCCTGCTTTGTGAATTGGGGATGTAGGCATCAATCTGAGCTAGGCATACTCATCAGCCACTCCAGCAACAAATCTGTATTTCACGGCCTATACTCTTATACCTCAGTAGCATTTGTTTTTACATCCCACACACCTGTAAACAGAAAATAATTGGACACATGGGCAGGGTCTCCACAATAAGCTGTTATTTGGTGCACTGCATTGATTATAATGTCTCTTGTGTGTTTCCTGCTTGCTGACAAATGTGGCACTAATATCTGGCAGCGGTCCTTCAGTGAACCAACACGTATTTTCAGCTTGCGCTGTGCTTGTGAAATCTGCTTGCCACTTACTTTTCTCTTGTTTCTATTGGCTGTTATACTATTTTCTTCCAATTACTGATGCATGTTCCTCGTGTGTTTGCTGTTATCAGCATCCGGAGACCCAAGTACTGTGTTTATCCGCTTTGGTTTCAGAACTCGCCACTCCACCCCCTCCCTTCCTTCTCTCTCCCCCCCCCCCCCCCCCCCCCCCCCCCCCCCCCACTACGTACTCTGGGGTAAATTGTTTATGTCCCATTTTCCCTGTTCAATTACCTATCGATGATGCAGCTCTTAGAAACTGGCTAATCCTGTTTAGGATTTGTACCACAACTTCAGAAGCTAATATATTCACATTCATTCTGCCATCACTGTAAACATACGTGGTAATTATGGAGGACAACTGACAGGAGTCTCCGAGGAACAGGTTTTTGAACTCTGCGTCCCATAAGCTGTGTGTGTAATTTACTTCCTCACTGAACTTCTATTACATTCTCTTCCAATGATTATTAGCCACATTCGTACAGGGTGCTTGCTTTACTAAAGATTGCAGGCTTATATTCTTTTAGCACTGGAGTGCTGTCCGCCATCTTAAACACCTCAATTTTTTTTTCCTCTTGCCTGTAGTCATTCTGTTGCGCACAGTTTTACTCAGGAGTTGATTGCCTCCTAATGTTTGCGAGTCCCCTTCATCTTGATGTTGGGCGGCTGCTCTCTGCACTGTTTCAGGACATTTAAACTCTTATGAGTACAAGTCGAAGAGCTTATTACAAGAAAGGATGAATATTGCGATTAACCGTTAATGTACAAGCGCAAATAATCACACTTTAATATACAATTATTACCACACCACTCTGTTCTTCGGAAAAGTTCTCAGCACTGAAAAGAAACTAGAAAGTACATTAACTTTTTAGAAGTGACACGGTTCACCACCAGCTCGCAGTTTAATAACCCCAGACCTCCATCACACACAAGCTTCCATAACAGAGGCGTCCACAATCTGCATCCCTAACCTCACACAGAGCTGCTTTGTCTGTCACTGGTATGGCACAAGTAGAGCATAGGTTTTTTGCAGTTATATATAGCGCGAACTCGACCCTTAAGGTATTGGAGAGCTTTACACGAGCCCCCCTTACATTGCACATTCATTGTTGGTATGCACGGGGAGACTGAGCGATCTGACCTCGTATCAGAGGATGCTGGAACAATGCCAAGATTACAGCCTGCTTTCCCAGCTCCAAGGTCGGCAGCTCTGGCCGATACGCCATGGTTACCAGAAGACAATGTGGCTAGTGATTGTATCACCAATTTAGATGATACAATCATTAAGAAAAAGGGCAGGAATCCTAAACATTTTTTATGCTGTGAGGGCACAACGTGAGTCATTACAATATAATGCGGGAATACTAGGTGCTGGATTACTTCTCCAAACTAATAAACCTGAAAGCTGTCTTGTAGCACAGGGTAGAGAAAAGAGGTTTTAATCCCTCAGTCAGAGACAAAAAAACACAAGTAATGTTTAGGTAAAATTGCTGGCGTATTTTTTTTCCATGTACAGAACATTGTCATCTAATGAATTAGTGAAATTAACGGTCAACAGCATTGTGTCCCTGAAAAGCCTTAAGTCTCTGTCCTCCCTGATCACAAGCGTCCTTTCACGATTACTCGTAGAGGTCAAGGTGCAGGGCTGGAGAGTTAAAATGTCGTAATGTGTCTCGCGGTGGTGTTGTCTTTTGTTGTACTGTGCAATGTTATTTTTGTAAAGTGAAATTGATCCACAGGTGTCCTCCTGTCCGTTAGAAACTAAAACTCAATCACAACATTGTGTTCTATCCACGTCATACTCTCCTACCACAGTAACCAAGTCTTCAAAATGGTGGCAATAAAGCTTAAAAGACAAGGCCAGCGCCTCACCAAGGGATAGGTGTGCGCCCCCATCCTGCTTTATTCACTTCTTATACCACCCCCCAATTCCTTGGACTCCAGCACCGTTTTGCTTGAAGCCAAGACATGAGCTCGGTTTAAACACATACAGGGGAAGCTTAAGTCGCAATGGTGCAAGTGAAGCTGCACAAGGAGGGCATGTGTAAAGAATCAGTGTGATAGCTCAGTGGAACAAAGCATCTCTTGGAGGGATCTCTGTGTAACCAGAAGGCCACAGGTTAGGGTCCCATGCATCAACTCAATTTTAAATTCTTCTGTGGCAGGTTACCTGGCACGAGATGCGTTTAGAACGCTGACAGAATAACTTTTAATTGCTTGCTTTGATGAAAAATGTTATACTTTTTTGTTGTTTAATAAAATACACTTGAGAAGAGAGTAAGGCTTTGCCAACGTAGCCAAATTCTTAATGTCTTTTTCAGTGATGGCAGTTGTGCTTTTATGGAGTTTCAGTAACTTATGTTGCACAATTACTCACCAAGCTAAATCTTACAACAACAAAACAATATTAATCACATAGGCGAAACCAAATGCATTTACCAATGCTTATTTCTCTTCTGTTGGTAGTGCCAGCCTGAGCACAACTGGAACATGACCTACCTACCCATCATCAGCCTTTGAAAGTTAATTTTACTCGTTCTGGAATGGAGAAGTATATTGTGTGTCCACAGTATGGTTTGAAAATATTGGTTACTATGTATGACGCACTGCTACTCTTAACAGCCTCTTGAACAAACATTTCAAGTATATAGTGTACTTGCCGACCCAATACACAGGCTAATGGTAGATGAAAGTGTGGTATTGTTTGACACCACTTTAGGTTACACTTCTTTTCTTTGGATTTCAGCTTGAAAGCATTGTTAACCCCCTTTTTACTTGCCGGGCACACCAATAAACTCACCTTTGCTAAAATGTTGGCGAACAATATAACAATCCAGTATAGCATATCTCGTTCTAAGTGTTACCCTCTCCATTTAGAAGAATATCAAGTGCAGTCACGAAATGCTGATGACTGGACAACAAACCAAGTAGGTCTCCAAAGCAACCACATTTTAAAAAACAGAACATTCTCCATCTCTTCACTAACCAAACATACTGATTTATTTGACAGCCAATAACATTTGAGCTGTCTTCAAATGTTGTGATGCCTACAATGGCTTTTCGTGATATCAGTAACAATTGCTCCAGGCCCTGCAGAGAAAACATCTTTTCGAATTTCCAAAACTGTGCCATTCTACATTGACAACCACTTGGAAACTTTGTCAAACTGTTGAATCTGAAGGATACTGTATTATGTATTTTGTCCACTCACACTATACTCCGTCATCTGATTCAACACATGGCCATCCTCAATGCCTTCAGTCTGTTGGTAGGAGTTCATGCACTGTATCCATGGCAACGTTACTGCCAATGCTGATGGTCAAATGGTGGCTGCAACCCCAACTGCACCCAGCGCAATACTATTTATTTATCAAAGACATTTGTATACCGTGGACGAGCCACAGGGGTATGCATAAAACCTGAGATTACAATAAAACATCCTCGGTTAAAATATATAATATTGCCAGGGCCACTGGAATTATGCGATTGTGCAGCCATAGAGATTTTCGCATAATTATTCATTTGCTGCCTTTGTCACATAACCCACCATTTGCTGCATAGCCTTCAGATTTTGACAAAAAAAAAAAAACTAGCTCAAAAGGTTAAAAAGTTACTAAAAATGCAGCAACACGTGTTGTCGCACAGTGGAACGCCCTTTGCAGAGGTCAACCGATCATCTTTCTGGAGCCTATTGCTATATTTAGGTTTTAAACTGGTACTGATGAAGTGCAACTAATGCCCAGCCAGTATTGACAAGCTTTAAAGTGACATTATGAGGTAATAGTATCACAAAATGTACATAATTTGCCTTTTATTGCAGCATAATTTACTTGACCCTGCTGCATAATTTGTCCCTCCCCTGCCGCATAATTCAAATGGCACTGAATATTGGTAGGGATGACGAGTTAGAATTGTAGGTTGTTTGGAATGTTGAATTGTCAAGCTGTTGAAATAAAGCTGTTTGGTGTGGAGTTAGCGACTATCAGGTAAGTAATTGCAGAGTCTTGAGACTTGACTGGTGAACACCGAGTTGAGTAGGCTAGATTTTTTTTGTTATTTCAAATTTCCTTTTCCAGCCAGGTGTACAGCAACATGAAGGTTGACTTTCATGGGTGCTAAGTGAGATGCCTGGAGGCAAGCAAGTATTATGTTGAATGAAAATATAATCTTGTGATCCTCACACTATTCGTAAGAGCCTCTTACCTATTTACCTAAAATAAGTGGCATTTCAAAACTTTCTTAAAGCAGATCATCCCGCTATCCATTTTTATTTCCATAGGCATTGAATTTTAGAAGATGGAAACTTGAATGGCCATAGCTGTCCTGTGGCTGCATTGCGGTATATTTTGAGAAATCATTGGTAGCAGCATGTCTTGGCTTCCGAGTTTTCAGTTGGTGGTGTATTTCTTAACGCTATTCCTTACTAAAGGAACAGACATATTATCGATGTATTTAAGCAGTTGCGCACACAAGTTGAATCTTATACGGGGTTTGCCTTGCTGCCAGTGCAGAGATCTTCTGACATGGGACACATGGTCTATCTTTCATAGCCTGACAAATCAAGTTTTGATATTTTGATCTCTTTGAAGCCATTCCCTTTGAGGTATGAGGAGGCCTCAATAGAAGCAGTTTCACGGTGAAGCCTACAGTAAACCACAGCCACCACCACTAGAGGCTTAGGAATGGTAGGAAAAAAACATCAAATGAGCCTCTGTTTTCATGCCAGGTTGGAGCTACTGCGCCAAAATGCCCGACAGGAGTGATATTAACGTCAAAATAGATCTCACTTTTTTTTTTTACTTGAAGGACAGTGGCACATTATGGCTGAATACAAATGCTAGAGACAGTGAAACCCTTCTAGTTATAAGAGAACGAAAAAAACGTCTGTTCTGAAGGCAGACGTGACGAGTGGTTCTGTGTTTTTCTAAGAAGCTAATAGGAGGCTTTTTTAGTAAGCTTAGAGATGAATTGTCAGCAGTAAGTTTTTGCTTATGGTGAAGCCTAGTGTTTTATCCAAGGATACCGAATTTTGGGGGGGTGAACTGTCTGGCCTTTTTTTTATTTGTGGATGAATACTCTTAGAAGAATAGGAAAAGTAACTGCATTTCTGTTTTACCTCGAAAAAAATGTTTATCAGATAGTCTGTGAGGGTTTTACAGCTAAATCATGCGGATTTGATATTCTGAGATAAAGTTAAGTATCAGTGTTTTGATGCATGAAGATAACATATGAAGATACCATTATTGAGTAGCAGGTACCTTAGCGGACCCATAAGGGCAAGAAGAAAGCCAATGGAACTCCACATTGTAGAAGCAGGTTGGTAGGTCTGATTGTGTCCATTTTTACAAAGTGGGATCTTGAGTTGACAAATGAGGGAAATTTTTTTTTCAAGAGTTCATCTTGCAATGAGAACCTGTGCAGCCACCTTCTTTCCAGGAAAGCCAATTGTCAAGTTTGTGTTGCTTAGTGTGAGTCTGAGTAGGACACAAACATACTGAGTTGTCTGGAAAGTACATGCTACATACTTAATAAGCCTCTCATCGATAACTGCAAATTCCTCACTTATACAGAATCCCCAGGCTGGATCTGGCGAATTTTACTGCAGTGCTCTCATGTGTTGATAGGTGAGGCCATATGGCTCTGCAGTGACTCCATGTAGGAGGGGCTGCCACTCTGCTTGTTGCTTTGTTGTGCTGGCCTGCTTCTTACTGCTTTTGTCCTGGGAGCGAAAGGGTTGGACTTTTCTTTCTACATTCTGCTTTCCAAGGCTCTCCAAGGGCTTGAACTCAGCTTGCCTCCTGTTAATAAGTCTCAGGGACATCAAAGACTTGATCTGCCAGTGCCTGGGCTCTTCTGCTGTGAGACCTGATTTGTCCCTTGGTGCCACATCCAGTCTCTGGGCCTTTGGAAGTGGAAACCGGTGACCTGAGTTAGAAAATCCATTCACTGAAGGGTAGCGACTGAAAATCGATGCAATGCCTACAGAATCGACGCAGAACCTGTTCCACTGTGGCTCCATCATCACAGCATGTCTGGATTTTCTACACATCGTCCTGGGCATCATTTTCTCATCGTCCCTGCACAACAATAAGGAACTGAGACTGAGTGACCGGAAATAAACGCATCACCTTTCCTCAGAGGAAAGAATTGTTGTCACCTCTCTTACCAGTAAGGAACTGACTCATCGCCTTACCTGTGAGGACAGTCTTGACGCATCACCTCCCCTGCCAGTAAGGAACTGACACAACACCTTACCTGCGAGGAAAGAATCAATGCATCTCCTCCCCTATGCAGTAAAAAACCAACACATTGCTTTGTTTTTTCAGCGCCTCACCTCCTCTGCAGCCTACATCATCTTTGTTTTTGGAGAATTCCAGGTACTGTGTGTTAAAAAGATACAACTATTGATTCATACGGATTAGGACAAATTTAAACCTTTAAAAAGTGATATTGTTGTGTATGTTGGATTTTTGTCATTTTGGTCTTGTTTCACTCAGCTAAATATTGGCTATTTTCCTAAACTGGTGTGGAGTACATTTGTTGTGTTCTTACTTTGTTACTGTGTGTGCACAAATACTTTATGCCTATGAGTTAAGCCTGACTGCTAGAGCCAGACTACCAAGGGGCTGAGCAGGGGTAAGCTTATCTGTGTTGCTCCCTTAACTTGACTAGTGTGAGGGTTCCTAATTGGACAGTGTGCAAACCACTGCCAACTAGAGACCCCATTTCTAAAAAAAAAAAAAAAAAAAAAAAAAAAAAGTCAGTCCAGTGTGAAGTCCTGCTACTGCTCAAAGTTTCCTGTAAGTTAAAGTCACAGACTCCCTATAAGTGTAAGAAAGCTATGTGGATATTGATCCCATCCTCCCACTCACAATCAGGTGATAAGGCACTAGGGCATCAATCTCCCTGCTCCCATTTCCAGAAAAAGTGATCAAGAAAGTTGTCAACCAATAACTCACAGCATACTTAGAGGACAACAAACTCCTGGACACATCCCAATCTGGTTTCTGCTCCGGCCACAGCACCAAATCTGACCTGATCGTCACCACAGATGATGTTAAAGCCTCTTCTACCAAGGAAGCTTAGATGCCCTTATTCTCCTCGACCACTCCGCAGCCTTCGACATAGTCTCCTTTCTATTCAGCAGAACTCAGTCCCTCTCATCTTTTCACCTCAAAGCCTGAGGACATCATCTTTGGCATCCCCTAGGAATTATCCCTGAGCCACACCCACTTCAACACCTAAATGACCCCCTTGGCCAGCGTTGTCAGAAACCACGGACTAAATATAATCTCCAACACAGACGAACCACAGCTCATCCTCTCTATCCAAAGACCCCTCAACTATGAAGCCCAACTTCCACAGCTGTGTGAACAGCTTTGCCGAATGGATGAAGGACAACTGCCTCAAACTCGGCACCAACAAATCAGAAGTCCTGCTGTTTGGAAACACCACCTCACCCAGGGATGACTCCCAGTGGCCCTCTGATCGTGGGCCACGCAACCACAAAAACCATGCCCAAAACCTAGGAATCATCATTGAAAATAAACTCAACATGAAGAAGCACATCCACTCAGGCTCCTCTGCCTGCTTCCTTACCCTCTGCATGCTGCGTTAAGATCTTCAAGTGGCTCCCAGTCAAAACCAGAACTGTCACACAGGCCCTTATCAGAAGCCACCTAGACTGTAGCAACGCTCTATATGCTGGGATCACGACACACCTTAGACATACTTCAGATAATTCAGAACTCAGCAGCCAGACTAATCTTGTACCCCCTCCCCCAATCTAAGTAACCTCCACTGCCTCCCTGTACACAAACAATGCCAATTTAAGCTCCTGACTTTTGCCCACAAACCCTGCACAACTAAGGACCTGCATGCCTCAACCACTGCCTGAACTTCAACTGCCCCACCAGTCACCTGTGCTCTCCCTCGTGCACACCCCCCTCATCCGCTACAGCACCTGCAGTGGCTGTGCCTTCTCCTTCATTGCAGCAAAGTAAACGGTTGTTCTTGGTCCCTGCCTCAACACCCACAATATTAGAGGGTGGAGGTAGTATTTGGATCCACCTTTGATGCAGTTCAGGGTATGAAAAATGTTCCCCATGACACCGATGAAGAGGAGGAAGACAACCTGCTCCCCCTTACTACAGTGATGATTGTCTATGCCTGGATTTACAGAAAGATAGTTGGCTAAGTCAGTCACCCAAGACTGGGTTACCTACTAATGAAGGAAATTGCCTCTTTTGCAGCAGTAGTGCTAGACTTAGTTGTTCACTGTTGAAGCTAAGGCAGATGTATTAAAAGAAATGCTTCACAAGGTCCAGCCTCTTCTGAACCACTATTGCTGTTCAGCAAGGCTCTTACTGAAACTCTTTGTCCAATATGCCTGGGCACTTTGGTAAGTCGACCTATTTCCATGTGGCATATAGTCACCCATGTATCCCAATTCTTTGATGACGAAGCATCCAGTGCCTGAAAGCCCGGAGGTACAAGTGATGACAAACACAGTTACCCCTAATGCCTTCCCAACCAATTCTCTGGATAGAGAGTCAAAATGTATTTATGCCATTGGAGACAGGATGTTGTCTTCAGCTAGTTTTGTGTTAAGATCCTTTAACGCAGTGTGCCTTCTTGGTAGCTAGTCCTATTCTTTAAGGGACATAGCCAACAAGATCTTGCCAGCCATCCTGCAAAAACCACAGGGCCTTTTTGGCTTAAACAATACATGATGCCCAGAATGCAGCAAAGTATGAATTATGTGCTGGGTTGGACACCAAACAATGTGTGGTCAGTTATGGATACCAGTGTAGTGGTTAGAAGGCACGCCTGGATGTTATCAACTCGATTTTCATGGTATGGTAAACAGTCTCTCATGGACATGCCCTTTAATGGCTCTAGGAGCCAGATGTATCAAGCTCCCGGTTTGCATTTCCTAAATAGCTAATTTTAAGAAATCGCTATTTTTGAAATGCAAAATGGGATGTATCAAAATTGCGAGTCGGTATTTGCGATTTCTTAAAATTCTCAAATGCAATTTGCGACTAGCAAATACCAAATTGCAAATCATTTGTGATTCAGTATCTGAAAATCGCAAATTGCGAAAACTGAAAACCGGAACAGCCTGATGACATCACAACCAGGAAGTGAGTCAGCCCATGCTGTTTCCAGGAGCCACACCCACAGGAGCAGTCAGGGAGAGACAGCCCAGCACCAGGGAGCCAACCTTGTGATCAAGCCAGGACCAAATTGCAACATGGCCACTGATGGGAAGGTGAAGGACAAGGGAGACAGGAAGCACAAGCTAAAATTCAGTGAGTAGGAATTGGGGGTGCTCACTGAGGAGGTTGTCGGGAACCATGACAAACTCTTTGGGAAGAACTCACTACAGGTCCCTGAAAGTGAGAAAAGGAAGCTCTGGTTGGAAATCCAGACAAAAATCTGTGCAGTGGGTGTTGCGCAGCGCTCTGTGGAGGAAATTCGCAAAAGATGGTATGACCTGCGTTCCCGTGCCAAAGAAAGGGTAGCCACCAGGCTAAAGGAGGCAAGGAGCACCAGAGGAGGACCACCCATCCAGACACCGTCCACACCAATGGAAGACCTGGTGGAGTCCACACTGCTTCCAGAAGCAGTCACTGACGTCACTGACTTTGACACCTCAGGGACCACCAGCAAAGGTAAGGGCAGTAATGATGCGTATCCCCATATGTGCATGTACAAATGCCCCCTAGAAATAGCTATTAGCTTGATGCAGCATGATAAGTAGTCCATACCACATCTTACATACAACACAACAATGCCTTGTGGGAGTGATAGGCCACAATCCGAAGGTCAATAAACCACATTCAAAACAACATGGTTTTAAGCCACATAGAGAAACAACACACATGTCACAGTGATGTGATGTCAGAGTAGAAAATTTACTATTGTGCTACTTATTGTGATATATACATTAATGACATGCTGCACATTGTCGTTCCAGATGTCTCGGGCCCTGCTGCAGCAGAAAGTAGAAATGTGGGGGATGTTGAAACACAGCCACAGTCAGACTCCAACACAAGTGAATCTCTCAGTATTGCTCCAACAAGATGCAGGGCAAGGGTGTTACCTCTCCCAGAGCACAACCTGGACTCAGATGAGATGCCGGATGAACTCCCCACACCACCCCCAGAGGATAGGTCCACAGGAACACAGCAGTCCCTGCCCCAGCGTCAGTCAACTCCCCTCAGGAGGCGTCAGGATGGAGGAAGACGGTGCACAGAGGAAAGAGAGGGCCCATCAATCTTTGGCGGACTTGAAGCTTCCATGCCTAAAGTGCTGCGCCTGCAATGCAAACACATGAGGTCAATGCACAGGCAGTTGGTGTCATTCAATCAGAACATGGGCACAATGAATAAGCATTTGGAGTCACTGCATGAGGGACAGCAAACAGCAGCTGAAAACACAAAGGACTTGACAAATGCCATAAGGAACCTCTGCACTGAGATTCAGCAGGAGCGTGTCAGCCACCGTAGGCGCCATCCCCAATTCATGAGAAGGTTTAAGAAGGTTTGATGGGTTCAGCAGATCGGTCAATCGGCTTGCTAGCTCAACTGCCATTATGTCATGACGTGCTGTGGGCATACAGGTGGAGATGGCACACTGCAGTAGGGACATAGCACAGGGCTTGGTGCAAATAACCAATGTCCTAGATGCAATGCAGACAGCACGCAGTGCTGCAAACAGCGAACTGGGTGGTGGAGATAGTTCTGTAGCCTCAGCGGTCTTACAGTCCCTGTGATGGATCCTAGGCGTCGCAGTACCGGACACAGTACTGGCAGTGAACCCGCTACAAGAGGTGCCAGTGAGACCACTGAACACTCCAGTCGAGTGCGTGGACGTAGGAGGTAATGTTAAGGCCTACAGGGGACTACTGTATCATGTACAGTTATACAGTGATGCTAATAGTGTGACAGTTATTTGCACATGGTAGCCTATGGTTCATGGCTATGTCCTATTGACACATATGTTACCTGAAGTCAAGGTAATAAAGATGCTAACTGCAGAAAGACATAAAATTGCAATGCTGTTGTCATTACTTACATTAGAAATGGTTACGCGTGATGTCAGCATGTCTTTGCCTGCCCTCTGCTGCACTGGTCCTGTCTACTGGGTGATGGGGTGGTAAGGGATAACCATCTTCATCTGAGTCCGGCTTCTTTGGTTCAACCGGTATGCCCCTTCTTGTTGCTATGTTGTGCATTATTGCACATGCGGCCACTATTTTACATGTCGTCTCTGGGCTGTACTGTAGTGCCACTCCACTCTTATGGATGCACCTGTAATGGGTCTTCAGGAAACCAAAAGTACGCTCCACCACACTGTGGGTTCCCCTGTGTGCAGCATTGTACCTCCACTCTGCAGGTGTTGGAGTTTTCAGGTGGGGCGTCAGTATGTAGATGCGCACTGAGTAGGCACTGTCTCCTGCAATGAACAGAGGGTAAAATGAGTACTGTTGGAATCTGACGTCACTATTACTTCAATGCAACATAGTCATCTATTACTTTACCCAGTAGGTATCCTTCTCCAAACTCCCCAGCTACCAGTCTTGTATGAATCCCGCTGTGGCGGAAGATGTAGGAGTCATGTGTGCTACCGGGGTATCTGGCCACAAGATCGGTGATGTTAGAGGCATTGTATGTTCATGGAATGGTTTTTACGGTTCCGATAAACATACTTGTTGGCCGATGGTGGACAGATAGCTACATGTGTCCCATCTATGGCACCTATGACATGAGGGAATTGTGCAATCTGACAAAAGTTAATTTTAATTTGTTGTAATTCCTTTGGGGTGTTGGGGAATCTTATGTGCTCTTTGTATTTTGTTCAACATGGCATTTAGAAATGCTTTGAAGAATCGTGAGAGAGCACTCTGCGAGACCCCTCCTGCTGCTGCTATGCCCCCTTGATAGCTCCCTGAGGCTAATAGGTGCAGAGAGCATAATACCTGCACATGGGTGGGTATGCTACTGGTCCTGTGTGTGGTGCGCTGCAGTAGGGGTTGTAGATCAGCTATCAGGTCAAGTATCATGGCTGAGTTTAACGTGTATTTATCATATATCTCCTCCTCTGTTTGGTCAAACAATGTTATCCGCACTCTGAAAATGCGCTTCTGTCTCCTCCTCCTTCTCCTCAAACCTGCCAAGATCCTCACCCTCATAGCCATCACGTAGAGTGCAGCCATTGTGGAAGAGCAGCTGAGGCATTCTGTGCCTCTTTATATGAGTTGCACCTGGGTACCACCTGATTTCAATTCGTGGTAAATTGCATGTGCAAAAGGGCATTCTGCGAATTTTCACAATTTGCGACTTTTTGATGCATCCCATTGCGACATGTTTTTGTGTGTCGCAATCAGTGTATTGCAAATTGCGCCATGATTTAGCGGATCGCTATCTGCAATTCGCTAAACTGTGTTGCAGTTTGCGTCTCACAAATAGCAATTCGGTATTTCATGTCGCTATTTGCGATACGCTGATTGCGTCACTCAAAACCATGTCATATTCCGTATTTTCACACTGCGAATGCCTTTCATACATCGCAGGGATTGTTTTGCATTCGCAAACAGCCAATTTTTTGGAATTTGCACTGTTTGTGAATGCAATAAAGCTTGATACTTCTGGCTCTAGATTTTGGAGAGAGGCTCGCATTATACAGTCGAGCCACAGCATGATCCTTGGTACTCTTATTACTCTCGACAAGCAAACCCACCAAAAGTACAGGGACTTCAGGGTGTTTTTTCCCATGGGGCTGGCTTTCAGACAAAGCCAAACCTCCTACAGCAAGAGTAGGCCAATTCCTTCGGGACAGTGTTCAAGGTGGCAGCTGAGTCCAAAGCCACAAGCATGGACAGCTGTCCTCTAACTTCCTTCCCAGCTGCAGCAAGCCACTTTAACTTGCTCTCAGAGGCATATACTAAGCCAGAAAGAGGCAGGATGCAACATTGTCTCCCCAGGTGGTTGTCAGCATGTCCAACAGATGGGTCTAGCAAACCATTAAAAGGGGCTACACCCCACTTTAATTTCCTCCATGCCCTATTTTCTGCAATCCTGCTGTAACAAATCAAATGTCTGCCAGCAGAGGTTGCCAAAAAGCTGGTGCCGGCTTCGGAGAGAGACGAAGACTGTTATTTGCGCTACTTCACTGTACTGAAGGAGGGAAAGACAAATTCACAGTGCTCATCCTGTCCCAGATTCTTTCTGCGTAGGACCCAGAAGACTGGATGGTGTCCCTGGACTTGGAGGATGCATATATTTATACTCCAGTCTGTAGCCCTACAGGCATTATTAGTGGTTCAATGGGGGGTTTAGAACACAAAGCCTTCAAATTTACCATGTCCCTTCTGACCCCTATCCCAGCCCCTCAGCTGTTTCCAAAAGTGATGGGTTATGCCCCACTTCGGAGGTCACAGATACATCTGTTCCCATACCTTAAAGACTGCATGCTGAAGATGGGCTCTCCGCAGTCAGTTGTGCAGAACCTGCAGATATCCCTCAAAGTCCTGATATCTTTGGGGTTTGCCATTAAGAAGCCAACCCCTCCCACCACCCCACCCGCTCTCCCCAACCTGAGCCCCACACAGAGGATTTTTTTAAATTGTGACTGTAAAAAATGTGATTTAAAAAAAATAATAATAATAATTTAAGTGGAAACCGTGCCAAAAAGTGCAGCGTGCCAATGGTTTTCAATGGTTGCTGTAAACAATGACCTAGACGCAATTTGAGGCTGATCGCGATGGCCCCTGGTCAGATACACCAGCCAAGTTTGACCCAGTCAGAGGTTTTGCAGAGGACGTAGTCTTTTTTTCTGGAAGTCAGAATCCTTCAGTCGGTCAAGGGTAGTAGGCTGTGTTCAAGGAAGTCCTCATCAATTTGAATAGGTGTCGGACAAGTTCCCGCTAATGCTGTTGGTTTTGGCTGGAAAAGCTTAGGAAGGGAGAAATTTAAATTTTTGCACTAAGGTAAGTCCTTTCACCGGTTGGGATACAGCTGGTACCTACGTCCGTTCAAGATTTTTACTTTCAGACTTAGTCTGCTTTTCAGAGCTCAAGATCGCTCAGCCGGGCAAGTGAGCAAACTGTACCTGATAATGGGTCAAACAAGGCTGGATACCTTCTACCTGAGGGTCCACTAAATTGTATTTGCTGCTTGAAGGAAAAACTGAATAGGAGAAATAAGTAAATTTAACCATGCTTAAATGGGGAGCACATGCGCTTTACTACTGGTTATCTAGCAGGGGTAAAGTACACAGAGTTCTATACCCAGGAGGGGTCATACCAATTTTCTCTGCAGGTCAAACTTTTGGATGTGGTGTTTGTTTTATCATTGGCCCAGTGAGGCCTTGGAGTATGTATAATTAAGGATTATCTGTCTGCCCTTTTGGCCTATTTTTTTTTTTTTTTTACCAGGTCAGCTCTCTATATTTAAATCACCTGCTGTAATACATCACAGGTCTGACTCACGTTTCCCCCAAAGTTGAACTTAGTGTTGCCATTTCTTATATGCAGACCCTTTAAGCCTGTGCACAGCTGCAACTACTGATGCTCAAAACAGTTTTACTGACTGCCATCACCTTTTCACACCTCATGAGTGACCTGCAATTGCTGTTTGTACAACCACCCTACTCTACCTTCCGGAACCAATTGGTGCTGTGTACCTTTACAGCCTTCTTACCCAAAGTTGTAATACCTTTTTACATTGGCCTGTATATGTTGCTGCCATTTTATTTTTCAGCACCTGCCTCTCCAAAATATGGAGAGACTCCATCAGCTCAACCTTATAAGGGATCTTAACTGCTCTGTGGAGCAAAGAAAGGTAAGATGGTGTACAAAAAAACTACCAGTCAAGTAGAATAGTCATCAGCATAACTGCTGTTCTAAAAGCTACCCCCTGAGAGCCTGCAGGCTCATTCCAGTAGGACTGAGGCTGCTAAGAGGACATTGTTGAGGGGGGGTGTCAGCTGGGGGAATTTGTAAAGCTGCAACATGAAACACTACTACCCTGATATGTCGATCATATAGGAGGTCCATTTGACCCACTCGGTCTTGCAAGACATCTTGATATAAGTCCACTCCTCTACCTGTCTGAGGTACTGCTTTGATATTTATTCTAAAGATGAGGAGTCTGTGGTTAGACGTATCGATTAGAAGAGCAAGCTATGGGTAAGGCCAAGATGGGGGCTGCATAGGACAGTTGCTGAGAAGCTCCACGCAAAGCCCGATCATCATTATGCTACACATGCTGTAGTGGTCATTGCCTGACTGCCAAGGGCCCAACATACGTTGCAGCAGACTATCTTTGGCCCTGGGCCCGTGGAGTGAGGGTGTTGGGAGCTGGAGAACCGGGCTGGTGATGCCCTGCACTGGACTCCTGCTGGCGGCCTGCTGACCGACACTAGAGGGCACCGGTGTGCCAGTGAGGATGACACTGTAAGGGAATGAGCAGCAACCTGTTAAACTGGTGGGCAAAGTGACCCCGATTGCTCATCGCTGCCCTGAAAGCCTCCCTGTTGTGCAGGGCCTACCATCACTGCTGAGCCTCTGAGGGCTTCTCTGAGTAGAAACACTGCTGTGAGGCTCCAAACATAGAAATACTGCATTCCTACTGACTAGAACTCAGGGCTGGTTGCCGCTGGGGGATCACACAGCAGCACAGCCTGCCCTCAGCTGGGTCTTGCAGCCTGGGCTTCGTGCTGTGACAGAGCTTGCCCCCACTCACCCCCAGCACTTGTGAGGACTTGGCGAGAGCTGCCGCTGGACTGGGAGGCCCTGCAGGGCTGCTTTTCTAGTATGCTCAAAACTACTGCTGGGGGTGCCTGCGAGCAGAGGAGGCCATATACTTTGCACTGGCCCCTGTAGGCTGCACTGCTGTGCCCCCCACCCAGCCCCTGACTATACTTCTGGAAGTGCCTACGTGTGAGGGAGACTTTTCGATGTTAGAGGACTGCCCTGCCGGCTTGCAGTTGGGGGCATATGCACTGCTGGCTTCCAGATGGGGGCATATGCACTGCTGGCTTGCTGCAAGTAACTACAGAGAGGTGCCATTTGTTCAGCACTACTACAACGCTCCTGTTCTCCTTGCTCATCTTGCTACAAAGATGGTGGTGAGCTTGAACGTGCTTGGGGGGCGGTGGAGTGGGGGAGGGTCCTAGATTGTCTTGGGAACCATCACACATTACTGGGAAGGTGGCTCCTCCAGATCAAGGCTACATATCGCTGAGAGTGAACTGCCACAGCGGCCCTCTTGCCCATCCGGAATGTCTGCCCTGCTGCGGTGACTGTTGGGCTCCCCGTGGCCTGGGGCTTAGCAATGTGGACTCTACTGTGGAACCCAGGTCTCTGCTGAGGATAAGATAATGGCTGGTTGCCCCCCCCCTGTGCCCCTCACCGCTGGTTGTGTAGGCCCCCCTCCTCTCTTGCCTCTCACTTCCTGTGAAGGGAGATCTGCATCGCTCCTTCCTCCGGCCTCCTCTGGGATTTCAGTTCCCGCATGCTAGGAGATCCAGGTGATGCCTTTCCTGTGCCCAGATCCAACAGGGTGCTACCTAGTGACCCTGCCGCAGAGATCCCCCCCTTCATCTCTACCCGCCTTGGCCATGAGTGCCCTGCAGCACCTTGAAACCATGTTCAATAAACATTCAGAGAAATTTGGGAAGGTTCTATATGCCATCTTGGATATCAAGACCTCGCTGGAAGCGAAAATCGATGCTATAGATGAGGCCCTCCTAAGATTCCTAAGAGCAGATCACTGCAAATTGTTTTTGTTGTTGTTTTTTTAGTACAAATCAGTGATAAATAAATTGTTCCCTTTGGAGCATGAATTACAGGTCAAGCTTGAAGCGGTGCAGGAGGTGGTGGTGTCCATACACTGCAGGGTGGAGGACAAAGAGGGGCGCTCTCAGTATAATAGCATCTGCTTTATTGGGTTCCTGGAACGTGCAGAACTGCCCAGCGCCAAGCCCTTCCTTGAGGGGTGGCTTATGGGAACTGTGCTGAAAGACAGGGTTCCTGCCCTGTTCTCAGTTGAGAGGGCACACATGTTCTGGAGTGCCCGCCTCAAGCAGGAGCACCGTTGCACCCCCAAAATGCATGTTTTCTTCACTTTCATGACTGAAACCTTAACCTCCAACTTTTCTGCACGAACGATCGTTGTTGATTTGAGAACACGTCTATTGCGGCCTATCCTGACTTCACTCTGGAGGTCCAACACAAACGCAAGTCCTACATGAAGGTTAAGCAGCGCATTCGGGAATTGCAAATCCGATATGCGCTCCTGTTCCCGGCGAAACTCAAGGTAATCGATGGCAGCACCTCTTATGTCTTCACTTCCCCTAAAGATGTATGGACCGGTCTTCATGCAAAGGATCTCGTCTGCACCACTGATACAGAAATAGTGCCTAGAGTTAGGTGTCACCCAGGTTTCCTCTTCTAACGGTGCAAGACACCGCATAATTGCCAGGATCAAGAACAAGCAGCCATGGAACAGGTGCACACAATAGAGGCAGCCGTGCTTCATTGCCATGCCAATCCTTCCGCTGCCCTGCAGACTGGGCCACCCAAGGACTCCGGGTCCAATGCCTGTGCCTCCGAGGCCTCTTGCACCATGTTTCTTAAGGTCACTCCAAGATCTGCTGATGACCTCATCTGACCTACTTCGCTGGGATGTTGAATCCTCTTCTTTCCCCCTGTCTGATTATCCCGGACGCCAGCAATCCCCATGTTTCTGAGTTGGCTACACCAACTTTCTTTATATAAGTGCCTGTGTACTGGGTCATGAACCTCTGATACTATTCCACATCCTGCCAATGTTCCTATGTGGATTGTTGTTCCTACTTTTTTTATTCTTCTTTTGTTGTTGCTTAGTGATGTGGATACATGGGCAGACCCGTTTGAGGTTACTGCCCTGGGAGGAAAAGATGCTGTATTGGCTAGTTATTGTTTCGGTTTGTAAGTTTTTCTCTGAGCCTACCTCTAGCAGACACTGTTATCATGCATACCCCACAAGGGTACCCACGCCAGCCTGGGAGGGCTGGTATGGTGTGGAATAGCCGTGGTGGGCAGGGGAGATGCCTTCATACACACCATAGGCGTGTCGGCATTTCCTATTATAATGCCTGTACCAACACCTGTTTGCCACACTCCGCAATATTACATTACTACATGGACTGTGCGCAGCATGGCCACTCCGACCAAGCATCACTGCATTTATGCATACCTCAAACGTCTGCATGCTCACATTGCCATGCTCCAGGCGACCCATCTCACAGCGCCTGAACTGCATAGCATAAGTTCTAATTGGAGGGAGCAGACCTACGGGATCACTGTCGGCCTATGTGAGGGGATGCTCATTTGAATTGCTCCAGGGGTTCTCTTTGTCCTGAGCACTCAATGGGTAGACGTGGATGGGCGATATGTGATGCTGGAGGGACACCTAGGCGGGGCTCCCCATACCCTGGGGGTGTTGTATGCCCTTAATGCCATTCAAATGGGGTTTCTAGATGCACTTACCCCAACGCTCTTCCATGATCCATTTTATCCCAGGCTTTAGGGGGCGACTAAGTATGTGCCTGACCTACATCTTGACCTCTCCAATCCCCCCTTGCATGCAGTGGCCAGCACCCACACTACACATCAAAATTAACCAATGGTGAATGTGTATGCGCCTACATGACATGTGGCACACAGAGCATCCTCATGACCGCGAATACTGTACTCTTCGGTACATTATGTACATACTATGATCAATCTTTTCGGCATGGATCATCTTGGTACCCTGATTGTTCGATCGGAATAACTGGTGTGCTCCTTATCAGACTACTGCCCCTTTCTGCTCACTGTGCGTTGGGGCAGACAATGCCCCACCATACCCACCCGGCGACTGCAAGTTGAAGCTCTCTCTGATCCTCCCTTTCAGAGGCTCTAACACAATGCCTCACTCAATACTTTGAGGAGAACAGCAGTTATACTTCGTCCTGCGCCCTGGAGTGGGATGCTCATAAGCTTGTGGTTCACGGCCACTGCTTGGCAGCCTCCTGGGGTGTCTCCCGACGCTTGACTGAAGATCTTGTCACCTCAGAGCAGGATCTTCGTTCATTGGAAATATAGGTAGCCACCTGCCGACATCACCTACCCGGCTGCAACGACTGAGCGAACAATACAATAAAGTGGATGCATCCTTGAGTAAACATGACTATCAGAATAGGATGGCCCTACAACATACTCAGGGCAATCGCTCCAGCAAATGATTGGCATGGCCAGCTCAAAAAGAACAGCACTATTCCCCCCCTTGTGGCGCTCTGTCCGAAGGCGGCGGGCTCATTACCTCCGAGCTGGCCATCAATGCAGCCTTCCATGATTATTACTAGGGGCTGTACGCGATGCCTGCCCTCTCTGGATTGCATACCCGGGTTCCTGAGAAGAATTCCCTGCAAAGGCTGACTCCCTTACAGAGGGATGAACTTGAGGAGCTCCTACAGTTGGAAGTAGTCTGTGCACTATTTCCCATATCATCTGAACTAAGACCCCAATCACGGACCGCCTGCTGATTGAGTATTACGTCCCCTTCTCTGCCCAGACCACCCAACACTTACTGGCTATGTTTAATGAGGCCAGGGATCGAGGTGGGCTACCGGACTCCCTTCTGGAGACCCCAATCATGGTCTTATCTAAACAAGGCCGTGATCCACTGTATGCTCGGTCACATCACCCCCTTTCGCTGCTGAACCCGGACTGTAAGATATTGGGCAAAGTCCTGGTAAATCGCTTGCTCCCTGTCATTGATACAGTCATGCGTGTTGACCAATCTGGCTTTATACCGAGTCAAAGCACATTTATCAACATATGGCAGCTACTGTGCCTGATACACAACACTCCCCCGGAGGCTTAGAACCAAGTAGCCTTATGAGTGGACAATGAAAAGGCCTTTGATAATCTGCAGTGGGACTTCCTCTTTTTGACCCTTACCGCTTTGGGGTTTTGGCCTCAGTACCTATGTTGGGTGCGCACCCTATACTCAGAACCAACTGCATGGGTGTAGACTGGCTAAGGGCTGCCCACTGTCCCCTCTCATCTTCGCATTGGCCATGAAGCCTCTTGCTTGCCGTCTGCGTAACCAAGTTTGTGAATGGGGCTTCCCAAATTAGGGATCCATCATATCATATATCACTTTAGTCGGGTGAACCCCTGGTTTACCTCTGACACCACTCTTCCTGCTGTCATGCACCTATTGGATGAATGTGGAGATGCTTCGAACCTATGGGTGAACTGGCCCAAATCATGCTTATTCCTCCTAGCACCGCACCCAGTACCACATAGGACAGAGACAAGTATGTGTCTTCATTGGTGATACTTCTACTTCAAATACCTGGAAGTGCAGATTTCTCACACCGAGAAGGACCTACAGGAGGGCAACCTTGACAGTACAGTTGGTTCTATCTGCGGATCCATGCCCTTTTGGCGGTCGCTACCTTTGTCCTCACTAGATCGAGTTGCAATAGCCAAAATGTTGGTGCTGCTGCATTTACTGTATTGCTTTACAGCCCTGTCGGTCCTGCTTCTGCAGAGTTTTTTCTGGATGCTTAATGGCTTATTACTAGAATTGATATAGAGTGGCGATAGTCGCCGCGTTGCCTTGCCAATGATCCAACGTCCGCTGCTGGAGGGCGGACTTAGGCTCTCAGTTTTTAACTTTACTACGTAGCAGCACAGCTACAGTGGCCGATGGCCTGAGAATGCTCTGCCACCTGCCTGGAACTACCTCCTGTCCGAGCAGTGTAGGATGGCATGAGTATTTACACCTGGGTGCCCGACTCTTCCATCTGCCCCGAGCATGAGACAACCCAGATGACGGTGGTCTACGCTTGCTGGTGCAGCTTTGTGCACCCTACGGGTTCCCACCCCCCATATTTGTCAGCAATTGACGTTTGGAACCTACTGAAATTACAGGGGCTACTCAGCACACCAACAGGGGACCTCTGGAGGGATGCAGGCATTAATAATTCGGGGACCTCTATCTCGAGGAGGTCAGCATGTCCTTTTCGGACATTGTAGACTTGACTGCTGGCAGGTTCTTAACGTATTACACCATACAATGTGCGATGCAAACTGTCTGGGGTGGTGGGGAAGAGGAGCCCACCACCTTGACGGTGCTGCATACGCTGTTGGCCTTCAGCAGCATAGGGCATGCTATCACCACTCTCTATATGGCGCTGCACGAGACCTCACCAGACTGATGTGAGCGCGCGAGCTAAGTGGTATGCAGTGCTACAACCGCTTTTGTCAGACGGAGCTTGGGCCCAGGCACTTCAGTTGGTCAAGAGGGTATCTCGCAACTTCAGGTTCACACAGTTCAGTTATGTCCGTCAGGTCAACCTTGCACCTCAAAGCATCAAGCATAGGTTTCTGATGCTCTTCCCTGCTTCCCACGTAGGGTTCTACAACACTGTATGGGACTGCCCGGTGCTGCAACCAACCTGGCACAAGGTGACTGCAGTAGTGGTGGAACTGAGAGCACATGCCCTTACTCCCATATCTTTCTTGTGCCTGCTAAGGCTTTGTCCATGTAAAAAGTGGCAAACACTTGCATAGATTTAATGACCTTGCTTTTGCTTCATACAAATGTTGGGTGGCCAGGGCCGGGAAGGTGCCTGTCCCGTCTGATCTTCGCAATGGCTCCGTGACCTGCTGACGGGCTCATGCAGAGGCTCACACCTTTCAGTGGCTCCAGGTGCGGGGGGATGAAAAGATTTCTAGCATTTGCGTTAAGAATTTTTCAATTCTATTAAGGACACGGAGGCAAGGATTATGCTTCTCTTTCTTCACTTTAATTTTGATAGCAGCCAATCAGAAGTAAATACAGAAAAAACTACAAATCCCAAGTGTATCCATAACGTGTCATAACCATAGAGGCAGTCCCCCCTATGTAACACTGACACTCAATGAAGAGGGACGAAATCCCAAAACCCGGTGTATTCTTAGAATAAGGCGCTGGAGATACGTCAATCATTTGTCCTCAGTATCTGCAAAGAGATGAAAAAACCAGCCCATAAAACTGAACCGGGATAAAATAATCCTACAGGAAGTAACGGAAGGGAAAGCACTGGGAATACAGTAATAGCTCAATGAAACAGTAAACACAATTATAAAACAAACAGACTAATCAAAACTTTAACAGTGCGGGTGGGATAATCCTCGCCTCCGTGTCCTTAATAGAATTGAAACATTCTTAATGCGAATGCTAGAATTTTTTTTATTCTATGTCGGGACTAGAGGCTCCGATTATGCTTGTTTAAAGCAAACCCATCACTACCGATGCAATATCCACAATAGGTTTATAATAAAATGATTTGAACGTAGATTCAGAAGACCAATCTGCAGCTCTTAAAATGTCTTCTAAATGAGAACCTAAGGCAAAAGATTTTGAGGCCATGGCCCCTCTAGTGAAATGAGCGCCAAATTTAGAAATATCAATGCCTGCTTCTCCCCAAGAGCCAGCAAACCCATTTGGCCCGCGTAGCCCATATCAGAATGAAATTCTTCTGTAGTTACCTCATAAGCTCTGAGACATTGTACAACAGGAATTAGTAAAAATCACTCCTTCAGGAGAAAAAAACCCTGCCAGCCAAATCTAAAGCTCTAACATCAGAAACCCGTTTGCAAGATATTAAACATAATAACATAGTGAGTTTAGCCGAAAGTTGTTTCTTGGAAAGGAATTTATTAGACGGCCACAACTCCAAAAATCTCAAGACTATATTCACATTTCAAGGGGAAGAATAGCGTGGGCTAGGAGGATTAGTCAACCTTACGCCCTCCATAAGCTTACAAACAATGGGTAGCTCACCCATGGGTTCACCATCCATAGGCACATGACACGCCGTGCAATGCACCAAGAACACAATTGTTTCCAAGCTGAAGCATATCTCTTGTGGGTACTGGAAGACCAGGATCCTGCAATGAAAGCGGAAGATTCCTGCAGAAGTCCTTGGATACTCCATCTTCCCCTGAAAGATGCCACACCACTAGGGGCAGCTGCCCAAGAGAATTAGAGGATGAGGAAGGCCCAGAGGATCCAGAAGGAGGTTGGGTCGAAACAGAATCAATATCAGAAGGTCACAACTCAACTCCAGAGCTACCAGGAACCAAACCTGGGACTTCCAGAAAGGAGTCACTAGAATGAGATCTGCCTGCTGAAGATGGATCTGAGCCAAAACACTGGAAATCAATAAGAAGGGAGGAAACGCATAGCCCAGACCCTGAGACCAGTTCTGGAGAAAAGCCCCTGTCACTAGGGCCTCTGGATCTGGCCTCCAGCTTAAAAATATGTTCATCTGCCGATTGATGTGGGATGCAAACAGATCTACCGAAAAGGGACCCCACAGGGAGCGGAGAACTCAAAAGACCTTGGGATGAAGCCTCCAGTCGCTGAAATCCCAAAGGTGACGAGAGTGCCAATCTGCAACCGAATTGCTGCTTCCAGGAAGATACTCCGCTACCACTGAAATCCGATGTTGAGGGCAAAAGTGGCAACAATCCTTGACAATCTGTACTAGAATGTGAGACCTGGTCCCACCCAACTTGTTGACATATATCACTGACAAGATATTATCCATACGAAGCAGGATATGATAGGAGACAGGCTCTTGATTGCAAATGAGCCCACTAGAAGCTCCAGACAATTTATATGGAGATCCAACTTTGCTTTGGACCAATGACCCCCATGGAAACAGAACCGCAACAAGCTCCCCGGCCCCAAAGACTGGCGTCCGACTCTATCACAATCTCCGTGGAGGAACCACCATGTGGTCTAACCACCAGTACATCTCTGAGCGAGCCTCCTCCGAAAGTGTAATCTGGTCCACATAATTGAGACCTCTCTGAAGATGGAAATATTTTTAATCTCTGCAGAGCCCTGTTGTGGAGAGGACCTGGAAAGAACGATTCAATGGAGGAAGAGAGCAGGCCACCCATGCGGGCAATTGCCCTCAATAATACAGTCTGCCTGGACAACAGGAACCTCAATTCTCTCTTGATCAGGTGAATCAGGAGGGAGGATCAACTGAGTAGAATCTACACGAAAACCCAGAAAATCCAACCTCTGAGGCGGAATTAAGACAGACATCTGGGCGTTGAAAATAAATCCCAGACTCTGGAGAAGATAAATGGACCATTCTAGATGGACGATGATTAGACGAGGGCATTGCGCCACAATGAAAATGTTGTCTACGTAAATTATGAGACTGACCCCTCAAGCACAAAGAGACCCTACCACTGGCCTCATCACCTTTGTGAAGCACCAAGGGACCGAGGAAAGGTCGAAAGGAAGGACCTTATACTTGTAACAAAGGTCTTCCAACAGAAACTGGAGGAATTGACAGTAGGGAGGAAAAATAGGAATGGTCAAGGAAGCATCCTTTAAATATAAACGAACCATCCAGTCTTGTTCCTGGAGGATATTCTTCAGTAAGTGGATCCCCTCCATCTTGAGATGCCAATAAACCTAACACCCGTTGAACATTTTGAGGTTCACTATGAGGTGGGAGCCACCTCCCTTTTTGTCCACTAAGAATACCGAACTGAGAAACCCCATCGGATGAGTGGAAGCTTTCACAATAGCGCCTTTTTTCAAAAGAGATGCGATTTCTGCAGAAATTAAATTGCCATCTTGTAGGGAAAAATACGTCTGATGTGGAAGAGATGTCTGAGAAGAGGACTCGTAAAATTCTAGCTTGAAGCCTTGAATGGTTTCCAAGACCTAGGCGGCGCAAGTAATTTTGCTCCAAGCTTGCAGAAAACACCCCGTCCTGCCGCCTAAAACAACATCAGAGCTTAAAATAAGACTCACCTGTAGATCCTGCGTCCTGGAAGTAGGACTGGGTGCCTCTAGATCTCCCTCTGCAGAATCTGGAGCGACCTGCTTGGGCGAGAAGAGTAGAAGGTGAACACGGAGGAGTTGTGGTCTCCTGGTGATAGTATCCTTGTTGAGGATCTTGTTGGTTGAAATGGCCGAAGGCACGCCCTCTGTAGCGTCCGGCCCCCTCGACGCTACAGTGGAAAAAGAACCTTCTTAATGGATCCCTGGGCTTTGTCCAGATTGGCATATGTTGCCGCAAATTTAGAAAGCTCCTTGAGGAAAGGAGAACCGAAAAGCAAACCCTGAGCCAAAGGACCTGATTCTGATGAAGCAAGTTCTGCCAACTTTGGATCCATCTTTATTAAGACTGAGCATCTACGTTCATTTGAAATTGCACAATTAGCATTCCCCAGAAAACCTAGGGCCCTTTGTGCCCAACCAACCAGAACATCGGGGTCGACAATGTCACCAGACTCCTTGGCCTGAAAGCCCATCTCCAAAATCTTGGTTCAAGGGACCAGTTATGTCTAGAAGTTTGTCTTGGCACCCACGCAAGGCATGATCGATCCCCTTCTTTGGATCCTTTGAAAATGTCTTCAAATAAGTGACAAGAGTAGGATCCAGTTCCGGTCTCTCTGTCACTTTATAGGGAAAATCCGGTCTTGGACATTCAGAACGTAATCTGGAGCGAACCTCCTTTTGACCCCATGCCTAATGAGGGATACCACATAGTCAGCTAATTCAGCGGGGGCAAACATAGAGTAGAGCAGGGATGTACAATGTCCTCCGGTTCAAGAGTAAAAACTTTTGGTGGAGGAGTAGAATCATCCTGGTGGTGCGATTTCTTCTTGCATTTTCGGGGGAGATCATCCCCTCAGTGTGAGGAATGCTCTGATGAGGAAGAAGTCAAATCATCCTTGGACTAAGACTTTAGGGCACTATTAGAAGCATTATAGTCATGATCCCTGGCAGGGATCTGATAAGACTCTCAAAGTCCACAGCATGCGGATTCTTGCCTGGATTGAAGGCCTGTAAGCTGGCAGCCAGGGAGGGATCTTCGACTACCTGAAATCCGGAAGGGGCCACCCATCCCTATTGTTCAAAGAAACCAATTAAATGGTGTTTAATAAGCCTGATTGCCTCCGGCCAATGCTTCATTGACTGTATGCCACACACCAGCATCCAGGGCACAGACAAGGTCCTGCTCAAAGGATCCCACAGGATCATCCACATAATATTCATCAACTCCTTAATCCTCATAAGCAGCCATACTGACTAGAATATATAACTCCAAAGGAGCAGAAATGCAGGTGATGCAGGACCAATTGGGCAGAAAAATAACAGCCAAAGCAGGTTCAAATAGTAATAGGACGTGGAGGGAGCTCTGCCCAGACAAACAGGTCCAACCTGTGTAGAAATTAGTGCAAACCCAAGGATATCACACTTGGGGCGTAATCAGAGGAGAAAGTGCAGCCAAAACTCTTTGCCAAGAGACTGGGACATGTGTCTGTGTGTTTGATAAAAAAATAGCTTTTATGTTTTAAAATAGCTTTCCACGCATGCACGGTAGAAAAGGCTATCAGAAATAGAAAGAGGACCGCGCGGCATCGCCATGCGTCCTCTCTCCCCTGCTCCCACTCCAACAAATTAAGACATGAGCCGTGCGGCCGCATCAGGGAGGCACAAAGACACTCCCGAACACAAAGGGAAAGATTGATAAAACTTGCCCACCACGCGATCGTAAAACACACCAATTATCAACAACAAACCACGAAATATACAAGAATAAAACCAAAATGAGGATGCAATCAACTGGCTCTGAAGCAGCACAGAAAGAGGAGTTGTTTATTGATTGTCAGTGTTATATAGGGGGACTGCCTCTATGGTTATGACGTGTTGTGGATACACTTGGGATTTGTAGTTTTTTCTGTATTTATTTCTGATTGGCTGCTGTCAAAATTAAAGTGAAGAAATAGAAGCATAATCGGAGCCTCCGGTCCAGACATAGAATCTCCCGCTCCGGGGGAGAGTGTTGGGAGATCTTTCTGCTTATTGTGGAAGCAAATATTGATGTGTGTCCCCCACCCGAGCCCACACTTACCTCTGTGACACTCGAAACAGTGCATGATGGGACACGCAGGGGTTAATGAAAGTGAGGAATACTGAACCTAGTTGTTAATCAATTGATCTATCCTACATCCCTCAGCGTTCATGACTGCTTCCTCTGCATTTACCACAACTTCATCGCCTTACCTATCCTGAAATGGGGTCCCTCCCCCGTCATCTGTGTGTCATAGTTACACATATTGCTCATTCTTCACACTGTTTGATATAACAGTATTTGTTACTGATACCCTCGAAATGGGCACGATAAGGCCGCTAGGCATATTGGTTGATAAATGGTTTTTGCATATGCCATCTGTTGCGACAACTCTGTTTGCTGCCATGAATATAGCAGCTGTTTCATTCTAAGCATAAAACCTAATAAAAACATTTAAAAAAAATTAAAAAAAGTAGAGGAAGCTACTTACCTTCAGTAACACTCCCTCTTCTTGATAATCTACCTGTAGACCCCTCATTGGCCTTTCCCATTCTGTAGAATGGATCCCTTAAGATCATAAGAAGGTTCTAATTTAGATTTTGGCCCACTTTCACCTTCAGTTTGTTCTAACTGCTCGGGGGCTGTGGGCACGGAATGAGAAAGACTGATGTCCACGCGCAAGGGTGGTGCATGTATTTGACACCGCTCTGTCACTTTTGTGGTGCTACAGAGTCACCAAAGAGCCACCTGACTCCACCTGTTGGTGTCTGTGAGCACTTCTGTAAAATGTTCCGGATCCAGTTGGGGACGTGAAGATATTCTAAAGATGAGGCATGTGTAGTTTGAGCAGGGATACTCAAAGTACGGCCCGGGGCTGCATGCGGCCCTCTTGACCTCTAATTGTGGCCTCCTAGTTAATGGCAGCACTGGGCAGCTGTACACATGACCGAGCAGGAACATTCAGAAAATCGTGAAATGCACATCATTTATTTACACGTTAACTAAAGTAACAGGAAAGAAGCAAAGATGGTGTACTAGCCAACTTATCTGTTGGAACACCTTTAGTTTTAAAGACATCTTGCACTAAACATATAAAGACATGATAAACTCCTCTGCAAACTTCAAAAATGTGTTTTATTAGCATGCATGAGCGTTTTTCCTTTGTACATCAGGTTATGTCATTGCATTAAGAGATATTTATTAGCAGTGATATTTTTCAAACATGATCTTGGAAACAATCATGCTGCCCACATTGGGAAATCAATGGCATTATTAAACGAAGAGTCATTTGTCAGGTGCACCTTGTACATAGTCTTGTTTGTTATATAACTGGACCAACATAGTTTATTAAGTAAACCACAAGAGAAGGTATTGTACAGTGCACAACCTGAACTTGTGTATTTCAAGGACTCTCATGTGATAATGAAGAAAAATGAGAAAAAGTGAAATTAATCAATTGCCTACGATCACACAATTTGGTCAAGTGGGAAGCCAGGACAGATACCAGGTTTTCTGGTTTCACATTTTGCAATTCAGCCATCAGACGAGTCTCTCTTTTCCTCTCCTGTTTCACATGAGAAGTTTACGCTTTGACTTTAATTCTTGGTGAATGCAAATAGGGTATTGGGGGAAGACAGAAGTCACGCAAAGGCTCGGTTTGTTGTCCGTATCTGCTTTGCATCCCCCTACTCACACCTTTCATCACCCGACCCCTTCTCTGCTGGTTTAGGTACGGCCCTTGGGCAAGCCACGGAAAGTTCTTTGTGAGTACCCATAAGTTAGAATATCACCAGAAAGAAGACAGCTGAAGGGTTAGTAATGTGTCACATTGATTAGCTCAAGCAGGGTAATGCATTGTTTCATTGTAATGTTGATTGTGCATGGTTAGCACGACTGACATCCGACAACGCAGGCCAAATACTGGGCACAGACGCATCATAATATCACCCGCGAGAATGTGCAGCAGGACAAGGAAGCATCACCGAAGCACAAATGTAGGTGACAAAGTGCACACTTGCAAAAAAGCCACACCTTACCACCAGTATGGCTTTGCACAAAAGCAACAGTGTGTGATAGTTCGGTTCATCTCTTTGTAAGGGCCAGCAATTATTCCTTACAAGATCTGTTTATGAATCTGTTGTTTGCTTCATTTACTTTGTGTAGGTGATAGAGTGAACCACGTTGCCTTTGAGCGTCCTCAGGGCTGGGCGCCCTAAAGGGAAATGGTTCCGTTCTGTATTATGTGTTTTCTGCCAAAATTAGTTTGTAGTTTTATGGTGTATTTTTTAACTCGTTACTCAGAGTTGAAATTGTCATTTGATTGCCTATTTGTGAAAGAAGGGAGTGTAGTGTCACTTCATGGCACCAGTAGGGTAAGGGAGAGTAGAAACAAGTGATAAGTGCGCCACGAATCAGCAGTAGCACGGGTACTTACGAGGAAAACAAAGCTCTAAGTAAAGAACCATGAAAAACGGACAGCTTTTTTGTATTAAATATATCAAAAAAAGGCAGAAACACCAGTAACGTTCTGAAGATGATTTGCTTTTCTAAATGTTCCGTGCACCGTACATTACCTGTGCCATTCTTCTCGCGGAAACCTTGAACTTGATGTCAGGGACAAGAAGTAGGATCTATCAAAATCCCACCAGATTTATTTTAAGATAGATCACAAGCTCGACCACTACTATGGAATAGCAGCGCCTGAAGAATTTCGCTGAGTAAGCTGCAAAGAGGGGTGTATGGTGGGGTCTTGCAGTCCCAGATAACTTAAAATATTATTGGACAACACAACTTTTAATAATTAATGACTGGGCCTTCTCAGACCGCCAGGACCCAGCCTTCCGAGTGGATTGGGAGCCATGGGTCGTAGAGGACGTGAGGCGATTCTTGACTGTATAGTTGGAAAGAATGGAACCTGCCAACCCAGATGGTAGTTAGGCTATGGAGGGAGGCCAAAAATTATTTGCTTACCAACTTGACCCCCATATGGGATAATGATCTGTAGCATGAAGTGGGCTTGACTGGCTTCTCAAAATGGGAAGTAGAAGGTATTGAGCACCTGGGCGACATTTGGAGGGGACAATCAATTATATATCTTGAGGTCCTCTTTCAAGAATACAAACTGGTGGATCCTGGGAAATACTGGTACCTACAGTTGGGCCATGCCCTTAAGAAACACATACTGGAGATGGAAGAGTTAGCAGGGGTGTCACCTCTAGAAGATCGATTATTCACAGAACCTATTTCTGACAAGGGTGTCCCCATGATGTACAAAAAACTGGTCAATAACTCCCCTGATTAGTTGAGGAAACTGATGGATGCTTGGGCTGAAAACCTTGGTGACAGAGGCAATGAGCACTGGGTGGAAACCTTCCAGAGCCCAGGGGAAATAGTCCTATGTATCCGGATTAGGTTAGACTGACTTAGAATTCTATGCAGGTCCTATTACTCAAGGTCGCTGTTATATTAGATAGGTAGAGCAGATACACCACTGTGCCTCTGGGGGTGCAATCAACAGAGCACATTCTTCCATATCTCTGGAACTGCCCAATGATACAAGTTTATTGGATGAAAGTCACTGAGATAATGTCCCAAGTTCTGTCATTGACAGTTTCCCATGGATGCAAAACGGCTCCTCCTGATCATTTCTGGGGAGGAGGCTTGACCCAGGTACCAAAAGATCTGGTTAGTGATGGCTGTGGGTGTGGCCATATGAAACATAGCACGGGCATGGGGCAGGACAGCTCCCCCAGCCCCTGAAGATTAGGAGTTGGATCTGGACTTGTGCCAAAGGGGGAACAGGTGGTCTACCAGAGTAGAGATTGCCCCAAGAAGTGGGGGGAAAGTATGGGGGGGGCCTTGTGCAACTATAAAGACTATTGATGGCGGGTTTTACTGGAGGGGAGAGGAAAGTTGGATTATTTCTGTTGAACTGGCAATGGTGAACATTCAAAGCACCCTAGTAGGCCGTAAAAGCGCCAGCCTCAAGATATATTTAAATTCAATCTCTTATAATCTCTTATAATGTAATTATTCATTCTCATGTATGACGTGATACACTGCAATCATTTCCCATGTATGCTCTATGATGAGCAAAGTTTCAATAAAAGAGGTTTAAAAAAAAAACAACAGTAGGATCTATTTAACTTTAACATTTTTATTTTTTACTTCATACGCTCGAGGGCAAAATGTGGATGCCAAAATAGGTTTTGCTTTTTTTCCCATAAATACACGTGTCACTCTGTCAGGAGAGACTGCTACTCTTTAACAAATACTGGCCTTCCATATGATTATTCCCATTCCCCAGGGTCAGTCTGCCTTTGCCAGTTTGCAATAAAACAAATTGACATTCTATAACATTTTCAAGTTTAAGTAGTCAAGTAGATTCTGATTTCATAAGTTTGTAATTATACAAAGGTACGGTGTTTAGCAGATGGAAACGAGACTCTGGCATGTTATTGACTGGTGCATGTGTGCGTGGAGGGAAACCCATCAATCCATTTAAAATGGTTCCAGTGGTTTCCTGCATTTATCTTGGTTACGAGCCCCAGCTGTCACAGAAATCACAACGGTCATTCTGCTGATGAGTATTCAAGGACCCTGGGTGTAGTTGTTGAAAGGTCAAATTGTTAAAGCTGAACAGCGTAGACCAGTGGTTCCCAACCTTTTGACTTCTGTGGACCCCCACTTTATCATTACTGGACCTGGGGACCCCCACTAAATCATTATAGGAATCCGAAGACCCCCTACTGAGTCATTACTGAAAGCTGGGGACCTAATCTGTTAATATTATTTAATTTTCTAAGCAGTCGTGGACCCCCTGAGGAGGCTTTGTGGACCCCCAGAGGTCCCCGAACCACAGGTAGGGAACCACTGGCGTAGACTGTACTAACTGAAAGCAGAAACGTGTACTGGGCTGTGTAGATACTCAGAGACTTGTGAGACCGTTCGGAGCCCTTCAAAGTCAAACAGGGATGAGGCAGAGTCTCCCATATATGGGGCACGTCACAGACTCAGGGCCATATTTATACTTTTTGACGCAAAGCTGCGCTGATGCAGTTTTGCGTAAAAAAATGTTCAGCCGGCTAAAGCCATTTCTGTGAGCCATGTGGGCATCAAATTTATACTTTGATGCACGGCATCGCAAGCCACAGGTGTTAGTCATTTTTTTTTACTCAAACCAATGCGTCACGTCGTAAAGGAAAATGACGTTAACGCTGTGAAAATGACTGTGAGCCAGTTTACGATGTCGCAAACCCGGATACGTGCTTTTTTTACGCAGTTGCATCAAAAAGCGGCGCAAACACAGCAAAATGTGCTAAGGAGAGCCAAAAGGGATCCCAGATGCTTGCACAGACCCCAGGAAGATGACAGACTCGGAACCAGGAAGGAGGACCCACACAAGGCCCAGGACAGGGAGAAGAAGAAAAGAAAGTGTTGCTTCAGTGCAGAGGAGCAGGAAATTCTGGTGAAAGAGGTGACGGAACACCAGCACCAACTGTTTGTCACCTCAAAGTTGCCAATTAGTATGAGAGAGACAAAACTTGTTGACAAGATCAACAGTGTGGCAGTAGTACGGAGTACAGTCATCAAGTGCAAGAAACGATGGCATGACTGCAAGCGCAGGACTAAGGAAAAGATGGCCAGGAACTCGAAGGCAGCACTGCAGACTGGAGGTGGGAGTCCAGCACCGCAGGAGGCCCTGGACCACATGGAGGAGATGGTGGCAGCCGTCGTCCCTGAGCAGATCGTAACAGGGGTTCAAGGACATGACAGTGCAGACTACCAGGAGACCACACATGCAGGGTAAGTCGCATGGGTAATTGAAATGCACAAATGTTAACTGTAAGGTGGGGGGGTGGACATACCTACTACACATTGCATGTAAGTCATGATATTCAGGGAGTGGCATGGGTAAAGGGGCACGGCACGTGGGCATGGGCTGTACAGAGGAAACCTAGGGCACAATACTACACTCCACCAACAACCTTTGCATGGGGGTATGCTGCCATGCCAAGGATGTTGGAAAGGTAAAACCAGGCCAGGAGGGTAGGTTACAACGTTAAACTGGCAGCCCGTCACACATCAGCCAGTATTCTCCCTACATTAACTAGGACCCAATTAACAACCTCTGGCCATATCTGCAAGTGGAATTTAACATTGACAACAGTTGCCACTACCACCTCAGCTGTGTGTGCAGGTCAAGTAGCTAATGGCAGTAACGTGCCCATGGATCAAACACACCCAAATTATAGAGTTCAGGATGACAACTTCATCAATCCCCTGAAATCAATACAAATGTCCCAATACTGTCAGATGTGATTGTCCATTGTTGCTACAAACATCATCAATTGTCATAGACACACTAATATCATACCCATGCTGCATATGTCACGGTCCACCCTGTGCCTGGGTCACAATGCAACATCCCAAATGTCATACAGCTCAGACAACAGCATTGAGGGGGAGGACACCTGTAACTGGTTACAGAAATACACCCGCACAGTCAGAGGAGGAAATGGAACACTGCTAGGACAATCAGTGCAATCCAATGAAGCACACATTCCCCAACATCAGCAGTACACATTACCAGTGCTGACATCCGTATCGTGCCATACCAATGCTATACATAGTATATGCTAGATCTCAACAACATATAGGTGGATGTGAAAGATCAGAGACTGGGGCAGTTCCAGATTGTTAAGTGTGGTGCTAGCGCCATCAGAACACCCACAGCCAGTGAAAGGCCTCACCATGAGAATGGAAGTAGACGGAGGGTTGAGTAGGACAAGAAGGTGGCAATTCACAATTTGGCCTGAACCAACACCTAGAGGATGTGATGCTGACAAGTCCACAAACTGACCACAATACATGTGACATGCAGGTGGGGCATAGGCCTGGGAGAATGCTAATATTAAAGACAGGAACAATGAACAGGAACCAAGATCACAATGTGGAAATAATCGGAAGGCAGGCAAGTCACATTACAAATGCCACAACACAGACACACTAATTGTACCATATCTCATTGCAGAGGACGATGGCTCTCCTGCGGATATGCCTGTCCAGGACTACCCTGATGACATGGATGACGAGCTGACAAACATCAGCCAGCAGACCCTCCAAGATGTCCTTGGAACCCTCCAGACCCCACCTTCAGTCACAAGGAGGAGCACAAAACTAGCAGCCATCACATAGGACCCATCCACCACCCCAATTGTACGACCTGCCAGCTCCAACACAGCTGAGGACTCTGACGACCCTGGCACCAGCTTTGAGCGAACTGTAGTTGGAGTACGGCGGGAGCTGGCCAAGGAGGTGCAGGTGGGGATGCAAACTATGGCAGCCAGCCTAGAGGGGATGCGTTCGTGCATGATGTCAACTGAAGAACAGGCAGCAGCTATCCAAGGGCGAACAACAATCTTGCAGGAACTTGAAAAAAGGTTGAAGGAAATCAGCACAGCTGTAATAGAGTTGACCCTTCACCTACAACAACAATCCTGTCAACGTGTGTACAAATGCAATATTGAACCCCTCAGGGTCGACCTGGCTGCCTACCACAGTGATGTGGCTGCTATTCTTAGGAACCAGCAGCTTCCCCTTGCTGCAGTACTGCCCTTAATAGCCCCACAGTTGGCAGCTACCGAGATGTCTGACTCCACGTCTTTAAACACTGAGGTGTGTGTTGCCCCTTCACAACCACCACCACCAAGGACAGAGGAGACAACACATACATCAGAAGATGAAGACGTGGAACAGATCACCTTCACCCGTAAGAGTACCCGGTAGCAATAGTCCCTGCCACATGGCCACCTATTACCAAGGTCCTGTGCTTTGTAACATGCCAGTCTTGCAACAACTGTACTTAAGCACTGTTCTTCAGCCCACTGTTTATCATGTCACCGTGCCCTGTGATTGCCTCTCACTACCTCATTGACAAATCATGTACCTCTGCACTGTCTGACACTTCACCCCAGCATGTCCAATGACATGTCCTTTTGCACTTGTGTAGGATCACAATGGAAGATGTCACACTAATGGACTCACAATCATGGACAATGTACATATAGCACTACAGCACTTTCAAATAAAAAGCACTTACACAACCACTTTGTCTCTGTGCAATGTAACACATCAACCGTGATGGCCATCAGTAATGTTTACCTCAGGTCAATGACTTAACACAGTGTCTTCAATACCAAATCCGGTAGCAAAGTATGTGACATTGAAAACATACATCACAAATTAGCCACACTTTGGGATCCATAGTAACCGTGAGTGTTGGGTGCAATGGATGGCCGAATCTTAGCTAAGTAGCTTTCGTGTAGCTGCCAATGTAACAGCTCAGTTAGGATGTGGTTGCAGCATGGGACACAAAAGCTAATACAAAAGAAACACTGTTCACTCATGCCAAAGCCCTGATCTACAAGCATTTGACACATACTGTAAAGGGTTACCTAAATATTTATTAAACAGTAAAAACAGAAGCTAAAACCAGGGGAAACACCTTACCTAACCTAAACTATTCTAACTACACATTACCCACAACTGGCCCTAACTAACCTAAGCTAAACTTACTTATCACATTTAACTAAATGATCTAAACATCAACCCCACCACCACCCTTATAAGACGGGACACATGGAGGACATCATATACTAACCTAAACACATACTATCTTATACTAAACAAATATATATATATATATTTTTTTTAAACACTAAAACCCCAACATCGTCCCCCGCCCACCCACACACATAATAATAAACAATGATAAAAAGTATCATACCCCCATTCCCCACCCCCTACTACTAACTAAACTAACAGCCTATACTAACATAACACTAAGCCCCCTTAACCCACTAATTTAAAGAACCAGGAAAGAGGAAGGAGGGGAGGGAATCATGGCTGAGTATAATGTCTACAAGTTGGCCCTCCACAGGGTCCTTTTGATGGCACGCACCCTCTGATTCACTTGTGCCACCTCCTGCTGCAGCCTGGTCATTTTCTGCAACACACGGTCCAAGTTCCGTTGCATCTGTAGAGAAGCTGCAGGGTCTATGACTGCAGCAGGGGTGGTCTGGGTGCCAGTGGAGGAAGTATGGGTCAATGACTTAACACAGTGTCTTCAATACCAAATCCGGTAGCAAAGTATGTGACATTGAAAACATACATCACAAATTAGCCACACTTTGGGATCCATAGTAACCGTGAGTGGTGGGTGCAATGGATGGCCGAATCTTAGCTAAGTAGCTTTCGTGTAGCTGCCAATGTAACAGCTCAGTTAGGATGTGGTTGCAGCATGGGACACAAAAGCTAATACAAAAGAAACACTGTTCACTCATGCCAAAGCCCTGATCTACAAGCATTTGACACATACTGTAAAGGGTTACCTAAATATTTATTAAACAGTAAAAACAGAAGCTAAAACCAGGGGAAACACCTTACCTAACCTAAACTATTCTAACTACACATTACCCACAACTGGCCCTAACTAACCTAAGCTAAACTTACTTATCACATTTAACGAAATGATCTAAACATCAACCCCCTCACCACCCTTATAAGTTGGGACACATGGAGGACATCATATACTAACCTAAACACATACTATCTTATACTAAACAAATATATATATATATATTTTTTTTTTTAAACACTAAAACCCCAACATCGTCCCCCACCCACCCACACACATAATAATAAACAGTGATAAAAAGTATCATACCCCCATTCCCCACCCCCTACTACTAACTAAACTAACAGCCTATACTAACATAACACTAAGCCCCCTTAACCCACTAATTTAAAGAACCAGGAAAGAGGAAGGAGGGGAGGGAATCATGGCTGAGTATAATGTCTACAAGTTGGCCCTCCCCAGGGTCCTTTTGATGGCACGCACCCTCTGATTCACTTGTGCCACCTCCTGCTGCAGCCTTGTCATTTTCTGCAACACACGGTCCAAGTTCCGTTGCATCTGTAGAGAAGCTGCAGGGTCTATGACTGCAGCAGGGGTGGTCTGGGTGCCAGTGGAGGAAGTATGGGCCCTTGTCGGTGCCATGTCTGTAGGAGGAGGTGCAGGTGGTGCTGTAACAGGTCCCAGAGCTGTGGATGTTGACGGTCCAGCAAAGGTGCCTGCTAATGTTCGTGCCACCTGGGTGGTAGTGGTGGTGCTGGTGGAGGTGGCTGTGGTGGACACGGAAGGGCCCCATTGGGCAAATGCCCTCCACACTCCGGAGGCTCTTTCATGGCGATAACGCCTTGCCATGTTGCAGAACCCCGACTCCACATCCAGAATATGTCGGTAACGCACTGCGCTGAAACACCGGAATCTGGATGGGATTCATATTGGCAGCTGTTAAGACAAATAGAAAACCAAACATTAGTTACTTCAGTGTGTGAAATGGCTCCAGAAGTAAATCAGACATACATCTAATGTACCAGAAACAGCCCATATCATCATACAGATCACAGATTGTCCCTGAGGCAGTAAATGCCAAGCCAGCCTACACATGTCCTATCATTAAACAGCACAGCAAAACTCTAAAAGATGGGTAACAACTGGAATGACTTTGGCATCATTATTCAGCCATTTGTCAGGTAAAAATAATGCTGCAACTCCTCCACCACTGACAGGCCAACAAATTACTATGTTCTTGATGACAATCTAGGGCCACAAGATCTGCGAGTTGTAAATGGAATTGCCAGGATAGAATGCAGTTGCTAATCATGAGTGGGTATCCTAGATTTGGACAAGTGACTTACAGATTTACATGTCTGTGTACTAAACTTCGATCATCAGTCCTAGGTACACTATTCACAAACCTACGCCTTTGCCTGTGGGGGGAGGGGGGGCTGGACAAGCAACAAATAATTTCAAACAACAAGGACACCCAGGAAGCTTTGGACAGCTGTACATGGGTTTGGCCAGCACACCACAGGTAAGGAGGAAGTCCAACTAGGGTACACCCAAACCTGGGACAATTCCATCAACACATATCGTTGGAAATGCAGACCATGGTCAACATCATTTCCTACCAGTAACCCATGACTTAGAACAAGCAGATAGATACAAGCACACATCTGGCCATGAGCTGCATGCACACCTAGGCCATTGTACTCAAGTGCCTCATACTCGTAGCACAGCATGTGGAGCTACATGCTGCTCGGAAGTTAAACATACAGTCAAACATGTTGATTAGTGAATAGGGAAGCTGAAGTCTGTGGGTAAGACTTTGGCATCCCGATTCTGGGAGAATCAGGGTCTGACTTGCTGACTAAATCACTAATATGGTCCTCTGCTACATTTTCTGATTTTAAGTTTTATCCACATAACTCATCCCTATTCACATTGCTGTCAAATTATGACAATATGCTAATGATTGGCCAACTCAAAGATGGGGAAAGAATGATACTCCACTCAAGGAACATATCCGATCATTGACCAGCGCATCACATCTTGCTATGTGTCCAACACACAGGAGTCAATCACACATCATCAGCGAACACAACACAGAACAGAAATATCAACACTTACTGGAGATGTCTGGGTCCGCAAATCGAGCCACCTCTCCGATAGTGTAGGGTGCAGGTCCACCTGTAAGGCATGGAAGGGAGAAATGTGCTCAATGTCTGTGCACTGTACAACACTTCCAAATACAAATACTATGTGTAATATTAACTCAGAAAGTCAAGCCTCTCAGACATGATGATACTGCATCCTACATACCACTGCAAACATGTACAGACCCGGGGACTCCAGTGAGTGAAACGCACATATCTGCACTCATGCAGTGGCCCTAACTATCATGTGGTGGCAAACATGCTCCTTCATTAGTTAGCAGACTAATTCATGGAGTGTATTCCTCTCATCATGTGTATCCATGAGAGACATGCCAAGCCACTTTCCGGGAGGACTGCAATACCAGTCACCCAGACATTGTGACTAAGTCTAATTTAAGACACACAGATACAATGTACAGAGGGCCAGGGACAGTTGTTAGCCCTCAATTTGTATCATTTTCTTCATTTGATGTGCCACAGCCATGGTAAGGTGCACCAACCATAGAGATATGAACCTGTGTGCATACCTTTTGCCATCCATCCCAAATTTAAATGTGGCACTACAAACTCCAAATATCAGTCTAAGATGTTACCTGAGGTCAGCTATAACTTGTTACGTATGTGTCAGAATCCAGTTCAGACATGTATCACAAAACATTGAGAAACACTATATTTCCCATAAAAATCTGGATTTAAAAAATGTGTTTCCTGATACACTCACAGACCATGCATGAAACGTATGTTAGAGTCACATTAGCATCATCAATTGATGTGAAGGCTGCACTCATTTACAAGCTCCTGTTTTGTTTTGAAAGTTAGTCTAGCTGTTGCGTCAACAAATTACGGTAGTGTGTAGGAATTATTGTATATCTCACAGGCAACTGTGGCCCATATTTATACATTTTTTGCACTGCATTTGTGCTGCTTTTTGACACAAAAGCAGCGCAAAGTTTCAAAATACAATCGTTAAAAAATGATGCAAATGTGGTGCTAATAAAGTAGTAATATGATCCTGTATGTTTAACTAGCATTCCACATGTTCAAAAACATTGCCTGCAGCATATGAACAAATCAGCTACTGTTACTACAGAGCAATTAAAAGTGCACATTACTCTGATTTGTACTCACCAACAGGGCCACCAATCACAATCCCCAGGTGGTCCAGCAAGTCTTGCTTACGGGCAACAAGGTCAGCCCAACAGTGTTTCAGCTGGTGGTCATTGCATGTTGTGTTGTAGATTCGCTGTAGATGGTACAACACCTTTGCCCACCAGAGCCTCCTTGCCTCTGTGTGACAGCCCTGTATCACACAACCACCTGCTTCAATCATTAACGGCAGGAAGTGGCACACCAACCAAATAAAGCCATCCAGCTCCTCCTCTCCCATCCTGCCAAGACGAGGCCTACCCAACATGCTTGCACCAAAAAAAGGGAATAAAGGGGTACAGAGGAGAATAGAAGGAAAGTAGGACAGGGAAATGCAAAATAACTAACAGAACACAGCCCAACTATCCCCAAACTAACACTACCCACAACAAACTCCCAACACGACAAAGATAAATGTTGACACCAGAAATGATAAAAAAAACACTAACACAGGATACCACAGACAGTTATGAAACACAAAAAGACAATTTAAAGACCACATTGGAGACAAATTCACAAACTGCACAGAGAGACAAGTCAAAACACAGCCACACACTCAGGAAATATCACAGACTTCAAAGTGAAAGTGAAAGTACACCCACTGTACCAATTCTGTAAACAGGATATCCTATTACATCACTTCCTGCCTCAAATGCGGTGCGTTTTTATTGTTATGTGTCAAAATATTATGACGCTTACAGTCTGCGTGTCATTTTTTTTGACGCACATGCTTAGAAATAACCCTGCATCCATATTTTGAAATATGTTTCATACTTAACCAGTTTCAGGGGGTTCAGTTACCGTTCAGGGCCAATGGATGTTTCATGGCACTGTGCGTCATATTTCGACGCATATGCCTCATTTTTTGATGCATGTGCGTCTTTTTTGACGTGTATGCGTCAAAATCTCTGTCTTTAACTGGGTTTGGGTCATTTCTCATTTGTAATAGTACACGACAGTGGTGACAATACAGAGATAGGCTGATTGCACCAACATTGGGCATTCCGGTGTATGGGCACATGTGACTGATCAAAGATACTGCGGACCATGATCCTCTACTTGTTGCACCGGATTTGCACTCTTCACTGACGCAATACATGGCCAAACGTGTGGAATACAATTAGGTATTACCCAGTTTGGGCATGTTTTGCGTCTAGAGAGGATAGCAAGGCGACGCAACTCTATTGTTGTTGTCCCACTGTGTGACCATCACAAGACTCATTTTTGCAAATCTGCTTGTATGCATGTGGAGTCAATGTGTCCAACCCTCAGATGCTATTCAGTGTGGAAATGAGAGAGGACATGTTAGTCATACACGTAGCAACAACTGCTGTGTACACTTCTTAGGTTTTTTGGAACATAAGCACCACCAATGACAAAGCATGCACAAGATAGATAGCAGACGGTTGTTCATGGCAATGTTCCAAAACTTAGCCATCACATGTCCTGGAATGTTGGATACTACTTCCTAGGCACGTGTTTGTTTACTCACCATGAGTCAGGCATGGAATAAAGCTATGTGGGTAACGTGTTTGTGACACCGAGTCCCAAATATAATACACAAATGTCATGTCACACCACAGTTGGAGTCATATAAATGAGCCCTGTCCCTCCTGTGGCAGTGGAGGACCAGCAGACCAAGCAGGATGTGTTCACATATTTCCAGTGGTAAAATGCACAGAGGTGTCCGGTTCAAGTGTGTGGGCCAATGTTTGAACTTATCATTATTGGGGTCCATGTTGTCACAGTTACGTGCAGGTCTAGTCATGAGTCTGTGGAGCCATTTCCTGCATCTAGAAAGTATCCTTCACAGATCAATTGAAGGAAAGCCAATGAGGAATTGAGAACACACATGGGGATAGTCCAGTTCTGTCACTGCAGACGTGTTATGAGACTGACAACAGGGCAACCTTGGTGTGCTGACAAAGTTAATGTCTCAGGATTCTTATACCAGCATGTGTCCTCACAACATTTGTACAGAGGTTGGCCTCTAAAATTCCCACTGCATCCGGGAACATCAGTGCCTCTGTGCTGATTATTCTCACAGCTATTCACCACGCAAGCCCCATAAATATGTTGAGGTCAATGTGAATCAGCGTTTGGACTGTCAGGGTCCTTACATGTGGTGACATTTCATGCACATTATCTGATGTTGTTTGTTGTGCTGGAGGCGCCATTCCCAATCCATACGTACAGCCATGGTACACTGTCACTATTTGTCACTCATGCATACATGAAACCCAGACAAGGGATAGACCATGATTCGGCTATTTGGAGACAAGTTCCACCCCATGGTACGATAAGTTAACTGATTATGCTATACACTGTATTTGAGTATGCATTGTAGACCCACCTGACACAATACCCCCGGAGGAAAGTGAGTGCTGGGAAAGCAACTATGATACAAATGTAGCGACTGGGAACCTTTATGGTAATGCAAAGACAGGAACCAGTCAGACTAACAGGATGCAGGGTCAATCAGGATCCCAAAATTTAACAAGGCAAATACACAGTGGTCCAACTGAGACTGGTCAAAGGTGGAACAACACTGTGGAAAAAGAAAACTTTGTTTCTCCTGTGTGTTGGAACGTAACACAATAACCCAAGGGCTGTGTTACACAGCTGATTTTACGGCAATGTATAACAGTGTTATACTTAAAATGGCAGCTTCTATGCTGTTACAGGCAGCTGCAAGGGCAGTGCATGTTCAAATAGCTGGTCTCCATGGAGGTGCTCACAGGTGTGTGCAGCTTCAGTCTCTCACACGTCCTGTAGGTGAGAATCAAGTTCAAAGGGCCAACAGTACCCTTCACATGGAAAGCAATGTACAGGTGATTACAGGTCCTACAGACTACAAGGCAGTGCATTATTTAACCAGACGTCCATGCAGACAGAAGTACAATGACCATAGCATACCATACTAAAGAGGGAAGCACACTGAAATAACATTGTGAGTCTGGGTGTGTGTGTAGAGGAGGGATTATCTGGGTACAAAAATTCCCATTCCAGGGACCTCTGAAGAAGGGTGGGGTTGAGACAGGGAACATGGATGTGGCTGGACTTAGGACATGGGCTGCCATGTGCAGGGGATATCTTGTGAGCAATGCTAGTCATACCTGGGGCACTTGTGCTATCCATTTGCTGCTTATATGGAAATCTTGTCACACATTGTCCTTGCAAAGATAGGTGATGTAACACTTACTGCTGTCAAGGGTCTGGTCATACCTTCTTGTCACCAATGCAATACCACATCCACTGCCTCATGTATGAGGCATTTTTGTTCCCTTATTGACTGATGGTGTCTTAGTTGTGTGCCATATGCTGCGATAAACCATGTTGCCAACATGTATGTGTGAAATAGCTGTGGTCCTCTGCTATTACCCTTCAAATGTGAAATGTACAGGACATATGTCATTTACAGTGTGTGTGAATTTGGCTGTACATTCATACGCATCAAATTTGACGTGGATTTTTCTGTGTCCTAATCTGTATTTCTGCAATGCTCCAAGAGGCTACACTCTGAATCTGATAGTTAGAGATAATGTTATGCAAAAATGATTATCCAGACCATGATATAGTGACTAGTATAGGTGTTTATTGACATATGGTAAGACAGTGGTGATGGATGAGTAGAGTTAAAACAAATTGTGGACAATATGTTGTCTCTGACGCAATCCTGCAGCTGTGTTTGGATGGTCCCCCCCATGTTGATGGACAGCATCCTCCTCTTCAGGCATTTGTGGGTCAGGTTCATATAGGGGAATGTTCCTTCTTACACATATGTTGTGCAGGATGGCACAGGTCAAAATTATTTTGCACACCATTTCTGGTGAGTATAGGAGGCTGCTGCCGGTGATGTCGAGGCACCTGAATCTTGACTTCAGGATGCCAAAGGTCCTCTCTACTATGGTGCGTGTCCTCCTATGTGCCTCATTATAGGCACGCTCTGCTGCAGTGCTTGGGTTTGCAAATGGGGTCATGATCCATGGCTTGATCCCATGGCCCTGATCAGCTGAAAGAGAAAATGAGTGAGAACATGTTGACGTAGCTTGCACCATAATTATCACTTTGCATGGCAGTTGTTCTCTTGTGTTGTCTGTGACTCATCGGTGTTTGTGTTTATTGCATGGAATCCTAGGCTTCTAGGATGTACCATCAGCATTGGGTTGTTTCCTTATCTGAACGGGTGTTTGGCTGATTGACCGGATGTCAGCAGTACTTTTGTAGAGTTGCAGTACAGTGTGTACTCCCTTGCATTGTGTCATGTGAAAGAGGTGTCCCTGTGTCTTAACTGGGGGTGTGATGATACTTCCAAACACAGATTCAATTCCACAGTGGTGGTAACACGGTTGCATCTATATACCCTAGACATCCCATCCAATTTCACAAATGCAATAGAATTATTTAAACATCAGTGAGACCCTTAGATTTGGCTAGGTGACAATGTACAACACATCTCCGTACGTTGTCAGCACTGATGTGTTGACAATTGACTATGCACTAATTTCACGTGTGACAAGTTCACTGCAGACCTATTTCTCTGCCCTTGCCAAGTCGACTCAGGTTGTAACGTGTACCTACAGTACTGAACATGTTCTAGCTCAGATGGCTAACTTGGTTGTCAGGTTGTCATTTTGAGTTTCAGAAGGTCCGTATACCTGTACATTTGTTGTGTGTGTGTGAATTTGTCGCAATGCGTATGTGTAGGAATGTGCACTTTTAATATTGTCCCATCAATATGTGTTCTTTGCACAGTCCACTTTCTTATTGGTAGTGGGCAATGTGAGAGCAGGAGTGATGTGAGATATTGGTACAGCCTCAATGATTGCATGTGACCTTCATTGTAGTCATCATCATGCTATGTGTGTCATGGTGTTTGACCTGCAGCGAAACACATTACACACCCCTTACACAGTACGTATTGGTTGGAAGGGTGTTTGAGTGAGTGTCATTGATGTGACATTGAAAGATTAATCTTCCAAACTGTACTGCCAGTTGTGGCCATGTCATTGTCATTGTGTTGTGTTAAATTGTCCCCTTGTGTCTGTGGAGTGGCATCTGTTATTTCGTACTGTCATTTGTCAATAGGTGTGTATCCCATTGGGTGAGGATATCAAACATGCCTAGCGGTGTCACAACCTCACTGTCTTCCTGGCCACGTGTCGATGTTGGGGTGTATGTGTTGTGTGTCCTAGAGTGTTGCTGTACTGTGTGTATATAACTGGGTGTCTGTACTTACCAACAAGTAGGCCATTTCCATGTCGTGCATCCTGGAAGTGTTGATTGATGGTGCAGTGACGCAAGATGTATGGATCATGTACACTCCCAGGATACTTTTCCACAATGTTGGTGATCAATCCCCGGTGATCAACAATGGCCTGCACATTGATGGAGTGTGTGTGCTTCCTGTTGCGGTATAGATGTTCGGTTGCAGCAGGTGGCACAATGCGGACATGTGTTCAGTCAATGGCACCAAGCATGTGTGGGAAGCCATTCATTTGGGAAAACCCCTGTTTTGTCTCCTGCTGCTTCTGCTGTGTGTTGGGGAAGCTGATGTGGCGGGTGTGAGGGAGATGATAGCATTCAGTACCTTGGGTAGGAAGGCACAGAATGATGGCTGTGAGATCCCGGCAACCAGAGCACCAGTGGTTTGAAAGGAGCCACTTGCCAACATGTGGAGTACAGCTAGCAGCTTGGTTTCTGGTGGAATGGTGCGGGGTGTCTGCAAGCTGGGTGCCAACTGTGGCTCAATGTTGCGCAGCAGCTGCTGAATGGCTTGCCAGTTGAGGCTGTACCTCTGAATGATGTCTTGTTGGCGGAGTCCCAGAAGGGTTGTCCTGGTGCGGAATATCCTCTCCTGCCTTCTGCGTTGCCTTTGGGGTCCCTGCTGGTGTTGTGGAAGCTGCTGTTGTTGGGCCTGTGCTCTGCGTCTGCATACATGCAGGATGAAAAGCACCTCCATGTTTTCCTTTTGGAGCTCTGCTGTTGCTTCTGTGTGTTTTCATTAAGTACAGGTGTTATTTTTTTACGCAAATTGGGCTGTCCGTCATTTTCCGACTCCGCCTCCCGGCCGTGCACGAATTTTGCGCGGTAGCATAAATAAGGCGCACAGGAGTTTAAGACTTTTTTTGACGGGAACGCCTACCTTGCACGTCATTAACGCAGTTTCCCGCATCCAGAAAATGACGCACATGGCGGAAATTTTGGCATTCGTGGGCGTCAAAGTTTTAAAATGGTGCACGGTTTGCGACGATTGTGTGTCAAATTTGCACATTCGGCACAAACAGAGTATAAATATGCCCCTCAGAGCGCAAAACCGGCCCGCAATTTAGAAGCAGCCAACTCCCATAGACCATGGGGAGACAGCAGGGAAATCACACAGGCCAGGGGACAGGGTTTGGGGGGGTTGTTGGTTTTGGGGTGGATGTCGATGTCAGAGATAGATGGGAAACTCAAATACCCCTCTCCATATTCTCCAATGGGGGGAGGGTTCATTTTATATTACGCCTCAGCATCTCATTTGGGGCAGGTAAGTAGTTTAGTGTACAACACATGCATGATCCACGTAGGAATTGTAAGAGAGTTGAGGGCTAATTTCGTCCCCTGCCCCTAGGCTTCTGTTTGTGCAATCCCTCCAAGATTGCCTTGGTTCTGGTGACTGTAGGAGATGAGAGACACCCACAAACTGCTTTCTGCTCCTACCTCCTACATACAGGCTTATATTTTAAACAAGCATTTGCAATGCAATGGGTCTTGCGTTTGCTCGAGGTACAGCTATTAGCGTGGTAAATTCCTAAGTGGGCTTTTCTTTCCAGACATCAAATTGAAAATAAAAAGTAAAACAGTTAACATAAGCGAGCCGATTCAAAGCGCTGCTGTGAGCGCGAAGAGAGAGACAAAAGGAAAAAGAAGTTCACTCAAAGTTATAAGCAAAAGTGCAATTATCCAAGTAACAGGGTCGATGGCCAAGGCGGTAACAAAACCGCCCTAAGGAGGGACAAATGTAAAGTGGTTACTAACAAAAACAAAGGATTTTTGAAAGGCAAACCTATGAACGAGTGATAGTGATGGGTGTGCGGTGGGCGTGGTTAAAAGCCCGGAAACATTTCAACATGTTGGAGAAGCAGTGCTTGCGCGCTGCTATGCTCAACCTAAAATTAAATGAGACAAGGACTTCACACACCTTTATGTGCAGCCTTTTCTAAGTTGCAAGTCAAGTTTCTGGTGTATATATTATTTGTTAATTAAGTAATTATCAATAGGTTTTGTTGGAAAACAAGTCTTTACTATTATTCCACTACTACCACAATATTGTAAAATATTTCAAACTATGGACTGCTACCAAGCCAGCCCGAAACGCACTCATGGACCCTTCGCATATCAAACCTGCAAGCATACCTTCCACCGCGACTGCACCCCGTCCACCAGCCCATGCGCCAACAACCACCTCAAGTGCATCCTCATCAACGCACGCTCTGTCCACAAGCACGCCATTGAACTATGGGACCTCCTGGACTCTACCGCACCGGACGTCACCTTCATCACTGAGACCTGGATGAACGCCTCATCGGCCCCTGACATCACCATAGCCATCCCCGACGGCTACAAGATCGCCAGGAAAGACCGCACCAACCAAGTCGGAGGAGGAATCGCCATCATATACAAGAGTTCCATCAACGTCACTACCTCCACTGAAGACACCCCCCTCGCCGCCGAACACATGCACTTCCAGATCCACACCGACCCCAGGACCACCCTCAGAGGAACTCTCATCTACAGGCCCCCTGGACCACGCGCCCTTTTCAGCGAATCCATCACAGACTTCATCTCCCCGCATTCCCTAGCCTCGCCAGACTACATCCTCCTCAGAGACCTGAACTTCCACCTGGAGCAGAACGACGACACCAACACCACCACCCTGCTCGACAACCTCACCAACCTCGGCCTCAAGCAACTGGTGAACACCCCCACCCACATCGCTGGACACACACTCGACCCCATCTTCTCCGCCAGCAACCAAGTATCCTTCAGCCACTCCTCTGAAATACACTGGACCGACCACAGATATGTCCACTTCACCTTCAGACGCAAGACTCTCCACCTTCGCACACAACCTATCTCACACAGACTTTGGAACAAAATCTCCACAGAACAACTACTCTCCACTCTCAACCACAACCAACCTACCATCATCTCCGACGCCAACAACACAGCCCTCAGCCTCACACAGTGGATCACCAACTGCGCTGACAACCTCTCCCCCCTCAGACGCCTCCCAAGACAGACCAACACCAGGAAACCTCAATGGTTCACAGACGCCCTCAAAGAATCCAAGAAAACCTGCCGTACCCTCGAGAAAACCTGGCGTAAAGATCACACCGCAGAAAACATGTCAGCCCTCAAAATCGCCACCAGCGAACACCACCAGCTGATCCGCGCCACCAAAAGAGCATCCTTCAAAGAGAGACTGGACAAGAACACCCACAACAGCAAAGAACTCTTCAACATTGTCAAAGAGCTCTCCAATCCCAACGCCAGCTCCAACTCCATCACGCCCTCACAAGAACTCTGCAAGTCCCTCGCTACCTTCTTCCACCGAAAGATCACCGACCTACACGACAGCTTCGGTCCACAGATCCCGCCGACCACCACAGAACCCACAGCCCCACCCGTCACCCTCAACGCCTGGACACCCATCAGCGCCTAAGAGACCAAAACTACCATGAACACCATCCACTCCGGTGCCCCCTCGGACCCTTGCCCACTTAACATCTTCAACAAAGCCGACGCCAACATCGCCCCCTATCTCCAGACCATCATCAACAGCTCGTTTGAATCTGCCACCTTTCCCGAGAGCTGGAAACATGCGGAACTCAACGCTCTCCTGAAGAAACCCACGGCGGACCCCAGCGACCTGAAGAACTTCCGCCCCATCTCGCTTCTCCCCTTCCCGGTCAAAGTCATCGAGAAGGCCGTCAACAAACAACTGACAAACTTCCTCGAAGACAACAACCTGCCCGACCCCTCCCAATCCGGATTTCGGGCCAACCACAGCACGGAAACCGCCCTCATCGTAGTCACCGACGAAATCCGAACCCTGCTGGACAATGGAGAAACAGCCGCCCCCATCCTCCTCGACCTCTCGGCTGCCTTTGACACCGTCTGCCACCGCACCCTAATAACCTGCCTCCGCTCCACCTGTATCCAAGGACAGGCCCTGGACTGGATCACCTCTTTTCTCTCTGACCGCTCCCAAAGAGTCTACCTCCCGCCTTTCCGCTCGGATGCCACCGAGATCACCTGCGGCGTCCCTCAGGGCTCCTCGCTCAGCCCTACTCTCTTCAATGAGTACATGAGCCCCCTGGCCGACATCGCATGCAAACACAACATCAACATCATCTCCTACGCCGACGACACCCAGCTGATACTCTCCCTCACCAAAGACCCAGCCACAGCCAAAACCAACCTGCAGGATGGAATGAAAGACGTCGCAGAATGGATGAAACTCAGCCGCCTGAAGCTGAACTCAGACAAGACAGAAGTCCTCATCCTCGGAAACTCCCTGTCCGCCTGGGACGATTCCTGGTGGCCCACGGCCCTGGGCACCGCACCGACCCCCTCAGACCACGCATGCAACTCATCCTGGACCCCCTTCTCACCATGACCAAGCAAGTCAACGCTGTCTCGTCCTCTTGCTTCCTCACACTCCGCATGCTCCGAAAGATCTTCTGCTGGATCCCCGCTGACACCAGAAAAACTGTGACCCACGCCCTTGTCACAAGCCGCCTGGACTACGGAAACACCCTATACGCAGGAATCACCGCAAAACTTCAGAAACGTCTTCAACGAATACAAAACACCTCTGCACGCCTCATCCTCGACGTACCCCGCCACAGCCACATCTCCGCCCACCTGAGACACCTACACTGGCTACCCGTCAACAAAAGGATCACCTTCAGGCTCCTCACCCATGCACACAAAGCCTTCCACAACAAGGGCCCCGAATACCTCAACCGTCGCCTCACCTTCTACACGCCCACCCGTCAACTTCGATCCACCAGCCTCGCTCTTGCTGCCGTCCCTCGCATCTGCCGAACCACTGCAGGTGGGAAATCCTTCTCCTACCTGGCAGCCAAGATGTGGAATTCCCTCCCTGCCCACCTCAGGACCACCCAGGACCACCTCGCCTTCCGGAGGCAGCTCAAGACCTGGCTCTTCGAGCAGCAGTGACACCCCCCAGCGCCTTGAGACCCTCACGGGTGAGTAGCACGCTGTATAAATATGATTGATTGATTGATTGATTGACTTCGAAAATTTTAAGATATTTTTGTGCACACCTGACAAATTATACTTTCAGAGTTGCCTTTTGAAAGGGAATTTTATACCTGGCGCTTTGGCACTCAGATCAGAAAATGTTGTGAGTAATCTGCGAAATACCAGTTCCTTTTGTCCCCTCTTTTTGGAAAGATAACTTTTCATGTGTCTGAGCTTGGATCATTGACAAATATCTTTCTAAGCAGAATAATAAACAGTTCAATCATTTGCAACCTGGGACCAATACCCTGTCTTTGCATGGCAAAAATGTTTTTTGGGCTAATCACATTTTAGAAACCTTTAAGTAATTGAGACACCCGGGCTCATTCTTCACGTTTCTCTGCTAGAAATAAGCATTCTTGACAGCACTACTTTAGAGAAATGTGCCACGTATTTTTCAGCAATTTCAGATTTGGACGATCCAGAAACCATCCTTAAACAAATTAAGAGAGCAAGATGGGAGGTCCTGCAAAAAATAAAGATTATACGTCATTGATTTCATCTGAAACATCCCTGAGGAGCAGGGGAGTATTGTACATTTCTCTCGTGAATGGGAAACATTACAAAACATTACAGCAAATTTATAAAGCGCATGGCTACCCAAAACTGGGCTTCCCAGTGCTACAGGAAAACACTGAGAAAACAGGAACAGCACATTAAAGAAAGAGGTACGTTTTTAGCTGTTTCCTAAAGCGCAGCCAATTATTTTTGCATCTCAACTGGAGTGGGAGAGAGTTCCACAGCTTAGGAGCAAGGTTTGAAAATGAATGACCGCCAAACCTGGATATTTTTTTTCTAGGTATAACTAAAACAATGTGGTGGCCATTCCACCCTCGGTGGGCGGCGGTAACCGCCCGCCAGGCGGGAACCGCCATTTGGCCGCTATGCGGTCAAAAGACCGCTGCCGGCATTCCAACCTTCCCGCTGGGCCGGCGGGCGCTAACCATGTTAGCGCCCGCCGGCCCAGCGGGAAGGAGCGCTGCAACACAGAAGCCTGCTACGGCAGTTGCACCCGTTGCGCTTTTCACTGTCTGCGTAGCCGGCCGGGGCCCTGTTAGGGGGCCCCTGCACTGCCCATGCCAGTGGCATGGGCAGTGCAGGGCCCCCTAGGGGCCCCAAGACACCAGTTTCTGACAGCCTCTTCCTGGCGGTGACAACCGCCAGAAACAGGCTGGCGGGAAGGGGGTCAGAATCCCCATGGCCGCGCTGCTTGCAGTGCTGCCATGGTGGATTCGCCCAGCCGGGGCATAAACAGCGGGAAACCGCCGGCCCCGGTTTTCTGACCGCGGCTTTACCGCCGCGGTCAGAATGGGCAATGAAGCACCGCCAGCCTGTTGGCGGTGCTTCCATCATCCGCGACCCTGGCGGTCATAGACCGCCAGGGTCAGAATGACCCCCTGTGTGTGCCAGATCTAAGGGTCCCATTTGGTAGATAAAGTTTAATCAATTGGTGAAGAATTTAGGGCCCAATTTATACTTTGCACGATGAACATGCAAAGGGCCTTAAACTGGCCTCTGCTGCTTATAGGCAGCTAGTGCAGAGTTCTAAAAGCTTCCCTCGCTGACTGTGATTTTGAGATTTCTAAAAGAATATGCGCTGCATCCTTATCACTACCTTAGGGCTGCCTAAGTATAGTGAGACATAATCCAATTGAGATCGTATTAGTCCCTGGCTCACAATTCTAGTGGAATCCACCAGGAGCCACTTCAAAGTTTTTCTAAGTGCTCTCAAAACACTAAAGCAGGTGCTAGCAATCTTGTTGGCGTGCAAGGTCATCAAGAGCTGTTTATCTAAGGTGAAGCCCAGGCTCTTCACCTCTTCCTTGGGTGATGGACGTTCCCCGAACCCGGTAGGCCTGCTGATTTGTTGCCAGACAGATTATTACCTACCATCATCACCTCAGTTTTCTCTCCATTTAATTTTAGACAACTGCTGCCATTCTTTCAGCCACCTTCTTCAGACAGCAGTTGAGTTTTGTTGATATGGCAGAGGTATGAAGGGATAGCATGGCTATCAGCTGCGTGTCGTCCGCATAGGACACCATCGAAAACCCATTGGCACCAATGATGTCTGATAACAAGTGGACATAGATATTGAAGAGTATGGGGCTCAATGATGAGCCCTGCGGGACTCCACATCTCAGTTGCTGAATGGTGGGCTAACATGACCCCTCACTGACTTGAACTCCTCTTTCACTCAGAAAGCAAGCAAGACATCTTAATGCACTCCCAGTGATCTCTATTCCTTCCAGGTATTGCAGTAGATTAGTATGGAATACCCGGTCAAAAGTGGCACTCAGATCAGGAAGTATGAGTGCCCCAGATCCACCTTGATCAAGGACCAACTTTAGGTCTTCTGTCGCCCTCAAAAGTGCTGTTTATGTGCTGTGGTCCACCCAGAAACCTGTCTGTGTCGAGTGGAGGATTTTATTCGATTTCAGAGACACTGATATATTCCTCCAAGATCTTATTCAGCCTAGAAAGTAAAGATATGGGTACATAATTCTCCACTGCTTCAGGATCCAATGAGAGTTTCTTAAGTCCGGACGAATACAGGCATGTTTCCATTCGGGTGGTACCTGCCTGGTCTTCAGTGAGAGATTATAGAGATCTGTCAAGGAGTACATCATTACATCACCATCTTTCAATAAGATGTCTATGGGGCTGGATCCAAAGGTGAGGTAGAAGTAATTGATTTAGCCACATCTGCTACCTCCGCTTTGTTTTATTGTGGAAAACTTGAGAGTTTGTCTCCCTGAATCTTGGTGCCACATTCCCCTTCCAAATTATCCTTCATACCGGATGCCAGAAAATTGTAAATGCTGCTCACTTTTTCAAGGAAGTGTGATCCCAGTAGCTTACAGCGCTCTTCTGAAGGGGGCAGAACCCACCTCTATGGAGTTAGCTTTTAGCAAAGATTTTAGAGTATGATAAATGTCTTTTGTAGAATTTGAAGAAGACCTGATCCTACTGGCAAAATCATTTAGTTGGGCTCTTCGGATGGCATGTTGATCTTTTTTTACAGAGACTCTATAAATTAGTTTCTCGGCCATATCATAATTATTTCTCCATTTCCTTTCTTTGAACTTACAGTCTTTTTTTATTAGTTTCAGTTCCTGAGAAAACCAATTCGGCTTGTACTTTGGTCTGTTTTTTAAAAATGATTTTTATTGGGGCAAATTAATCTAGCGATTTATTACCCCATTGTTTTAACTCAACATAGGACTGTGAAACATCTTAGAACTCCGCTAACTCAGTTAAAAAAAGGAGCTGAGTTACTTTAGGCCTGATCCCAGCTAGCTGCATTTAGTTTGAACCATTGTCGTGACTTAGACACAGCATTGTCTTTATTAGTAGCTTCTAATGGTTTAGGAATGGGGAATGAAATGAGATAGTGATCTGTCCATGCTTTTTGTGCAGGAGACTCCACTACCATGTTCTCCAGGTTCGTAAAAAATGTGTGAACAAGTGCCATATTTGAATGTGTAGGGGAACTGACTGAGTTAATGGAAGTGCCGACATGTTGTGCAAGAAATTGGAGACCAATAGGGAGGAAATATATCCCCAGATGAATGTTTAGATCACCCAACACAGTCAAACTTTTTCGCTTGGAGAGTACATGTCGCCGCTATGTGTGGAAAGATTCCCACAAATTCTAGTGTTGAGCCTGGTGGACGATAGACACATACTCCAGAAAAAGTAAAGGTGTGGGAAAGTTTAATTGAGAATGCTAACCTACCACAACCCGGAATTGTACTGGGAGTGCATCTACATTGTATAATTTGTTTAGGTATAACTGCCACTCCTTCCCAACACAATCACACTTATTGATCTTATAACCTAGAGGCAAGACAATGGCAATATCAGGCTCACTGCCCCTCCTTAAGCCATGTTTATGTGACGGAAAAATATCCGATAGAGTATCCTCTACAGTATGATTAAATATATTTTGTGCTTGGCGAGAGACCTACAGTTGATTAGATACATCTGCCATCTGCTGCTGGATTTATTTTGTACTGCCTGTAAGCTGCGTTTAACTTGAAGTGGCGGTATTATTCTAGATGGTTGTACCTCTGAAATGAATGAATAGTTACATGAGGGGCAGTCAACTAAAAGCCTATCAGTAGTCAAAGCATGGCAACTGTTAGTATTCAGTGGCTTATTAAAATTGTGCTGAGGTGTATACTTGCCTTCTATTGCGAAACCGGCAGAATAACTGGCCCCAGCCGGACATGGATAGGCGCAGATGGGCTTGCCTTTTGCACGCCCACTGCGTGTCCATGTACCAGCTGCCATTAAATAATAGAGGGTGGTCAACTAGACCGCTAATTGCGGTAGTGGTAGTGGAGGAAGGACTACAGGGACTTAACACTGCCATTGGTACACCATTAAAACTAGCCAGTGCTTCCCCAAAAGTGAAACAGAAAATCTAAGTGAGGCTCATGGGTAAGTTAAAATTGCATACCTAAGTTATCCTTGTAACGCTAAATTCAATTACCAGCAAAACTTTAGGAGGGCAAGTTTGCCTTCCTGAATTACCCCCCGTAGTGCCGCAACCACTGAATATAGTGCAAAAACGCTATATGATTAAAAAAAAACAATCTAACATTAAAATGCTCAAAATAAAACAACTTGCAATTAAAAAGAGTGTGAGCACAAGGAACTCACTGTTGTCCCACCTGCGTCTATGTACTGGCCGCCATTAAATAATGTAGGATGGCTAGACTACTAACCTCATAGTGGTAGTCGGGGACGGACTATGGGCACTGAACACGGCCACAAGTCCACTGTAAAAACTAGCCAGTATTTCCTCAAATGTGAAACAGAAAATCTAAGCGAGACTCATTGGTAATGTAGATTTTCCTAGTAATTTATGAAGGAAAGCCTTAATTTTATTAAAGACACGGAGGCGAGTATTATGCTATTCTTTTCTTGTTTTATTCAATGGCAGCAGTCAAGACAAAAAAGAGCTACAAATCCCAGAAGGCAAATGGAACATGGCCAATGGGAGAAAACGAGTAGTCCATGTATATGCACCAATCACAGCACAGTATTCCCCTAAATACTCATCTTGACTGTGAACAGCCCTCTTTTCTTGCTGCTCGAAGTCAAAATAAGTATTGAAAAAATGTTGTCTTTCACTATTTTACATATTTACTTTGTTTATTGTTAGGTTTGGTGTGCTGCATTCTATTGCGCTTTGTCCTCCTTATGTTTCTCAGCTCGGCATGTAGCCGCACACATAAACACGCATCTTCTCCAGCGCGTGCTCTATATCTAATGTTCAGCGTTTATCTCACCGCGTCGCCATTTTCGGGTGAACGGTTGAGGGAAACGTCGTTCCGGTGATGCCGCAGTATTAGCATTTTAGCATTTTTCTCCTTACCGCTTGGGGTTCTGCCCTTCAGTCCTGTCTGCCTCGTTTCCTCTGTGTTTCTCCTTCCAGGACCTCCTCCTTTTCTCTGCCCATAGGCGGAGCCGAGTTGGTTTTTTCCTCTGGCTGAGGAATCTGTTAACCCTTGCTTACCTACTGCTTTCTCCACAGTTTTTCTTTCTGTCATTATGGAAGTGGATAGTTCCCCTCTTGATAAGACAATGAATGAAGAAGAGGAAATTGTTAATGAACATTTAAATTATTTTATCCAACTTTCTGTTGAACAGGCTGTTTCAGCCTCTATGAATAAACTGTCAGAAAATTTGGAAAATAATAGGATCCTCCGTCTTGCCATAAAATTTAAAATAGCGTTTCTAAGTTTCCCTCCATCCAATGCTCACATTAGATCAATTGATTATGCAAATTGTGGAAAAGGAGTACTGTACAAGAGATTCTCTTCAGAGTTTCCTCTACCTCAAAATGCGATACCGAAAAGTATTTGAACATATTTTTATAAAACATTCATCAAAGTCAATAAAAGTAGACTTTAGACCTCCCAGCTCTGACGTAATGGCTATGACGAGTTTCTGATCCCAAAAAAGACAGCCATTGATTAAAACCAAAGGGTCTGGCTTGCATTTTGAGAATTCAAAAAAAAGTCTGTTGCATAGAAAAAAACAAAGAAAACTAGGTTGCTTTCCGTATACAGTACATCTACTGTATGAGAAAAATAATTGAATGTTCATGTCTAACTGTACTTTTGAGTTGTAAAACGGGGATTGCAATGCAAGCACCCGGGACATAAAGGACAACCACACCGTCCCTATACATGAAGGGGGCACTCTCAGCTTCTCTGTGCAGTGCGTGGTTGTCTCTCTCTTAAGCAGCTGCAACATACTCTGAGCTGACACCATGTTGACACAGGAGTGAATAAAAACAAAATAACGTCTTTGTTTATCTTTCACTCAGAGTCTGCCAGGCACACTCAGTGACGGTGTCCTGCACAGGGCAAGGGCATCTGAGAGGAGAAGAGGTAGCACAGAACTGACTGGTGCAGAGGTAAGGTTACCGTCTTTCCTAAGGAAAAATACATGCCCTCCGTTCACCTTTGAACATCCTGCAATGGGTGGACACAGTGCTTAATTTGTGCTTGTTGTTTCCGGTGCTGAGCACCAGCACTTATTTTTGAGGGCCGGGGCTTATTCTTCTGCCTCAAGCATTTGCTGTGAGCAAAAGACACATATGGGAAAGAGGGAGGAAGGGTAAAATGAAAAAGCGTCACAAAGGGAGAAAGTAGAAAGCTGCAAAAGTGAGCTGAAGGGGCAGGGAGTGGCTTTATATGGATTAAAGAGGCCCCAGATGGCTTCAGGATTACGCTGCCTCAGTATTCCGTGTTCCCACATTTAATTGCAGCAGCCGCTTGTTTAAAAAGAGGGTCTTGGGCATCGGCACCTTTTTGTTTACAAATTAAGCACTAGGTGGAAATGATTCCTAAATAGAACTTTATATGAAATCGTCTGTGCTTTTTTTTTAACATGGCCTTTCTGTCTTTAGCTAAATTATCAGCCAGCTGTAGAACACATTAAGCGTGTCTTAACATTTTGAATTTTGCGGTCTTTTGTGGACCCCCACTGAATCATTACTGGAATCCGGGGACCCCTACTAAGTTGTTACTGGAAGCCAGGGACCTTCAGCAGTCACTAGGATTTGAACCTCAAAACAATACACAAGAATATAGGAACATGTTTTTTCACTGAACAAATGCTCAAATATTGAAACTTTTGTTAAATTTGCCATCAAATATAGAAAAAGTTTTCATATTTTCAATTTTGCTTCTTTATTTGTAAATATGTTATTTAATTTATTAATTTTAATAATATTTGATTTTGTAAAACAGACACTGCCCCCCTGAGTAGGCCTCATGGACCCGCAGAGGGACCCAGACCACAGGAAGAACCACTGGTTCAAAGTATACACTGATCAGGGGAAAATACTGGCTTTTGGTGATTTTCCTTATTTTTGTACTGACTGTGTCATTAAAAATAGGTCATGCCAGTATAAAACCCTAGATAGAGGATGTGTGCAACTCTAGGACCAGAAACGACTCTACACGGAGTCAGTGGAGCGCACAAAATATAGCTAGAATGTTAAACTAGTGTTAAATGATGTGGAGGGGTGATTGCATATGTGTGATTGTGGTGGGTGAGGGCTAATGAAGTGGGCACCCTCCCGCAATAATCGCTAATCCAACACCGTCTGCCTCTCCTCCAGCACGGCCTGTTATTTTGAAAGTGACTAGCACAGATGTGCTTGGCAGAGGGATCTTGTTGTCTTGTTATAGGACTGCTGGAAGGGCACAGGGACAGCATTTTATAAACATACTTAATGCAGGCATGGTGTTCCCTGCATATGCAATAAACCAACGGGAAGTGTTGTGGTTTATTTTAATCTGTGCAGATGCACTGAGAAGGTAACCACATCTCTTACACTGAATAAGAACCCCTTGACTAGTATTTTAAATGTATTACCTGAAACAGCAATTACCAATGCTTGCATGGGCCATCACATCCATCTGCATTCTTTCTCTATGTGTCTTTATTATATTTTACGTTTAAAATATCAATAGCCCTGAACACTATCAATGGTGTCTGTCTTTAGAAGTGTGTTTTGTGAGGAGGGGGGGGGTCACATTAGGCCACCAATAACTGGTGGGGCCACCTATAAAGGAGATATATAAACCAGTATCTTTTGAGCCATTTGACAAATCTTCACAAAATTTTTAAAACTAGTACAACAGTCTGGTCAGCTACTGTGGTGAGAGTTGTGGGGTGGGAAAAAAGGGGGCATCTCAAAACACTTTTTCCCCATGCAATTTCCATAAGGATTTACAGACATGACTACAGCTGAACCACTGAACAGAATTACACCAAGTTTGGCAAAAAGGTAGATCTTGGTCCAGAAAGAGCCCTTTTTGTTATTTGGTGCAAATCCATTCAGTAGTTTTAGAATAATTAAAGAATAATCAGAAGTGTATACCTAGAGACACAGAGCCTCTACGGACCGCAGAGATCTTATGCTGAGATCTGATTGACTGCCAACACTTTAACCAGGAAGTCTTGGCAGCCATTTTTTGACTTGGAATCAGCTAATTCCCCAAAATAAAGTAAAAACGAAAGAAAATAGGGCAAAAAAAGATTTTAAAACAATTTTTGCCAGAAATCACGGTGGATCCGCAAATCTAGTTTTTTTTGTTTAAAAAAACTCACGTTTCCTGCAATGGTTTGTTTCAAAGCCCCCAGGAGGGCCTAGTCCTGGCCCAATAATAATTGTTAGGGAGGGAGGTGCACGTGGCTCTCCTCCTTGCACTTAACAGTGTCCGGGTTACCACCACCTCGCCAGGCCTTAATTATGTACAGGAGGAGACGCCATGTGGACCTCCCATCTTTGCCTCCAAAGAGCCCCAGGGACCACCACCTTCCCAGGCACCTAAATATAAAAAAAAAGGTGAGGGGGCACCTTTTTCCAGGCTATTTGTGGTCTTGGTGACCACCACCTTCCCAGGGCTGGCCATGTGCAAACTAAAGGAGGTGGGCCGCTCGCCCCCCCCGGAACTATTAATGGCCCTGTGGACCATCACCTCCCAGGGCCAGCTCCCCATTTCCCAAGGTGCGCACCCTCGGGAAACAGCAGTGTGGTTTCGCTTGGTGGGAGCTTTGACAGCTCCTGCCAAGCGACTGCAAACTGTAAATCCACTCCCAGCAGGCTGGAGCAGGAAAACTATTGCCTCCCGCTGGGAGCTGACTTTTTATCAGATGAAAAGATTGCTCTCATATGCAGGAAGCAGCATTTTAGCTGCTCTCTGTGTACGGAAAGCAATGCCAGCTCCCGCTGGAGGCTGTAGACTTTGGGCTCTCCTTTGAGTGCAATATGTTATGTAGTGAATATTAAGAGTGGGTTCTTTCTTGTAATCTGCTCTTGACACCAGAGATCGTCGCTCTCGCTTTTAACCACTACCAGTATGTAAAATGACCTAGAAGCCTTGCCCTTTTGGCCTGCCTCATATAAATTAGTGGTATGCAATGTCTTCCCTCCTTTTTCCGGGATGATGGACAGCTTACTAAAAAGTCCCCGGAGCACTTTCCCACCCAATTTTGGAGATGCATTCTTGATGCAGAAGAATATGAGCACACCTCCACCAAACAAAGAAGCATTTAATAAAAATAATTATGGGGATGTATCCTTGTTTTGGTGAGGTTCAACTCTTTGTAGTCTTGTTGTGTTCTCTACATGTGGATTCTTCTTCATGCATATTTCTGTATGAAGACACTTGTGGAACAATCATATTGCCAGAAGCCCAGACACTCAAGGTCACTGGAGACATGACCTCATGGTCCTTTACACAGCTGGACTGTGGAATATGCACTATACATTCGCCCAGCAAGGTAACACTTACTAATTAGCCAGTTGAAAGAATTCCAGTTGGGGAGACATTTTGTGCAAACTGTGGCCTCTTGGATAAATAAGCAGTTTGGGATCATCACTAATGCTCATTGCACAGAAATTAAACCTCAACCCCCCGCACCCCCCACCACGGTGCCAATGGGGGATTGACCACAGGGCCTGGTTGCAGGCCAGCCCCTGGGGCTCACCTTCACCATGCATGGCCGAAGGCTCTGTTTGGAGGGGAGATTGAATGCCTACGGGGGAGTTGGCCACAGGGTCAACCCTCCACCGCGCATGGTCAAAGGCCGCTCCTGGTGAGGAGATTGGATGCCTACGGCCTTGTGGCTAACCCCCACTCCATTTTAAAAACTTTTGACATTCGCTGAAAAAAAAAAAAAAGGTCTCAGGGACATTATAGTTAGGAATTACTATTTAAAAACTTTAGAAAGTCACTGAAGAAAACAAAGGTTACAGGGACGTTATAGTTAGGTTCTGAATTTACACACACAAAACCATAAAGATTCAGCTGTTGGAGTTATTTCAAGTAACTATAACTCACACCCTCGCCATACAGAGCTAATTACCCCATTTATTCAATCAGTCATGACATCTTCTATGGCATCATTGATATTATTACTGCAGCATTTGCAAGAAAATTATTGATCAGACAACTAGGCATGTGCGGGGTGAGGCATGAGTAATAGGTACCTTTGGGCATGGGTTACAGTTACTTGAAAAGGCTTTAACAGCTGAATTTCTATGGTCTTGTGCATGTAAATTCAGAAACCTGTAACCTTTGTTTTTTTCAGTGGAAATATATATATATATATATATATATATATATATATATATAATTATATATGTATATATATATAATAAAATCCAAAGAAAGATGGAATTCTGGGGCTAAAATGCAGTGGTCCGGGCCAGGCGCCAGTTGCCCATTAACGTAATCCAATGTAAATCCTTAAGGTGTAAGGAAGACACTGACACTCCAGATTCAAGATGCAAATCAGTTTTAATCCAGCATGCATCTCCTAGATCAACGCGTTTCGACCGTAGCCTTGATCACGGTAGGGAGAGGAAACTCACAACGATACCATAAGCTTAAACATAACAACATAAACAAAGGTCAATTCTCGCCGAGAATACAAAACTGAGTCGGATGCGGCCGCCATATTCATCTAAACTGAGTTCACCAGGAATTCACACTGTGCGGATTGTGTTGCTGATAGACATGTCAGAAAATAATGGAGATAAATGCTCAACATGAAAAGCAAAATTAATAAGAATCATAATGCATGCCTGCTGTCCAACTAATAACAGCACGAGGATAAATGGATACGGCGAACAGACTTTCAACCATCTAAGTACCTCATATTAATACCACCCTGTAAGGTAGACTTGTGACACACTTAAGTACTATTATCGCTACTTGAAGGCAAATAAATAAATGTGTATGTTGTTCTGTCCTTTCCTTGTTCAGCATTTGAAATGGTCTTAAAAAATAATTATTGCTGGTAACATTACTTTGATTCAAGCCTCGCGAGAGTAATGTATTTGAAATGTCACAGATTGCTGTCCGATGCCTCACTGTCAACATAATCACTCTCCAGTTGTTTATTCTTTGTTGCCCACAGAGGGTTGGTTCTCTCGCTGGCCTTCTGAGAACAGATAATCATATTTTCTGTGGAATGTGAGGATTCTACCGGACTGGTAATCCTTGAAGTCACTTAGAAATTTACTTTGTTTTGTATTTCTTCCTCACACTTATGCAGACGAGTTTGTAATTTAGATGTGAATTAATCAAATGCCTCCTTAGAAATTAGTCCCTGTCATTCCTCAGTTAGTTTAGCAATTTCCTCTATGGATTTTTTCCGAACTTTGATGGCATATTTGATTAGAATCGACATCATAGTCATTGAACATTCCTTGGAATTATTGGCCCACTAATCTAGCATGGCAGGATAGGGGTCCTCATATGTTGGTAAAGTAAAAATCCCTAGACCTCTGGGGACTCGCTCCACATCAACATATTTCTGGAGAGACTCTGCCTCCTTTGTATGAAGTCGCTCCAATCTCTCCTGCAGGAGTGGCACTCTCACTGTGATGTCACTCTTCCCACTGGTATCATAGCTGTCCTTACCCGGAGCTGTCTGCGCAAAAAATAGTTTTTTAGACATTTCCTCCCTCTTAGACTCCATCCTTGAAGCCATGCTGGTTTTGGTATATGGTCAATTACTGATTGTAATTGGTATTGCTGGGACAAGCTGCCTATGCTTGCCTATTCAAAGCAACTCCGCTCCACATATACAATAGATAATCCACATCAGAAATATATGACAGGGGTACTCACCGGACACTCCAAGTGAATCCAGCCAGGTCCTCCTACTCTGCCGCAATCACCCTTTTCCCACCGTTTATATATATATATATCCCAATGGCAGTCGCCACTGAGAAGTGATAGTTAGGTCAGCTGTTCCATAGGAAAAGCGTTTATTGTGTTGCTAATAACTTTGGCCCAGTTTGATGAATCCCCACAAAACTTTGCAAAAAAGATGTTACTTTTTGACTATTTTGTACATGGAAAGTTTCAGGGTGCTCTGTCTAGTGGGGGTAGAGAAAAAAGGAGGTTTCCAAAACGAACAATCCCAGTGCATTTTCCATGGACGTCTTTAGGCAGGGCTACAACCAAAATTACTGAACGGAATTACACCATATTTGGCAGGAAGCTAGATCTTGGATCACAGATTGTGTTTATTGTGATTTGGTATAAATCTGTTCAGTAGTTTTGGAGAAATTAGTGTTCAAAAGCATTGGTAAACCTGGATGGTTGGGTTCACGAGAAGCTTGACAGACTCTTGCAGGAGCGATAATTTAAAAATAAAGCATACTAATTGGCCCAGGGAGCTTTATTTTTCTTGGGTCAATTCGCTCTCAAGGGCGAGAGCGCTCTGATTGGCTGCCAGCAACATCAAAAAGCCATTACAGAACTCGGGTTCTAAGTACCTTGTACTAAAATTTAAGAAAAAAAAAAGGTATAAGTGGCCATGGTAGGGATATCCATGGCGCGGGATCCAGAAAGAACACTCCAGGCCAACATAGAAACAAATGGCTATTTTTTAAGCAATCCTGCGGAATAGTAAAAAATAAAAATGGCAGCTGGGGTCACATGGTTCAATTAATGGGAAGAGGCATAAGGATCCCCTCCCTCAGCCGTTATAGGTCCCAGGGAGCCCACCCATAGGGCAGCATTTCATAAGGGGACAGGGCCTTGTGGCCTCCCTCTCCAAGCCATTTTAGACCCCAGGGAGGCCTGGGTCGAAAATGTGCACAGAAGCGGAGGCTGCCAAGCGCCCTGCCCCCTCTGACCCCCTCCCAACCCCCACCCTCGAGCCTTCAAAGGATCTGGGAACCCACCCTGGGACTTACTTATTTAAGTAAAGGGGAAGGTGTCAGTGGGGCCCCCTTCCTCAAACCATTATCAGGCCTGTGGAGCCCATCCCCCGGGGTTGAAACTTACTAAAAAAGGGGAACGACCACGATGCTCCTCTCCCTGAGCCTTTAAAAGACACTGAGGACACCATCCTCTGGGGCTGGCTCACTTGCTGTGTCCTGGGGAGCCCAGCCCAGGGTGACAGCGGTTTTCCTGCCCGCATTTGGGGGGAGCAGTTTCAAAACTCCTGCCAAACAGAAGCAAACACAAAGTCTGCTGTGAAAGGAGGGAGCTTTCAGAATTCTCCCACTGGCTAGGAACAGACTTGAGATCTATTTCCCCTGCCTGCACTGGTGCTTGGGCCAATTCGCTCCCACAGGAGTCAGACTCTCAAGATTCCAAGACTTTGCTCTCACTCAGAGGGAGTAGCATAAATATCTGCTCCCGGCGGGCAGAAACAATACTGTCTCCAGTAGCATACTGGGAGCTGAATGGGTTCGCGGGGGCCTTGGAGCTCCTCCTGATGCCCCTAGCATTGTGTATGGCACCATGGCACCCACCTATAGTAAACATAGGCGCTGAGGGATGGGATGCCCGGGCTATGATAGACTGGAGGAGGGAGACCGCTCGTCCCCCTTCCCTTTAAAAAAAGAAAACACAGCCATAAGTGATGTAACGTGAGGTGATAAGCAGTGCATGGTGGGGGCACAAGTTATAGCTAGTTCTACTAACTATACCTGGTAAAATTAGGTGATCATTTAGTTGAAAACATTAATGTTGTTATTGACATATTCACCTAACTATAATTTTACTTTAATCTTTGTTATTTTCAAATATATATATATATATATATATATATATATATATATATATATATATATATATATATATATATATATAAAGAAAAAAGAAATTGGTTTGTTGGTTGACTAGAGTATCAGCCCTGGTGAAGCAGCAACCACAATCCTTGTCAGGGAGAGGCACAAGCCAACCTTAAATGAACCTGTGCTCAACCCTCTGGTAGCTTGGCACAGAGCACTCGAGCAGTCTTACTTAACTTAGAAGCAATATGTAAAGTATTTATGTAACACTTCAAATGGTAATAAAGAGAAAACACCACACAAAAAAGATTTCACACCAACTTAGAAGAAGAGTTTTCATTAACCGCTTCTGTGCCTTGGACGAGGTGACCTCGTCCAAGGCTACAGTTCCCCTGTGCCTTGGACGAGGTAACCTCGTCCAAGGCACAGGGGAACTTGGGGGAGTGCTAGCGCGCCCCGCCCCGTGCTCCCCCTCCCCCCTCCCCCCCAAGGCGGGGATGGAAGGAGAAGACCTTCCCCTTCCACCCCCTCGCCCCCCCTCCCACCCCTCCTGTGACGTCAGCGCGCGCTGATTAGTCACAGGGGCCTCCCCCATCGCGCTGGAAGCAGAGCTTCCAGCGCGATTGAAAGAGAAATGCTAAGCATTTCTTTTTCAATCACGTGGGGGAGGCCCGGAGGGGCTTCAAAGAGAAGGAAATGTATTTCCTTCCCTTTGAAGTCTCTCCCAGGGTTTCAAAAGCCGGATTGCTTGCAATCTGGCTTTTGAAACCCCACTAGACACCAGGGATTTTTTTTATTTTTTTGTGATATTGACATAAGGGAGCGACCCCTTGGGCAAGGGTCGCTCCCAGGGGGGGCATTTTTTCAGGAAGGCCTTTTCTGCCCCTCCGGGGGCAGAAACCTCTAGGCACCAAGGATCATTTTTTTTGTTTTTAATGTTTTATTTTATTTTTTTAGGTGGGGAGCGACCCCTTAGGCAAGAGTCGCTCCCCTTGGGGGTAAATTATATTTAGGCCATTTCTGCCCCACTTGGGGGCAGATTGGCCTATTTTGATGAGGCCAATCTGCCCCCAAGGGGGGCAGAAACCACTAGACACCAGGGAGTTTTTTCTTTGCGTGAATTTCACGCAAGGGGAGCAACCCCTTAGGCAAGGGTCGCTTCCTGGGGAGGCAAATTTATTTTAGGCCATTTCTGCCCCCCCTGGGGGCAGATCGGCCTATTATAAGGGCCGATCTGCCCCCACGGGGGCAGAAATCTCTAGGCACCAGGGCAAATTTTCTTTTTGTGTTTTTTTTTTTCCTTGTTTGTTTTTTTAGAGATGGGGAGCGACCCATCAGGCAAGGGTTGCTCCCCTGGGGGACAAATTGTATTTAGACCATTTCTGCCCCCCTGGGGGCAGATTGGCCGATTTTAGGTCAATCTGCCCCCAAGGGGGCAGAAACCACTAGGCACCGGGGATTTGTTTTTTGGCGCCAATGTCACGCAGGGGGAGCGACCCCGTAGGCAAGGGACGCTCCAGGGGGGGGGGGGGGGGGGGGTTGGGGGGCAAATTTATTTTAGGCCATTTCTGCCCCCGGGGGGGGCAGAAACCTCTGGCAGCAGGGCAAATTTTGTTTTTGTGTTTTTTTTTTGTTTGTTTGTTTTTTTAGAGATTGGGAGTGACCCATCAGGCAAGGGTCGCTCCCCTGGAGGGCAAATTGTATTTAGGCCATTTCTGCCCCACTGGGGGCAGATTGGCCGATTTTAGGTCAATCTGCCCCCAAGGGGGCAGAAACCGCTAGGCACCGGGGATTTGTTTTTTGGTGCCAATGTCACGCAGGGGGAGCGACCCCGTAGGCAAGGGTCGCTCCGGGGGGGGGGAGGTGGGTAGGGGTTGGAGGGGCAAATTTATTTTAGGCCATTTCTGCTTCCCCTGGGGGCAGATCGGCCTATTATTAGGCCTATCTGCCCCCGGGGGGGGGGGGGGGGCAGAAACCTCTAGGCGCCAGGGCAAATTATTAATTTTTATTTTTTATTTTTTATTTTTTTGTTTGTTTGTTTTTTTAGAGATGGGTAGCGACCCATCAGGCAAGGGTCGCTGCCCTGGGGGGCAAATTGTATTTAGACCATTTCTGCCCCCCTTGGGGGCAGATTGGGCGATTTTAGGTCAACCACTAGGCACCTGGGATTTGTTTTTTGGCGCCAATGTCACGCAGGGGGAGCGACCCCGTAGGCAAGGGTCGCTCCCGGGTGGGGGGGGACAAATTTATTTTAGGCCATTTCTGCCCCCAGGGGGGGCAGAAACCTCTAGGCGCCAGGGCAATTTTTTTTGTTTGTGTTTTTTTTTTTTTGTTTTGTTTTTTTAGAGATGGGGAGCGACCCATCAGGCAAGGGTCGCTGCCCTGGGGGGCAAATTGTATTTAGACCATTTCTGCCCCCCTTGGGGGCAGATTGGGCGATTTTAGGTCAATCTGCCCCCAAGGGGGCAGAAACCACTAGGCACCTGGGATTTGTTTTTTGGCGCCAATGTCACGCAGGGGGAGCGACCCCGTAGGCAAGGGTCGCTCCCGGGCAGGGGGGGTCAAATTTATTTTAGGGCATTTCTGCCCCCCCCCGGGGCCGGCTGAGCTACAGGCCAAACTCCACAGGTAGGCACCTTGCAAAAACACCTCTGTTTTCTGTGAAAAAATATGTTGTGTCCACGTTGTGTTTTGGGCCATTTCCTTTCGTGGGCGCTAGGCCTACCCACAGAAGTGAGGTACCATTTTTATCGAGAGACTTAGGGGAACGCTGGGTGGAAGGAAATTTGTGGCTCCTCTCAGATTCCAGAACTTTCTGTCACCGAAATGAGAGGAAAAAGTGTTTTTTTGGCCAAATGTGGATGTTTGCAAAGGATTCTGGGTAACATAACCTGGTCAGAGCCCCGCAAGTCACCCCATCTTGGATTCCCCTGGGTTTCTAGTTTTCAAAAATGCGCTGGTTTGCTAGGTTTCCACAGGTGCCGGCTGAGCTACAGGCCAAAATCCACAGGTAGGCACTGTTTTCTATGAAAAAATGTGATGTGTCCACGTTGTGTTTTGGGCCATTTCCTTTCGTGGGCGCTAGTCCTACCCACACAAGTGAGGTATAATTTTTATCGGGAGACTTGGGGGAACGCTGGGTGGAAGGAAATTTGTGGCTCCTCTCAGATTCCAGAACTTTCTGCCACAGAAATGTGAGGAACATGTGTTTTTGTAGCCAAATTTTGAGGTTTGCAAAGGATTCTGGGTAACAGAACCTGGTCCGAGCCCCACAAGTCACCCCATCTTGGATTCCCCTAGGTCTCTAGTTTTCAGAAATGCACAGGTTTGGTAGGTTTCCTTAGGTGCCGGCTGAGCTAGAGGCCAAAATCTACAGGTAGGCACTTCGCAAAAATCAACTCTGTTTTCTTTCAAAAAATTGGATGTGTCCACGTTGCGCTTTGGGGCGTTTCCTGTCGCGGGCGCTAGGCCTACCCACACAAGTGAGGTATCATTTTTATCGGGAGACTTGGGGGAACGCTGGGTGTAAGGAAATTTGTGGCTCCTCTCAGATTCCAGAACTTTCTGCCACAGAAATGTGAGGAACATGTGTTTTTTTAGCCAAATTTTGAGGTTTGCAAAGGATTCTGGGTAACAGAACCTTGTCCGAGCCCCACAAGTCACCCCATCTTGGATTCCCCTAGGTCTCTAGTTTTCAGAAATGCACAGGTTTGGTAGGTTTCCCTAGGTGCCGGCTGAGCTAGAGGCCAAAATCTACAGGTAGGCACTTCGCAAAAAACACCTCTGTTTTCTTTGAAAAAATTGGATGTGTCCACGTTGCGCTTTGGGGCGTTTCCTGTAGCAGGCACTAGGCCTACCCACACAAGTGAGGTATCATTTTTATCGGGAGACTTGGGGGAACGCTGGGTGGAAGGAAATTTGTGGCTCCTCTTAGATTCCAGAACTTTCTGCCACAGAAATGTGAGGAACATGTGTTTTTTTAGCCAAATGTTGAGGTTTGCAAAGGATTCTGGATAACAGAACCTGGTCCGAGCCCCACAAGTCACCCCATCTTGGATTCCCCTAGGTCTTTAGTTTTCAGAAATGCACAGGTTTGGTAGGTTTCCCTAGGTGCCGGCTGAGCTAGAGGCCAAAATCTACAGGTAGGCACTTCGCAAAAATCACCTCTATTTTCATTCCAAAAATTGGATGTGTCCACGTTGCGCTTTGGGGCGTTTCCTGTCGCGGGCGCTAGGCCTACCCACACAAGTGAGGTATCATTTTTATCGGGAGACTTGGGGGAACGCTGGGTGGAAGGAAATTTGTGGCTCCTCTCAGATTCCAGAACTTTCTGCCACAGGAATGTGAGGAACATGTGTTTTTTTAGCCAAATGTTGAGGTTTGCAAAGGATTCTGGGTAACAGAACCTGGTCCGAGCCCCACAAGTCACCCCATCTTGGATTCCCCTAGGTCTCTAGTTTTCAGAAATGCACAGGTTTGGTAGGTTTCCCTAGGTGCCGGCTGAGCTAGAGGCCGAAATCTACAGGTAGGCACTTCGCAAAAAACACCTCTGTTTTCTTTAAAAAAAATGGGATGTGTCCACATTGCGTTTTGGGGCGTTTCCTGTCGCGGGCGCTAGGCCTACCCACACAAGTGAGGTATCATTTTTATCGGGAGACTTGGGGGAACATAGATTAGCAAAACAAGTGTTATTGCCCCTTGTCTTTCTCTACATTTTTTCCTTCCAAATATAGGAGTGTGTGTAAAAAAGACATCTATTTGAGAAATGCCCTGTAATTCACATGCTAGTATGGTCATCCCTGAATTCAGAGATGTGCAAATAACCACTGCTCCTCAACACCTTATCTTGTGCCCTTTTTGGAAATACAAAGGTTTTCTTGACAGCAGTTTTTTACTCTTTATATTTCAGCAAATGACTTGCTGTATACCCGGCAGAGAATGAAAACACACTGCAGGGTGCAGCTCATTTATTGGCTCTGGGTTCCTCGGGTTCTTGATGAACCTACAAGCCCTATATATCCCTGCAACCAGAGGAGTCCAGCAGACGTAACGGTATATTGCTTTCGATAATCTGACATTGCAGTTACAGAGTAAAACGTAGAGAAAAATTTATGTTTTTTTCACCTCAATTTCAATATTTTTATTTTTCAGTTGTTATTTTCTGTAGGAAACCCTTGTAGGATCTACACAAATGACCCCTTGCTGAATTCAGAATTTTGTCTACTTTTCAGAAATGTTTAGGTTTCTGGGATCCAGCATTGGTTTCATGCCCATTTCTGTCACTGACTGGAAGGAGGCTGAAAGCACAACAAATTGCAAAAATGGGGTATGTCCCAGTAAAATGCCAAAATTGTGTTGAAAAATTGGGTTTTCTGATTCAAGTCTGCCTGTTCCTGAAAGCTGGGAAGCTGCTGAGTTTAGCACCGCAAACCCTTTGTTGATGCCATTTTCAGGGGAAAAAACCACAAGCCTTCTTCTGCAGCCACTTTTTCCAATTTTTTTTTTAAAAACAAAATTTTCACTGTATTTTGGCTAATTTCTTGGCCTCCTTCAGGGGAACCCACAAAGTCTGGGTACCTCTAGAATCCCTAGGATGTTGGAAAAAAAGGACGCAAATTTGGCTTGGTTAGCTTATGTGGACAAAAGTTATGAGGGCCTAAGCGCGAACTGCCCCAAATAGGCAAAAAAAGGCCTGGCACAGGAGGGGGAAAAGGCCTGGCAGCGAAGGGGTTAATAAATAACACGAGACCAAAACAACAAAAATCTCATCAGTAGAGCCAGAGATATGTAATTTTAAAGATTTTAGTGTAAAGAGCCCCAAAGGGTTCAGGATTGGGGCAAAGTCACAAGTTCAGGCTGACTGGGATGTAGTGCGGGCTGGCAATGGGGACCACGCCCCCCACCTTTCGCCCCTCATGAAGAGTGCCGGTCAGACACACTCTTCATGTTCAGGTCTGGCAGCTAGGAGCAGACATGCACGATTTGTGCAGACTCCTGGCTGCCTGAGCTGAACTTTGCTGGGCTGAAGAGGTCACAGCGCCTGTGGGCGTGAAGTCCTCGGCTCAGCAAAGGTGCCTCAATGCCCTCCCCCGGTTGACGAGGGAACCGTTACCCATTGACTTCGACCTGGGCGCCTCAGGTTTAAGCCCTGAAGCGCCCAGGGCGAGTGTCAATCAGGGGCATCTCGTCACAGAGTTGGGTGGGGCCAGCAGACCCCATCCCACTCTGTGACGAAGTTGGGACTGCTGCCTAAGGTCAGCCAGTGAGGGAAGGAAGCAGCCCCAACTCTCCTGGGACCTCCGAGGCTGAAGGTAAGTGTGTGTGTGTGTGTGTGTGTGTGTGTGTGAGAGAGTCTGTGTGTGTGAGGTCTTTTTAAATGAATGTTTGGCGAGTGCGTGCATGTTTGAATGTTGGTGAGTGTTGTTAATAGATGTGCGTGCGTGTATGTGTGAAAGAATGAGTGTGAGTGTGCTTCTTGCTGGCCCCCCTCCCTCCTAAAACTGCCGCTGCCACTGCATTTAGGCCAGCTGAACAAAGTACCTTAAATCCTTGTTTGTGGAGTATTGCGAAGATCCGCGTCGAAGATGTGTCACACATCCAAAATGATGTATCAGTTCTGAGTTTACGATGAGGCGGTGATGAGAGGGCCTGCATCAAAGTTGAGGATTCCATCAACTGTGCTTGCATGGCGAAGTCCAGCATCGAGGATCCAGCTTGCAGTCGGAGCAATGCTTTCAGTTCCTAAGAGTGATGCTTCAGTTCCTAAGAGCGGCATTGTCATTGAGGCTGTTGCCGACGAGAAATGAGAGGGCCTGTACCGAGGATGTGTTGCACAGTGGTGCTTCCGATGGCATGTGATGACGATGAGGGTCTTTGTGACTAGTCCAATCCACATAGCAGCAGTGATAAGCCAGTTCTGCTTAGGTCTGTGCTGCGCAGCAGAGCAGATATGTTGGATGTGCTATATCCACATAGGCTGGCCAAGCACCTTAAGCCCACTTCCAAGGGTCCAGGACTGGGGTGGCACCACATTTTCACAGATGGCAGAGTCCAGGTGCAAGGTTGTTGGAAGCTTTGTAGTGTCCCTGTGGCCCCAGATCAAGAGGCTGGCCAACTAGCCCTTGGAGTCACTCTGAGTTCTGGGTTTAAGAGATACGGGTCCAGTCCTTCCCACCCAGGCAAAAGGACAGCAGCCAGCAGATCAGCACAGCAGGGCAGCTGCCCATCAGAGCTGCAGTCCAGCAGAGTGCAGTCCTGTCAGCAACACAACATTCCATCATCCTGGCAGAGTATCCACATGTCCAGAGGTATCCTGAAGGGTTGGTGTCTGAGGTCCAGTATTTATAACCAGTTGTGACTTTTTTAGTGAGGTGACGCTTCTAAAGTCTTGCCTTTGAAATGTAGAGATGCCCTGCCTTCCTGGGCCTGTCTCTAGACTAACTACAGGGGGTATACTGCCCTTTGTGTGGTGATAGGACACTGTTTATTCAAGTGTAAGCGGGGCTGGGTGCACCTCCTCCCTTCCATCCTACCAGTGATGGCTCATCTAGTCACACCTAAGCTCCCCATTGTGTGTGGCTGTCTAGGATGAATATGCATAGCTCAGCTGTCAACTTTACCCAGTCATGTGACTCAAAGACAGGCTGAAGGCACCAAATGGCTAAGTCAAGAAATGTCAACTTTCTAAAAATTGACATTTTCAGAATTGTAACTTAATTTAGACTTTACCATAATTTAAGATTTTTCATTGCAGTTTTAGAGACATCAAACATGAACTGATTACCCATTTCTATTTGGAAATTACATTTCTAAAATATAAGAAGTCAACTCAAATGTTATCCTATGGGAGAGGTAGGCCTTGGAGTAGTGGACAACGAATGTAAGAGTTTTTCACTATTAGGACATGTAAAACTTTAAAGTACATGCCCTGCTTTTTAAATACATTGTACCCAGCACTCTGGGCTGGCCAGGGCCTATCCTAGGGTGATTTATAAGTATTCAAAAGGAGGATGTGGGCCTGGCAAAAGGTTAACCTTGCCAGGTCTAAATGGCAGTTTAAAACTGCACACATGCAGCCTGTAACGGCAGGCCATAAGATGTGTTTAAAGTGAAGCTTAAGTGGGTAGCAAAATCAGTGCCGAAGGACCACTAGTAGCATTTAATTTATAGGCCCTGTGCCCAGGCAGTGCCCTTCACTAAGGACTTACAAGTAAATGACATGTGCCAATTGGGTATAGGCCAATCTAACATCTTTTAAGATGGAAGCACAATCAAGTTAGCCCTGGTTAGCAGTGGTAACGTACCAGAGTACTAAGGCCAGCAAAAACAAAGTCAGCAAAAACTGGAGGTCTAAAGGCAAAAAGGTAGGGATGCCAAGGATGCGAGCTCTCTCTCTCTCTCGTGCGTGTGCGCGCACACACACACACACACACACACGTATATACACACACACACATATGTATATACACACACACATATGTATATACACACACACATACACATATATGTATACACACACATTTAAAATGTTGAAATCTGCCTTTGTTTTTACATATCTATATAGGCATATTTAGATATTGGTACACACATATATACAAGACAGATTCAACCACTTTAATCACACAACACAGCTTTATAATGAAATGTAATATGACAAATGAATGTATGTGTCAAGTTGCTGTGTTTCCTTTTTCTGTGTCATCTAATGGTACATTCAGCAGCTGTGATGGTGGGGCACACACGAGGGCAGGAAATGGCACTGGGGCATGGATCCCATGGGATTGTACTGCAGGTAACCCTGACAAGTCTCTCAAGAAAATGAATACAACCTTCTGGGTTGGGGGTTCAGGGTGAGTGGCAGAGAGAAGGGAACTGAGATCTTGAAGCGAGGGATCAGGCTCCAAGTCATTCGTAAGCTACAATGCAGCTTTGGAGCCAGCAGTGCTGAAAGAGCCAGGCTCCTCACCTGCAGACCCAGCATGCACCAGATGGAGGAAGAGCAGAGTGCTGAATGAGAAAGCACAGTAGTGCAGCCACCGCAGTGGCACTGCAGTCCAGAGGGGGGCGCAGGGTGCATTGCACCAGCTGTAGTTTATTTAGGAGGCCATCCTTCCCATTCAGAATGCTTTTTTTCATTGTCTTGTCTCCTGCATGGCTGTTTTGACTCCTTCAGTGGGGGGCAGGAGGGGTAGAAGATAATCATGGAGAGCGACACAGGCATGGCCCCAAGCAACCACTGGAAAAGCCCAAAAATATAGAAGCGGTGGGCAGGCATTCTGACTCTGCATACATGAAGCTTGGCAGGAAAAAGACAATTAATATAGACAAAAGAAGGAGAATCTAAAGTATAGATGGGGAGTGTGGGGGAGGAAGCAGTGGTGGAAAAGAAAAGGAAAATAGCAAGAAAGTATGAAGAAGATGCATGCAGAAGGAAAGAGGTCACAAGATGCTATAAGGACAAGAACAGCTGTAGAAAGACACTAAAGAAGAGATGATGAAAAAGGGAGAGGGTGAGAAAATAGACCAAGGGGATACACATTTCATAGCATAAAGGAAAAGCAGAGATCACGAGAGAAATAGGGCAAAGGAGACCAGAAACACATAATTGAAAGATTGGGATGGGAGAGAAAAAGTAGACGATCCGAAAGAAAGGTGAAGGCTGGTAGAAGAATGGAGCAAACATAGGCTGATCAGAAATAATGGAAAGATGGATGAGAATCGAGAGGGACGAAAGAGATGAAAGAAAAGGAACAATGATGAATGGAAGTTTGAGTGTACAGAGAGAAATGGAGTGCATACATAGTGCAAAGAGAAAATGTGATGGGAGAGGACAGAAAAGGAAAAAGAAAATATATCAGAAAAGAGAAAAATATGAAGGATACAAATTAAGGAAGAGGGTGTGAAGAAAGAGGTAGGAATAAGCTATGGTGAAAGGGAAGGGGCGATTTGAACATAGAGTAAGTGTAGGCAGAAATAGAGAGGGCAAACAAAGAAATAGAGACAAGCTTTGGAGGAAAGGTAGAAAGGTGGATAAAAAAAGGACATGGGGAACAGAAGGATCAGCGAGAGGGTGGTGGAAAAGAGAAAGAGTGGAAGCATTAAGGAGCGAGAGAAAGTAAAAGGAAGGAGGGAGATCAGGAATGGAGAGAAAAACTAACAGACCTGCCAGCCCAAGGTGCGTTGGGTGCACTGGTGCTCAGAGGAGCGAGGAGCTTGCTACCCAAATGATGGCTGTCATTAATAAATAATTTTATTTGCTTGTACTAGGCCTTGACGTATAACAGCCTTGCTACACCCACGCTGCTCTACGTTTTAAGGGAACAGTACCTCACTAGAGGAGACGAAGCCCTGATCCCAACTCGGCTGTAGGCGTGCATTGGGATTTTCAGGCACAATGCATTAGAAGCTGTAGATAACCATGGGTCACAAGATGTAAAGACACGAGGATTAACAGACATGCCTGTATCAAAGCCCACAGATGAAACAAGCTCAGCCTGTGGGGTAAAGATGCTGGGTATGTGTCCTGAGTCTTGGACACACAGGGCGCATTGCTCTCTAACTGCAGTAGACTCTAGTGGTGGATAGACCATCACCTATGATAGACTGCCAGCAGGATAGAGCTCAGCTGTTAGTGCCTAGTAACTCTGCCATCCAGAGTTACTGGTAGCTGTCGCTTTGGTAACTCCAGGATGCGCAATGACCAAATGTTCCAAGGGTTACACCCAGGCACTCAGAATAAGGCCTTAAAATGAAAGGGGAGCCGCCAACCTCTTAGCATGGGAGTTTCTTGAATTTATAGTAGACTAACTCCATATATCAAAACATAACCTGCTTAATCTTCACCTTTTGGTATCGAGATTTAGTTTGCATCTGCATCTCGTACACACCTAGGGCCAGATGTAGCAAGCAGTTTTGCCCATTCTGTGTCTCTGGGAAAATGTGTTCGTACATATGGCCCCTACTCTCTTATTTAGATGTCATTGAAGGAAACAAACAGTCAGCCCCTAAAGTTCAATTGTGTTAATAAAAATAATGTTTATTAAAATAAAAAAAATCAACAAAAATCGGTTTTCGTGTGCATTTATGTAGCGCATGCTCATCCCACAAGGATCACTTTTTTGTCTTTGATTCTATGTGTAACATGGAAACTCCTGCTGATGTCATGTCATGTGAATGCAGCTGCAAAGGTGAAGTGCTTCTACATGGTAGGTGGGGACTGCGAGCGAGTGTATGGGCATTGTTTGGGGGGAACATACCATTCCTCGCAGGGGATGTCCTAAGGTTTTATTACGCCACTGACAATCACTTCACATGAGGCCGAATGATGCAGACGCCAGCATGACGTGAAAGCCAAATGTTCCACTGGGTGGAGCCAAAGCCAGCGGTGTATATTTTAAAGCAGGGGTGACAATAGATATTTCCGAGAGCGCGCTAATAACCCTAACCTGTGAAGCCAGACCTTAAAATGGAAAACAGAAGAGTTTTTAGAGGTGCAGGATCCTAACAAAAACATTTTAAATAGCATGTTTGGTACACATCTTAGCAGTGTTGCAGGGAGTAGATGTAATAGTATTTCTCAACTTGGGTCATACCCATTTGTGTATTCCCACCCATTACTTAATTTGTAAATACAAAGGTGCCGGTGCCCAAAGCCCTCCCTCTTAAACACGCGGCTGCTGTAATTAAATGTGTGAACATGGAATACCGAGGCGGCGTAATCCTGAACCTCTCTCGGGTCTCTTCAATCCATATAAAGCCACTCGCTGCCCCTTCAGCTCACTCTTGCAGCTTTTTACTTTCACCCTTTGTGACGCTTTTTCGTTTTTCCCTTCATCCGTCTTTTCTATATGTGTCTTTTGCTCGCAGCAAATTCTTGAGGTATAAGAATAAGCCCCGGAGCTAAAAAATAAGTGTCGGTGCTCGGCACCGGAAGCAACAAGCACAAATTAAGCACTGTTCCCACCATGCCAAGATTTAACAAAAAACAGGTATTCCTCGTGGAGATTATAATCAACCTTTCCATGCAGGTGGAAGCATTTACAACATCTGCAGCACAATATAACACAGAGCACATAAAAAAATCCACCCAGGCATCCCATTCAGCACATCTAAAACATTCATGAATGCAGTAGTACACAGAAGATTTGATTATTGCAGTAGTCTATTTGTTGGCCCCCTTCAATATTCCTCTGCCCGCTTGACCAAGGTATACTCTTAACTCGGGTTTACTGCCACCAATCTGGCTCTCTCTCCACCACAAACAAGGCCCTTATATAAATTACTGACACTCATTTTAAAAGCTATAAATGGCACTGCCACCCTCTAGCTCCTGTCCACTACACTTCCTTGGATCTGCCAACCATAATTTAGTCTCTCCGAAGTCAACAGGTGAGCCTTTGAGGTTTTGTTTTTATCCTCTGAGGATCTGTAAATTGTCTTCCCCCATTTTCAAAGTGTGCTACTCCGGGCCAATGTGGGAGGCACGGTAGTCACTTCCCATGTACTAGTGATAGTCCGTTCAGCCATTAAAAGGGAAAGGTGAGCGAACAGCAATGCAACTTTTCCTTTCTTGGAGCCCTGGTAGATTCGAAGCCCAGTCACGGGGGATCGGTTTAGAAATGATAGAGGAAGTCAGGTCAAGAACGTTTGTCCAAAAGTGCTCCAAGTAGATGCAAGCCCTGCACATTAGTTGAAGGTCAGCTTGTTCCTCAGAGCAGCGGGGACAGGTAGCATTAGCATGTGGGTAAAATATATTGATCTCTGCAAGCGCTAAGTAGGCTCTGTGCAAGATGAAATATTTGATAAGTTTAAATTTGGTGTTGCATGATACTGTATGAGGAAGGCAAGTGTGAACCACCTTTCTGTTTTATCGAAAATGCTTCCTGAATCAGTTGTCCACTGTCAGAATTTCTTTCAGAGGGCCATATGGCATGCAGGGGCTATGAGCCTAACTGTGGTAACATTACTTATGGTGTCCTTGGGCCCAACCTACTATGGATCCTGCTCACTGAGCCAAGTACCCCTTCTGCACTTGACTCTCAAGGCTCCTTGTGTGTGGAGGGTGGGGGGTGCTATGTAGATGCAGGCCAGTGAACATGATACATAACTCAAATCTGGGAATCCCCCAGGGTCCCAAATGCCCAATGTCAGTCTTACTTGCTCCTGCAGTGAGGCAGTATTCAGTGGTGCATTGAGTGCCCTTTCCTCGGGTGCTCCCAAGTTGGTATCCTGTTTGGTGAAGTTGTCCCGCTTGCGATTGATGCTGCAGCACCTGGTGGTGCCGACACTTCCTGACGACTCACGCTGCCGGTCAGTTTCCAGCCATCCGAGCTGCTCCCCCTCTGTGGATAAAAAAAGTAAGTTGCGCTTCCCCTAGAAAAAGTCAGGGTGGTTCTTCAGCTGCCAACCACAGCTTCAGCGATGGTGGGACATCCTCAGTAGTGTTCTGCAATGCTCAGGGAAACAGTCAGTTGCCATTGCCAGGATAGGCCATGGTTCACAGGTCACAGAAGTAATCCTTTAGTCAGGACCACGGTCCAAATTGTTGGTCACAACGATACAGGCAGCCCCTTCTGGCATACAGGTTTGCCACATGGATCGCAATTGGGTGGAGACTCTTTGGGGTGACCACCCTAAAGAATTCTTGGGGGCTCCTTCTTGCATACAGGGTCACAGTGGTGGAGCGGTGCGGGCCTGGTACTTTCCATACTGCGCACTTCACACGGCTAAGAATATGGTGGCCCTTTCTTGGCATTCGG